>NC_044396.1:2424242-2727272 GCF_006542625.1 Nomascus leucogenys
TCTACTTCCTGAGCAGCCTCCCTGTTCCAAGAGAAGGGATTATTTTGAGTGTTCAGAAGGCACTTTCTCAATTAAAAATAGGCTTGTTGCTGTGAGTCTTGCACAAATATTTAGATGCTTGATAAGAGATAAGGGACGACCTTCATTTTGTATAGAGGGACTTAAAATAGAATCAGGAATAGTGAAGGCAGGCCGGGCACAGTGGCTTGTGCCTGTAATCCCAGCACTTTGGGAGGCTAAGGCAGGCGGATCACTTGAGGTCACGAGTTTGAGATCAGCTTGGCCAACACGGTGAAACCCTGTCTCTGCTAAAAATATAAAAATTAGCCGGATGTGGTGGCGCACACCTGTAGTCCCAGCTACTAGGGAGGATGAGGCACAAGAATCTCTTGAACCCAGGAGGTGGAGGTTGTAGTTAGCCAAGATTGCACCACCACACTAAAGCATGGGCAAAAGAGTGAGACTCTGTCTCAAAAAAACAACAAAAAAGGAATAATGAAGGCAAATGCATTCAGTGACAGCTTTCATGGGACCTTATTGAACCTAAGAGGACCAACATTTTCCTCCTCATGCATGGAAACATTGATGGACATAAATGTTAATGTGAATGACAGGATCCTGCTAGCCACACTCTTTGGACAAATGGCTTATTTTTTTTGGCAGCCAAGTACCAATCAGCCATCGAGTTAAAGGTTAGTTGAACCAGATGGCTTGGATTAAAAAGTTTAAAAAATTCTTTGACAAATTCTACTAAACAAGTTTAGATAGCCTTTATTTTTTAGAATTATTTTTTATTATTTTGTTTTTTTATATAAAAGGCTTAAACTTTGTTGAATTTAAATACTAAATCTCCTTCACATGCAAATTTTGCTATTATTTTAAAAAATTTGTATTTCTTCCCACTTTCAGAATTCAGCACTATTCCAGGCTGCCCTATAGAACACCGACTGCATTGAGAGAGTCTGTAACCCTCAAGCACTCTCCACAGAAAGCAGTGCATGGAGTAAAATCTAGTTACTGGTCCCATCTGCCAGGTAGGGAGCACTCGCAGAATGACAGTGGAGTTCAGCATGGCTCCCCAGCAAAGGATGCCAAGAGCATTGCCATGGTCCCTTGGTGAAGTGGGGCTTTGCTTTCAACTTCATGAGCTAGGTGCCCTCCTAGATGGATCTACTTCTTCTGAAGCGGCACTGCAGGAAACACAGGGGTCCCTCCAGCCTCTTCGAAGGGCCAGGTGGACAGTCATTGACTCCCAGAAAATGTGGAAAACAAGAGAGTTACTTACTTGAATGGGTGAAGATGGCTCTTTAATTTCTCTTGCTTTTTTACACCTTTCTCTTTATTGTAATAGCTGCAGGTGAGAAGATTAAAAAGTGAGCCTTCATAGCCTTGCATTGGATCAAAGTGTTCATTTTATAAAAAGAAAGCAAAATAGAATGAAGGCAGTGATATTGTAAGTATTTTAGCTGAATGGGACTTTTTACTTTCTGCTTAAGTTTAAGCATATTTAATTTGACTTAAATAGCTTAGGTTATCATACTCTACGACAATACATTCTATAGGTAAAAGAGAAAAATGAGCCCAGTGCTAATGCCTCTGGCTTGTGTGAAAATGAATTTGGGAAGTGGAGCATGGATGGAAACAAGCTCACCTTTGTTTACTGCAGCTGCATTCCTCAGGCTTCCTTCTCTTCAGATGTCCTCTCACTTCTCTTAAATTCTTAATTTTATCTTGCAGAGCTTCAATCTGGAAAACATGTTTTCAAGCAATTTCATATTAAGATCAGTATTTTCTTTACAAAGTACTTTTCTTTTCACCTTGTTATCTCTGTTCTGTAATAATAGCCATTCATCTGAGATGATACTTAACATAGAAACAAACTGGGCATAGAATATGTCTGTATAGACTCTATATTCCAACCCATGTGTTATAGATAAACATTAGCAGATTCCTCTTTTATAACTGAATCACTTTCTCACAGATTTCAAAAGACCATTGAGTCAGTTCCCAGTCTCTTCTCATACTCTATATTGTTTTCAGTAGGACTATCATTAAATCACTGGAGAAAAACAAATAACTTTTTTTTGTATTTTTTCACATAATTATAGATGATGTGTATCTATGGTATGTCCCACCAGACACAGCAGGGCTGGCAGGCCGAGTTTGAATTTGGAATATGTCTGACAATCACATAACCATGACTAACCTCTTTGTCAATGTATGCCTTATGGTCCTTCCATGCTCTGGCCGATTGGTACAGTTCTCTCTCACAATGGATAGTGTCATTGGGAAGAATAAAACACCTGCAAAACAAACCAAAACCATGTGAAATAGGTTTATATTCTAATAGTAGAAAACACTAAAGATAGCAAAGAGAACTTTTAATCCTCAAAATCCTTAATGTTGATACATGCAGTAACCGTTGAGCTGATCCAAGCCCAGCATCAATGGGAATATGTTCTAGCCACCAGTGAGGACAAAATGTCACATGGGTGGATGGTGTCACAGCTCTGTGACTGAGATCATCCCTACGACCACTTTTCAAGGCAGTTCTCAATATTCACACCCCCATGAACAGGATAACACCAAAAAACTCAAGTTCAAATAGACATAGAACAAAAGGGACCTTTCACATCATGATGCAAATGGCTTGTTTGAAGAAAAGCAGATTCAGAAGGGGAGTATTCATTCCACTCATTTTGTTAAAAAGAGACTGCCTTAAGTACCCCACTGAGTTTTGAAGTAAAGAAACAGCCCCAGGGATAGACAGCAGGTGGGATGTGGAGTTAATCAACAATGTAAGAGAAATGCATTCTGGTCTAAACCCCTTAGTATATAACTGTATCAACTTCAGGCACCAGGAGACCAGAGCCTCAGAGATAAAAATCCTGGCAGAGCATACAGTGCCCCATCTCCTCAAAGTGATACAATTAGGGAGAGAAAACAAAGATCTTGCTAATAAATTCAGAAAGAAAACATTTCCTAATCAAGAGAGTAAGTAGACTTTGGAAGGAGCCAAAGAACAAAGTGAGTTCATTAAACCTATGAGGGAATCATCTCCCTTCCCTGTCTCCTTGACTTCCAAGGCCCTCTCTGTGATCCGGGACTGGTTAGATGTTTGTACATCTTACATCCATTCGTAACCTACATCATCTTTCTGGAAGCGTCTCTGGGACTCACTGTCCTCCCTTGGACTGTGTTTCGTTTCTGAGGCTGTGACTACACAACTGCTCCAAGTGACAGTGATCGTGTAACATGGAAGAACTTCCAGCTCTGAAATTGTTTCCATCTGTTTTCTAGATGCCTGCGAAGGTAACTGCTTAGGCTCATGAACTCCATGCCTGCTAAGTCAAGATGTGACGGAATTACTCTGGCTGGATTCCTAGCTGATCAGCCTTAATGTGAAATCAAACCCAAAGCATGTGTCCAAGCCTATGATTGCGTGGACTCATTGTTTCTTTAACCCCCAGTTGCTACGTAGGCCAGCCCTCGGGCACCGTATTGCCAAGTGATACTGCTTTTTTGCCAAGTGCAAAATGGTGATAATATAGTGTGTTGTGGTGGTAATGCTGGACTCAACCCTAGTGAACAAATAAAGCCTTCTTACTTGTGGGTCACTCGGACAGTGGTAGGTGGGCCCACGGTGTTGCTGCTATCTGCCAGCATCCCACCCCTGTTGCCACCACTGGAAGCCTGGAGAGCTCTTGGCCCCTTGTGGCCTTCATCATGGCGCTTAGCAGTGTTTCTTGGTTGCAACACTTGCAATTCTTCTTCTTCCAGATTTATGTCATATATTTCACCTTCAAATTCGACGGACAAGGAACGTGTCTGCCGAGTATGGACAAATCTGGGCTTGTACTCTAGAAGTAAGGGAAGATAAATTACTATGGATGCCCTGATGTAGCTTATGAGGGAAGAAAGTGATCACCTGGTCCAGGAGGGATCCTGGAGAGGAGAAAGCAGTCCATGCTGCATTGCTGAGCAGCATCATGGTGCCTGCAATTCACAGTAGCAGAGGTTGTTCTGGCAGTGCCATTGCCTGGCAATGTGATGGATGACACGCTTCTCTGGGCCTCCAGCCCTTCATCCGTCAAGTGAGGGGTTAGGCTGGGTGATTTCTAGGATCCTTTTTATTCGTGGCAGGCTGTGAACTTCTACATTTGGTTTTCAACGTGAACTGCTCAGGCTATTTTTTTTGGATAAAACCATATTCCCAATTACGGTGTTAATAATAATGACTATCTTTTATTGAGCTTTTGCTGTGTATTATATACTTCATATTTATCTCTAATCCAGAGTCTTGAAAGACAGGTATTATTATAAAAACCCTTACATACAAAAACATCAGATTGTCAATACAGGTTCATCTTTATTTTATGGATGAGAAAACTGAAGTGTTGAATGTCAAATACATTTTGCAAGGTTATGGAGCTAGGACTATAATCTCTCAGACTATGAAGTCTTACCACTACATTGGGCTGCTTTTTCAAAGAGGCAAATGCTCTAGACAACTTCTATTTGTACAAATAGTAGAGGATTACTCTAAGAAGAATTAAATTTTGTTAATGCTTTCATCAGCCAACTCACTTTTTATACCTGGCAGAGGAGGGTTAAGGCAGGTGGCGGGTGGGCAGGGATGGGGAGAGGGCAGCATGCTTTCTGGTGACTATGGAACCTTTTCAAGAGCTCATGTGTACCAGATAAGAACTTTAATGTGCAAACACTGGAGGCTCTTAGCTCTTTAGAGGCATATTCATCTGGCCTTATCTCTCTAGCCTGCTGCTAACATAGAAAGAAGGGGGGCATACTGGCTGTGGAATCAGAATTGTCACGCTTCTGAGACACCTCTCAGCAGAATCCTGCAGTTTCCAGATCAGGGAGCAACCTCCGTGACAGTAGGGGGGTCAATAAGAGTGCTTACGAGTTCCATCCTTGCAGAAAGGGTGAAAACCGACTCCTGCTCTCAAATACACAAGATTCCATACAGTTTGAGAGAGCTGCCCTAGACTTGTGTTTGTGTCTAATACTGAAAAATCAATGTGCCTTATGCCCAGTGCCTGGGAAACAAGGTCGAACTTTCTGGAAGAGAAGAGGGCACTCCTACTTCTAAACTGAATGTTGCTAATCAGCTTCTGAAAAAAGAGCATGGCGGGGTCCTCGTCCCTTATTAATTTCTTTTTTTTTTTTTTTTTTGAGATGTAGTCTCGCTCTGTCATCCAGCTGGAGTGCAGTGGTGCGATCTTGGCTCACTGCCACCTCTGCATCTCAGGTTCAAGCGATTCTCCTGCCTCAGCTTCCCGAGAAGTAGCTGGGATTACAGGCGTGCGCCATCATGCCCAGCTAATTTTTTTGTAATTTTAGTAGAGATGGGGTTTCACCAGTTTGGTTAGGCTGGTCTGGAACCCCTGACCTCAAATGATCTGCCTGCCTCAGCCTCCCAAAGTGATGGGATTACAGGTGTGAGTCACCACGCCTGGCCTTATTGATTTTCAGAAATTTGATATCTTTCTGTGAGTTATTAGACCTGAAATTTTTCTCTTAGGGAATAAAAAAAGTCTCCCAAATCAAAGATTCTTAGTATTTTGGCTTACGGATTCCTTTAAAATTCGTTAAAAATTGTTGACATGGAAACAAATGTCCATATACACATGGAAAACACTTAACAATTTTGGATGAAATATCTGGGCAAATGGCCCTAAAGCCCATATTGTGGAGTCTACAATAAAAATGCCTGTTCTCAGGGCCTCCATTGTTCTAGTGTGTGATTTGATTTCCAAATCTTTGACAAAGAATTTAATTTACTTAAATTGCTTCTTTCCAAACCAGTATGGAAAGAAATCACCATAAAATTGAGTCATTTTCCATGTTACTCCACTAGGTGGTACTAGATTCATTCTTTCGTGGAAGGTGTCAGCCCGTGGATTTTCACATTTATATAATCATAGGTTTCTCATAGCTATTAAGAAAATGCTAGGAAGTGTTTTTCATACTGAATGCAACTAGTTTGTCCCTGCCAGTCAACAAGATCCAACGATTTGACAGAATTAAAAAATACATATATTGTCCTAAAACAGAGATTAAAATATATGCCTTAAAAAAGTGTTTAAGCTTTTCCTCTTAAAATTGAATGCATACACACTGAAATCTTGTATTTACTATTTTTTAAAAGCAACTTCAGCCAGACAAATCAGGAGACGTTGGCATTACGGTAAAATAAAATGGACTGAAACCATATCCTTTACCTTTTGAAATAACCATTTTATAAACTCTTTTATGTGTGCGTATGTTTTGCATCTGGTGTTTTTACAAACTATATTTTCATTCTATGCTTAAGTGAAAATGTTTACAAAGCAAAATGTCACATTAATCTTAGCTTTCTTATTTTAAATAGAGCAACGATGTGCTTTTAGCCTGAAAACGATGCATTGATAATATCTAAAATGTAGAAGGAGCAACCCTTTCCTCTCTCTATTGTTTATTCCCACAGGCCCTAGGCCACCATGGAGATGGTCACAAAAGCGTGGCTTACTTGGAGTCCCCTGGTTTCTCAAGAATTGCCGTTGACTCTTTCTTTGGCTTCTGCTGGCACGGTAACCAGACTCCCTACAACTGCACTCTTTGTCTTTGTCATGGAAGCCGCGAGCGTAGAGGTTCCGCGTGCTCTGCCGGACTGTGAGCAGGTCACTGGGTCCTTTACACTTGTGAATTCGAAGCTTGCCAGATGTATCCTCAATGCATTGCCACTTCTGCAAAAGCCAACGTGAAAGCAGTTTACTGATTCTGCTCCAGGTGTTATTTATTAAGAGCTGCTGCCTTAGTTTTTTCTTTTTTCTTTTTTTTTAGAAGCACTGGCAATATCATTAAGGAGAGTGAATGAAGAAAGGCAAGCTTTTAAGTGACCCTGCAATAACTCGACTCTCAGTTATTTCTTTCACTGTAGGCAAATACAGATGACAACGAAATCATTGGAAATCAAACCACTTCAATGACACTAGAGCCAAAAACTGATATATGAATCCTTAGCATGCAGACTAAACAGTCTTGAATGAAACATGTAAAAGCCGTTAGTTCACCAAGACACACAGTGCAGCTGTCAGGACTGCTTTCACCAGACCTCTCTTGCTCTGGAAAAACAAACTTGGCTGCTTTGTTCTCCGCTCCTGAATTTCTAATGTGAGCCAGGGAAGAGTAGCACATGAGGAAGACAGAGATGAGTTTAATTGGAGCCCATCATGGGGTGAGCCGACTCTCATATACCCCAGACAGACATTAGCAAACTTGTCAGGCTTTCTTTTGTGTCTTTTCTTATCCTTCTAAGAACATTGTGATGTGGATAGGAGACAGGGAAACCCTGGGTAGAAGAAGAAGGTAGTTTCCTGGCAAAGGCCTCACCCTCAAGCCCGGGAACCTACAGCCCTAAATGGGGACAGGGATTCCTGTTTTTGCACCCCAAAAGTTGTTTTTCGCCTGCCATGCCACCTATCCTGTGCCCATATAAACCCTGAAACCCAGGCTCCAGAAGCAGACAAGGAGATGAGGAGA
Organism: Nomascus leucogenys; assembly: GCF_006542625.1. Lineage (NCBI taxonomy): Eukaryota > Metazoa > Chordata > Mammalia > Primates > Hylobatidae > Nomascus > Nomascus leucogenys. Next base: position 2,431,785 of record NC_044396.1, read on the forward strand.
CAAGCAGACGAATGGTGGAACAAGGTGGCAGAGAAAGACAGAAGAGGAGGAATGTCTGAACACTGAGAGGAGCTTGGCTGGGGGTGGTCAGAGAGGAGTGTGGCCACCCAGTGGCCAAACTGGGGAAGATCATCATCCCACTCCATCCCTGCTTCTGGCTCCCCATCCGTCCCACTGAGAGCCACCTCCACCACTCATTCATCCTTCAAGCCTGTGCGTGACCTGATTCTTCCAGGAGCTGGGCAAGAGCTTGGGATACGGAAAGCTGTCATATTGGCCCTCTGCCCTTGTCAAAAGGCAGAGGGCGCATTGAACTGGTTAACAAGCTGTCTGCAGACAGCAAGGTTAAAAGAGCATTGTAACACTGGGGCCGTAAGCACCCACCCCTAGATGCTACCGCAGGGCTGGAGCCCAAAGGACTCGCCCTGGTTCCTGTACCTGCCCATCTGCTGCTCCCCCTCTCATCAGGGGTTTGAGCAGTGGTGGTGACCAAGCAGGCATGCCACATCCCTGTTGCCCATCCTGTGAAGGGGATCAGGGAACTCTGCAGTTTCAATTGCACACTCAGCAGAGAGTGGGCATGCTGCTATGTGAGACAGAGTTCACTTCCCAACAGACACATGTGGGGAGCTTGCACTGACTTTTCTAGACTGAGCCTTCTAATACGCCTGCCACAGATGCTGCAGGCTTACATCCGAGTAAATATGACACTGCCTCCGGACTAAGTGTCCTTGCACTTACTGAATCTCAACCTGGTTGAAATAATAGCTCTTCACCCTGGGGGTCGTTTCCTGGGATCCTCCACATCTTACTTAAAGACTGAATAACTTATTTTACATTTTCTTTTCCCCCTTCTCCCTACAAAATTAATTTGGGAGGCAGAAAGAATATTTAATTTTAAGTTGGCCACAGTTGTCACAGAGTTAAAATATAGTGTTATCAAACTTTTGTCTTTTTTCCTTTCCATATAGGTCTATCAGTTGTGTACTATTATCTACTGAAACTTATCTTTATCCTTTATTGTTTTTGTTCATACCTAGTTAAAGAGTGAGAAACTCTTCTTTAAATGGGTGCATTTCTAAACTATGGACAGCATAATACTATCTGCACTGTAAAATTATTTTTTTTGTGCCATGTATATTTTCAAATATATTCAAATAAATAAATAATTATTAAATAAAAGATGTTCTTTCATGCATCATTTAAAAGGATCTCATACCTCCCTCTTGTACCAGTACCATATTTGGGGTGATATCTTGGTTGCAAAGTGTCCTACTGCAAGGTAAAGTTTGGCCAAAGGTCCCAGATGGCTTTGCCGATAACTGACACTCGCGTACAAAATGACATGCAATTATTCATGATGAACCAAGATGCAGAGCCATGGTTTGTTTTCTCTTAAGGGCGTTGTATGTCTTCAATATATGTTGAATTATCAGAGCTGCTTTTTGGCTTCTACTATATAATCCCCAAATCCTGGAGATACAGGACTTCTTCTATGATTTTGCTTTAGCCCCCTATACTCTTGGTACTACTGAATTTGGTTGTTTCAAGCCATATCAGGGCACAACCTTTTTTTGTGGATTGGCTAGGATGTCTTGAACATTTAACATCTTCATCCAGAGAAGCAGGAGCTCAAGGGACAGACAGGCAACTAACGAGTCATCCCTCGGCATCCACTGAGAATTGGGTCCAGGATGCCCTGCAGATACCCAAATCCATGAATGCTCAAGTCCCTGATATAAAATGTAGTATTTCCATATAACCTACATACATACTCTTGTATACTTTATCTCTACATTACCTGTAATACCTAATATAATGTAAATGCTATGTAATTAGTGGTTATTCTGTATTGTTTAGGGAATAATCACAGGAAAAAAACTTTATGCAGGTTCAATACAGACGAAATCATCTTTTTTCAATTCTTTCAATCTGCAGTTGGTTGGACCCATAGACGTAGAACCCATGGATACAGAGGGTGGATTTTACTTACAAAGCCGCAAAAAGGCAACACAAACAAGAACAGCCTAAGGACTAAGTTAGAGATGATTTAACTTAAAAATTGTAAAGTCAACTTAATTAAACATAGGACGTCAGGTCAGATGAGTGGTTCTCAAATTTGGCTGGACACTGGGACTTTCAGAAGCTCCCCAGATGATTCTAATGTGCAGTTGGAGTTCAGGCTACTGCTTTACATTAGGAACTGCTTACTGGACAGTTTTGCAGCTGGATTCCATGGGGAAGGCAGGAGGGATATATTTAAGTCTAAGTAGCTCAAATGCATGGGTCTTTGAGAGGGACGCGTGTAATTGGTGGGGGTGGTGTGTGCAAAGGAAGCTGTGTCTAGAAATGTACTGATGTAAGCAGGTCAGAAAATGACTTCAGTTGGATGGATGAATACTATCAGTGCACCTATGCTTTCAGGACTATGTGCTTTATTTAAGTGCAACCATTTATCCTTGTGCTGTCTCCACAGTTAGTTGATAAGTGACAGAATTTTGACTTAGCTGAAAACTGCATGCGGCCTGTTCATGATTCTGCCATTTAATGTGGAGATCAGTAGTTTCCAGGCCTGGGTTTGTGGCACTCACGGACCCAATTATAGCATTCATGGCTATCCAATTAGCTTGAGGATGTGCCATGAAATGATCAAAAAAGTTCTCAGAGCTGGGTGTGGTGGCTCACACCTATAATCCCAGTACTTTAGGAGGCCAAGGCAGGTGGATTGCTTGAGCCCAGGAGTTCAAGAACAGCCTGGGCAACATGGTGAAACCCTGTCTCTAAAAAAAAAAAAATACATATATAGCTAAGCATGCTGGCACATGCCTGTGGTATATATAGCTAAGCATGCTGGCACATGCCTGTGGTCCCAGCTACTTGGAGGGAGGCTGAGATGGGAAGATCACTTGAGCCCAGGAGGTCGGGGCTACAGTGAGCTGAGATCACGCCATCATGCCACTGCACTACAGCCTGGGCTCAGAAACTGACAGACAACTCCATTAACATATAACTATATGCTATATAGAATTATTGCTGGGGAAAGTGTTGCCAAAATAAATAACTTTTCATAACTTTGCAAAGTTTGGGAATTAGTAGCATTTGGGTGTCTGTCTGTATGTATATCTGTCTTAAATCCAAACGGTTTAAGGCTTATCCAACTACCTGGATGATCTCTGCCTCTAGCATTTAAAAACGAAGAGTTGACTGCTTAATGCCTAGAGAAGCAAAATAATTGGCTAGTGAATTCACAATCCACAGCCAAGTGGAAGCATAAGAGGTGCTCCATCTTCTATCAGACAGGAAAATATGGCTAATTTTATTCTTGAGGCCAGGTGTGGTGGCTCACGCCTGTAATCCCAGCACTTTGGGAGGCCATGGAGGGTGGATTGTCTGAGGTCAGGGGTTCAAGACCAGCCTGGCCAATGTGGCAAAACCCTATCTCTACTAAAAATACAAAAAAAAAAAAAAAAAAAAAAGGCCGAGCACAGTAGCTCAAGCCTGTAATTTCAGCACTTTGGGAGGCCGAGGCAGGTGAATTGCCTGAGGACAGGAGTTCAAGACCAGCCTGGACAACATGGTAAAACCCCATCTCTACTAAAAATACAAAAATTAGCTGGGCTTGGTGGCACACGCCTATAGTCCCAGCTACTTGGGAGGCTGAGGCAGGAGAATCGCTTGAACCTGGGAGGTGGAGGTTGCCGTGAGCCAAGATCACGCCACTGCACTCCAGGCTGGGTGACAGAGCAAGACTCCGTCTCAAAAAACAAACAAACAAAAATTAGCCAGGTGGCGGCGCATGCCTATAGTCCCAGCTATTTGGGAGGCTGAAGCAGGAGAATGGCTTGAACCTGAGAGGCAGAGGTTGCAGTGAGCCGAGATTGAGCCACTGCACTCCAGCCTGGGTGACACAGCAAGACTCCATCTCAAAAAAAAAAAAAAAAAAAAAAATATATATATATATATATTCTTGAAAAATAATGGCTTTAGTCTTTTTGTGGATCCAATTTATATCAACTTTAGTACAAATATTAATTTTTAAAGCACATGACTATAGTGAAAACCTGTGGTTTTTATAATCACAATGCATTCAAAGAATTCTGCCTATTTTGTTTGTTTTTGCCCTGGAGGAGCTGAGGGTACAACTAGATTCCTGTAGAACACAAAGGTGTAGGCAGAAGTTTTAGTGACTTAGGCTATTTGGAATCCTAGTTGAATTTCCCATTAGCCAAATTCCTTGTTGGTTTACTATGGGATAGAGATGAAGGGAAAAGGTGTCTCCTTCCTGAAGAGTTGAATTTAACCACACTGGATGTCTGGCACCATCCTTGGCTATGATGACGTATCATACGAAATCAAATATACATACATATATGCATATATGTCTACGCACATGCATACAAACATATTATCCATACATACTACATATATACATATATCTACACACATACTTGGATAAAGCAAGAGCCACGAACAAAAATGTCAATTATTTTTTCTACCACGGACCCTTTGAAAAAGTCATAGACCCTGTTAGATAAAGTAATTAACTAGAGGCTTTGAAAATCTTCCTACTGGCAAGTATACTAGGAATTTTAATGAAGTGTAATTATCACACATTGCCACAGCCATTTTAGAACTCGATATCATGACAATTTTTACGACTGCACAATAAAACCTTGAAATAGCTGCAACTAAAGTGGCGATCTTACTTAGAGAGTTTATAGAGGGAGGCAGAAAAAGAGAATTTTTAAAAGAATTGCTCTGAAACTCATGCAGCAAGCCATTTAAATAGTCAAAATAATGAGAAGAGATGGTTTTTGCATTGCAGGAGAGTTTCAGGAATCAGATGAAAGCCTGAGCTCAGGTGAGGCACCTGCTAATGGGATGTGTGGAGTCAGCCTCAGAAATGAGCTTTGTTCGACAAGTGCCCTTGCAGAAACACAGCTGTCACAATGTCTTGGTATTATCTATGCTCTTGAAGTTTATCAGTAAATCAGTTAATTGCCAAATCCGATCGTCTCCATCTTCACTGATGGTTCATTCCTTCTGCAAATTCTTTTCCTGTTTTCTGCAACTCCATCATTTCCGTTCTCCTTCTGTCTGATTTATCAGTCTGTGCCAATAATTTAGCACACAGTCATTCCACAAATATTTCTGCACGCCAACTATGGGTGAGGTGCTGGATAAAACTATTTAAATAATTTCTTAAGTTGTTATAATTTTTTTTAGCCTTTCCAACTATGCTGGAAGTTGGAATTAAGGGCAAGGGCCATGTCTCATATTCCTGAGTCATTCCCAGAAGTTATCTCAGCACAGAATCACTCGGTTAGGTAATTATGTGTTAGTGTTTTTGATTGATTATATCTGCCTGTATATAAATAACACCTGATGAAGAAGAGAAGGCTGGCAATTTTGGTATGAGGATACAAATAGTGTGCAGCTAGTTTGGTGGAATCCAGTCTAATGAGAAATATGTCAAATGTATTTCAAACAATTTCATTCATCATCATCTTGACTACCATGATTATGATCATTTACTTAACTCTTGCTTGATAGCAGGTACTGCTCTAGAGCACTCCTTATGAATTTTTCATTTAATCCTCACTACAACCCAGAGTGCTGTCACAAGTCATTTACTGAAATAGGATTTTGTGGTAGTGAATATTACCTATATTCTGTCTTGGACTTGGAATGGTGTTTTTTACTCATCGGTGTGGCTTAAAGGAAAAAGTCTGGATTTGCAAGCTCAAAAAGCCTGGATTTGAACACCAGCTCTATCACATGGCTATGTGGCCCTGAGCAAGTAAGCTATGCCACATTAGCCTTTGCAGAGTCATGAGCATTAGCGATAACACACGCGAAGAACTCAGCACGTGGCAGGCACTCAACAAAAGCAGCTGCTATTATTATTATTATTACACACATACACCCACACACGGTTTATTACTTAAAGAATGTGATCTAATGTGTACTTGATAAGAGGTAGCCATTTTTAATGGAGATGAGTATTGGGTTGGGATTCAAAGACCTTAATTTAATTTTTTTTTTTGCTGCTAACTCTATGGCTTTGAGCAAATTGCAGAATCTTTTTGTTCTTCTGGATTTCACATCTGATAAAATAATACTTGCTCCTCCTGGCTTCATGGATAGTCATGAGAATAGATTGTTTGAGTGTTTTGAAGTTCCAAGGAAAAGATGTACTATATGAACCTAGAGCAGTACTATAATTGGCCTTTAAAAGGTTTATCCAATCCTGGGCAAGCTAATGTTTTCTGGTGGTAAACTGTACAAAATAATTACTATTTAGTGAGAGAGACAGAAGCTTTGAGTCACTGAGATCTTGGTTTGAACTCAGGTTTGTCATTCTTCTAGCTGTGTGACTTTGGTCAAGTTATTTTCCCATCTGAGCTTCAGTCTCTTCATATCTAAAATGGGCATAATATATATCTCATAGAACAGTTTTCCATGTAAAATACTTAGTGCAATATTAGATGACCTCTGGTTGCTTTTCCTTCCTGAAGTATCTGCTAAATAATCATTAGAATTTCTGCATTTTGAATGCAAATATTTCTCAGATTGGTTAAGGATGTTGTTATCTGTTCTTACTTATGCCTACTTGTATCCATTTTCATGAGTAAGAAATAAAAAAAAAACCCAAAAATTGGCTACACCAAAACAATATTAAGCAAAAAACCCCAAATCTGTAGGCATCACGTTACCTGACTTCTAATTATACTACAAGCCTATAATTACCAAACAGCATGGTACTGGCATAAAAACAGGCACATAGAATGGAACAGAATAGAGAACCCAGAAATAAAGCCAAATACTTACCACCAACTGATCTTCAACAAAGCTAACAGAAACATAAATTGGGGTAAGGACACCCTATTCAATAAATGGTGCTGGGAAAACTGGCAAGCCACATGTAGAAGAATGAAACTGGATTCCTATCTCTCACCTTATACAAAAATCAACTCAAGATGGATCAAAGACTTAAATCTAAGACCCAAAACTATAAAAATTTGAGAAGATAACATTGGAAAAACTTTTCTAGACATTGGCTTAGGCAAAGAACTCATGACTAAGACCCCAAAAGCAAATATAAAAAACCCAAAAATAAATGAATGAGACCTAATTAAACTAAAAAGCTTCTGCGCAGCAAAAGAAATAATCAGCAGGGTAAACAGACAACCCACAGAGTGGGAGAAAATATTCGCAAACTATGCATCCAACAAAGGACTAATATCCAGAATCTACAAAGGAACTCAAACAAATCAGCAAGAAAAAAACAAATAATTCTATCAAAACGTAGGGTAAAGAAATGAATAGACAATTCTCAAAAGAAGATACACAAACAGCCAACAAGCATGAAAAAATACTCAACATCACTACTCATCAAGGAAATGCAAATTAAAACCACAATGAGATACCACCTTATTCCTGCAAGCATGGCTATAATAAAAAGTCAAAACAAAACAAAACAAAACAATAGATGTTGGTGTGAATGTGGCAAAAAGGAAACCTTGCACTGCTGGTGAGAATGTAAATTAGTGCAACCATTACAGAAAACAGTATGGAGATTCCTTAAAGAACTAAGAATGGAACTGCCATTCGATCCAGCAATCCCACTACTAGGTATCTACCCAAAGGAAAAGAAGTCATTATATGAAAACGATACATGCATAGGCATGTTTATAGCAGCACAATTAGCAATTACAAAAATATGGAACCAAGCCTAAATGCCCATCAACCAACAAGTGGATAAAGAAAATGTGATATATATACACCATGGAATACTACTCAGGCATAAAAAGGAACAAAATAATGTATTTTGCAGCAACTTGGATGGAGCTGGAGATCATTATTCTAAGTGAAGTAACTCAGGAAAGGAAAACCAAATATTGTATTAAAAGTGGGAGCTAAGCTATGAGGACGCAAAGGCATAAGAATGATATAATAAACTTTGGGGACTTGGAGGGGAAGGTTGGGAAGCAGGTGAGGGATAAAAGACTACAAATTGGGTACAGTATACACTGCTTGGGTGATGGGTGCACTAAAATCTCAGAAATCTAACTAAATAATTTATCCATGTAACCAAAAACCACTTGTATCCCGCAAACTATTGAAATAAAAAGAAAAATTTTAAAAATTGCCTACAACTTTTTCAAAGGTGCACTGCAGTGAAAGCTTAATTTTATACATAAACACACACTAGTTCTTGGTTACCATATGTCTTATGACATGGATTTGGTCATAATGCAGGTCAAATCATGTTCTCTGAAATGTCACAACTGTATAGTAATTTTGTGGTAATCTGATTAGTATTCATGCCAACACGAACATCATAAAAAAGTTACCTGCGTGTGGACATGTGTTTAAAATATTTATCTTAACACTGGGGAATATACAAAGACCATATTCACACCTTTGTCCAAACTGCTACTTAGCTCAAGTCATTGTCAAATTTTCTCTTACAAATATGAAATAGTGTTACTTGTGCCAGGAGGATTTATCTCCTGGCCTGTTTTCTTTGAGATGAGGTGAGATGGGAAAGAGAGGGGGAGGGAAAACAGAAAGAGAGAAGCAGAAGAGAGAGAAATGTTACCTATTATAGATTTTAATCTAGATAATCACTTGTAAAAGTCAACCCTGGAATGTTGGAAGATGTATGATTATTGTAATTCCTAGAAAATGAAATTAGTAAACTGATCTTGGCCGATGATTGACAACCAGCATTTGTTGAGTGCTTTCTATGTCTTAGACATTGTCCCAGATGCTTGATACATTTAATTCATATAATATTTACAACAACCTATGAGGCAAGAACTATTATGATGCCCATTTTACAGATGAAGAAACTGAGGCAGAGTTGGGCTAAGAAACTTGCACATAGTCAAATACCAAGAAAGTGGTATATCCAGGATGTAATCCCAAAGCACCTTGATCAGGATACTGATGAAAAGGAGAACGGTATGAAGGCAGTATGAATCTTCAGGTGAGCCTTAGGTGAGAAAGAGAAGTAACAACATCCATGCAAGTGAGAAAGTGGGATTCACATGTAACATTTAAGAAACATAGAGGAGGACCTGACTAGGGTGGGCTGTTAGGAAATGGTGGAAAAGAAGACACAGTACAAATTAAGCAGAATGGGGCTATATTACACAGTTTATGAGTAAAATGCCTATTCTCATGTTTGTCTTTTTTTGACTTGTTTAGAAAAAATGCATAGAAGCCAAAGATTTAATTAGATGCACAACTGTTCATACATGAGCTTCAGCATGGGTTGAAGAGGGCAGGAAGCAAGGTTTAAAGGCTGAGCGGTCCACAGTGGACCCAGACACAGAGGAGAATTCAGTAAGAGGATGGCACTGGGAGCTCAATCCTTCTGGACGTGCCCTCTGGAATCAGCTTAGCCAGGGGAAGATATCTGTGAGCCATGCTGCCATTTTGACCAGAGTTCAGTGAGTTTTGGGAAACAGGTTTGTCTGCTTCTGGAAAACTAACAATTCTAGGAGGATCTCGATGGCAAATGTCTTATTATTCATGCTCTGCAGCTGGTCACAAAGGGTCAGAAGGATATATGGCCAGAGAGATAAGTTTTGTATAGGAACAAAGATCCATCCTGGAGCTAAACCAGTTTCCACTCAACAAACGACATTCTATTTCCGTTATAATAGCATCAGCTTGCTTGATGCAGGGGTCCTCACAGATTTTTAAACAAATGTTTAATTTTATATTGATCCAATAGTAGAAAGGCAGACTAAATTGTAAAGATGCTGGAATTCAACAACTCATCAAAAGGACACGATATTTGCCCTATCAAAACAAAGCAGGCTGCTTTTTTCCACTTAAATGCCAGATAATATGTAAAGTGTATTTCCAAATTGGATGCCCAGGGAATTTCTCTTTTATGTAGCTCCTATTTAAGATGTCAATACCTATGCCTAGGGGAAGAAGAAAAACCAACCCATTAATGCTCACTTGACATTTGTGGATCTCAAGCTTGTCTGCACATAGGAATCATCAGGGGAGCTTGGAAAAAACACTGGTGGTACCTGGGTCTCATACCCAGAGGTTCTGATTTAACTTGTCTGGGTTGGGACTTAAACATAAGCATTTCTAAAGCTGCCCATATGATTCTAATGTGCAGTCAGGGTTGAGAACCACCGTGAGTGGCAATTGCCATTCATACTTTCAAAGGGAAAATCTGTCTTGCAATTTTGCAGTGGCAGCACATTACAGGGAAGAAAGTACTCAACGTGAAGTGAAGAGATGCAGGTTTTGGCTTTGGGTTTGTAGCTTAATTTTTCCGGACCTAAATTTCCTTATCAGAAAAATGATACCATTCAACTTAGAAGATTTCTAAGATTCCTTCAAACTTTGATATTCTCTGGTTCTAGGCCTGTGATTCTTAACCTCGTTAAAAAATACAGATTCCTTGGCCTCACTTCCAGACATTTTTAACCTGGTTGGTCTGGGGTGTGCATCAGCATTTTTCAAGTGCCACCCAGGTGAGTTTATTTTTTATTTTCTGTTATTTTAGTTTTGTTTTTCTGAGACAGGGTCTCACTCAGTCGCCCAGGCTGGGGTGTAGTGGCACGACCATGGCTCACTGCAGCCTTGACTTCCCAGGCTCAAGCGATTCTCCCACCTCAGCCTCCTGAGTAGCTGGTACTGCAGGCATACACCACCATGCCTGGCTATTTTGTTTGTGTGTGGAGACGGTGTCTCCCTAGGTTGCCTAGACTGGTCTAGAACTCCTGGGCTTAGGGGGTTTAGAACTCCTGCCTCAGCCTCCCAAAGTGCTGGGATTATGGGAGTAAGCCATAAGCTGCAGTGCCCGGCCCCAGGTGAGTTTAATGTGCCACCAGCATCGAGCATCACTGCTCTTTGTTCTCTGTGGAACAAACATGCTTTAAGAAAGAGGTTGAGATTTGCCCCTCAGTATGCACATGTGCATGTGTGTGATGGTGTAGGGCGATGGGGAGTGTCTGTACATAAACGTGCCCAGGGGTGTAATACCCAGCTGAGAGAGTGGTGGGAATTCACACTCCGTCACATATTAATTCAGGAACGTGGAAGTAATGCAAACACATATGTCCATGTTGTCTTAATTAGTCCCCACTGGTTGTTGTGTTCACATAGTCAAGAAGTCATGCCAAGTCTCTGGGATTCCAGCCCATTTTTATTCTTTTTGTATTTATTTATTTATTTTGAGATGGAGTTTCACCCTTTTTGCCCAGGCTGGAGTGCAATGGTACAATCTTGACTCACTGCAACCTCCGCCTCCTGGGTTCAAGTGATTCCCCTGTCTCAGCCTCCCAAGTAGCTGGAATTACAGGTGCCTGCCACCACGCCTGGCTAATTTTGTATTTTTAGTAGAGATGGGATTTCACTATGTTGGCCAGGCTGGTCTGAAACTCCTGACCTCAGATGATCTGCCTGCCTCGGGCTCCCAAAGTGTTGGGATTATAGGCATCAGCCACTGTGCCTGGCCTCAGCCCATTTTAATTCTTATTGGCTTCATAGGAATGAAAACAGCAGTTAAGATGGCTTGGAATAATAATAACACCCAATATTCGCACACTAGAGAAAATTAATCTCAGTCTCACTTTAGTACATTACATGTATAATATCACTTAATCCTCACAAGGGTGAGGTTAATTTTCTCCATTTTAGAGATAGAAAACCTGAGACTCAGGAGAAAGTAAGTGACCTATTTGAGAAGACACAACTAGAAAGTGGTGGCGGCCAATATTCTAACCCCAACCTTTGGATCTCTTTCCTCTGTTGACTTACCTCATGCACCAACATTGACTCCACCAAACAACCTTTAGGTGACCCAGCACAAAGATGTGGTAGGAGAGGGGCATTCACTATCTCTGGGATTAAGAGTGAAGAGAATGGGGCTAGCCATGCTGATTTCCCCTTTGTACCCCATGGAGTGTCAAAACCTGACTGTGTTGCCTTGGAATGAAGGCCATTCACCTTGTTAAGAGGAACAGAAGCAGGGCAGATGCCAGGAGGGACATCGAGAAAGAGCAGACTCCAAGTAGGTCACTTCTAGCCTCCGCTGCCACCTCGAACCTGAACAATTCAGTGTCATTATTCTGAATTTTCTTCTTCCTTTTTTAAAGTCAGGGATACTGTCGCCAAAAAAAGATAATCTTCAAAGTAGCCAGAAAGAAAGAGCAAAAGACCAAGATATAAAAAGTAGCTAGAACACAGCAGAGCTGCCTGGGCATGGAGGCACACTCCTGTAATCCCAGCACTTTGGGAGGTCAAGGTGGGTGGATCACTTGAGTCCTGGAGCTCCAGATCAGCTTGGGCAACATGGCAAAACCCCATCTCTAAAAAAGCACAAAAATTAGTTGAGCATGGTGGTGTGTGCCTGTAGTCCTAGCTACTCAGGAGGCTGAGGTAGGAGGATCACCTGAGCCCGGGAGGGCGAGGCTGCGGTGAGCCATGATCACGCCACTGCACTCCAGCCTAGGTGACAGAGTAAAACCCTGTCCAACACAAAACAAAACAACAACACACAACACAGCTATCAGGTTTGACCCACAGCTTCAGTAACTGCTTTAAAGATTCAGGCTCAAAATTTTCTTGAAGTTCTTAGATTCCTAAGCTATGGTTTGAGGGCCACCGGTAAACACAAGCGTGGGTTAGAATAGTGCTTCTCAAACTTTAGGGAGCATCAGAGTCACCTGGAGGACTTGTTAACACACAGATTGCTGGGCTTCCCCCCTAGGGGTTCTCGTTCAGAAGGTCTGCAATAGCCAGAGAATTTGCATTTCTGACAAACTCTCAGGGATGCTGATTCTGCTGGTTCGGGATTAGAGTAACAGTTCACTAGTGCTGTGGATACACTGAAGCTAGAGGCAATCAGAAATACTCTCCAGGTCTTCACTTCTAAAGCTCACTCAGGCCCAATGTAAAGAAATTCTATAGAAAGAAATCACCATCAGGGCATAGCCTAATTCTTTGTTCCACGAATTCAGGCCTTTCTAAAAGAGACCATTGCTGACGTTCTCATATATCCACGTAATGGATCTAAATTCAGACTGATTCACAGAGAAATGAAACAGTGGAAGAAAATTCCAGATATGAAAGCATTTCATGGGGCCAAAACAAGTTCAAAAAATATGAAAAAGCAAAATTAAGTTTGTAACTTAGTTAGCATTCAGCTCGTGAATGAAAAGCTTGTGCCAAAGTACCATAATCTAGTTAACGCTACATTTGCCCTTTAGGACATATATTAAAATTTTAGGGCAAGCCATATGGAGAGGTTTGTAAAATTATACACTGAAATGTAGGCAGTGTACCTTATTCCCAAAAGGCTATAATGTTCACCTCTTAGAGCTAAAAGAGTAACAAGATCACCAATTTGCATGAGATATATTTAACACTGAACATTTGCAACTCCTGAATAAAAGTAAATTAGTCTATTGAGGCTAGCTCATAAAAATCATCTTAGAGCTACAAAACAATTCTGAGGTTTTATTCATAATAATATTTGGAGCTTTCATAAGAAAGATTTGAAGACCTCAAATTAAAATATAATGAATAGGTCTCAGCTTTTCTCCACTACACACTTGAAAATTAAGACGTACTAGAATGTAGTGAAGGCTTAGGTTTAGCCCTTCCTTCAACAGCATTCCCTCCCTATCCTTTTCTATTTCAAAGGAATCCTGTGTACAAGAAAGCATGAGGAAATGCAGGGAATAAGGATCAAGCTGTTTATTATGAATGTCTATTCAACAAGCTAGATACCGTATAATAAGCGTATAATGAGTGAGGCCATTTTAATAATAACTTTGTTACCTACTCATTCCATGTGCCTGACATCTTGAACTGGTGTTGGTGAATTGTGTGGGTATCTAGAGGTCAGTTAAGTTAAAAAAGACTCGCAGAAGATTTGAACTTCTCTTCACGTGGTTATTGTAACTTATCTTGGAAGGCAGCAAGTGGCCTGAGTTTTTGAATCAGACAACTCCTGTTTGAATCCCAGCTGCCCATTTGTAAAATGGGGATGCCAGTGCACACCTCACTCTACAGATGTGAGGATTAAATTGAGTAAATGCTACAAAATCCTGTGTACCGTGCCTGATGTAAGACAAATGCTCATTACGTGTTAGTATTTTTCACTTTCCTCTGATTTTGTTCTAAGCTGCAATGATTTGGGCCGAAGTTCAGTCCCTCTTGTCATGACACAGCATTTTCTTTTAGCTAATAGCATACATTTCAATCAAGAGCATTTAAAATCAATGGTTTTAAACTGGTTTAAATTCATACATACTCACTTTCTTTAAAAGCAATGTTAATTCATCACACGGCATTTCTTTTATTCTTACTGATAATAACTGGTATTCTGGGTAGCCCTGGGGTCTATAGTCATATTTCTACTAATGAAGAGGATCTATTCTAATGAAATATTTGATGCCAGAATCTTTGTGAGCAGAAGTAGGAACAATAAACAAACAGAATATGGTTTCTCTTCTCATTCCTCAAGCTTGGTCACAGGCTCTGTCCTCTACTGGGGGTAAGATGACATCTGACTTTAGCCTAGGGCGAAGGCCCCATCATGTCTCTTGGGGTGGTTCACTGCCAAGAGGCTCAGCATGTACCTGTGCTTTGACTAAGTAGCCTCTTGGCAACTCTTCAGTGACTAGTTAACAGGGACTGTAACAGGAATCTTCTCCTCAGAGGAAACCAGTGTCTTTTGGCATAGAACTTTCTCTGAGATCATCATCTTTTTTAACTGGAGGGAGCCCAAGTAGTAATGGGGAGGCCCAGCCTGAACCAGTTACGTAATTCTGTCTGCAGAGAGGTGTCTCAGTGAGCTTGCCCTCAAGGCCACTAGGAAAAGCTTATTTACACACAAATGTACATTCTTTTATATGTGGACAATTTTCTAAATTAGAGATGGAGAAGCACATGAGTGGTGGTAAAGAAAGCCTGCGTCACTCACCTGCCCCGGTTGTTCACAGGCTGTCTGGTACCTGGCCTGCTGGCACAGTTCTTTGACCCGTTCGTATTTGGGCAAGTGATTTGACTGTTGGATATTCTTGCTGGATTCTTCCTTCTTACGTAGAAATTTGCTTCGACAAAAAGGGAAAAGCTTCGTACGTGAGAAGTGATCTGAATCACGGTCCCTGAGTCCTGCCCCCTTTTTTTTTTACCCTGTCACATGACTCCACATTCTTTAAACAGCAAGAAATAGACGTTAAAGCTCTGTCTACAGGAGTTCAACATTTGATGGGTCCTTTATGAAAACGACAAACTGCGTAGGATGAAGATGAGAGGTCAGGAAAAGATTCGTTCTTCCCAAAAGCATTAATTTCAAAATTTGGGCATACATGTTTCATTTTACATGCTCAAAGTTCCTTTTGTTAAAAAAATTATATAAATATTTTCTCTCTCTGAATTTGTGTACAGAGAAAAACAAGGCAATGGGCATTAATGAACCAAAAGGGGAAACCCAGAAGTGACAGTGGAAGTAATTACAACGGCATACATTCATCTGTTTAAAACTAGGAAAGGCACATAAAGAAAAGAAGTAGGAAGTAGGAAGAAGGGTGCCGGGTAAGCCTTGGAGGCAGCTGAGAGAAGAACGTGGGGAGGATGGTAGAGAAACTCAGTCCACTGGTCTGATTCGAAACCAGCACTGAGAAACGCGACAGTAAATCTACACCCATGATAAAGGCTTTGGTTCAATCTTATGAGAATTTATGCTTTTTGGGGGATGTGGAGTCATCATTCTCTTGCTTTTTTGGTATTTTAAAAATTGATATTTCACAATTATACATATTTTGGGGGTACGTGTGATATATGGATACCAGTCTACAACGTGTAATGATCAAATCAAGATAATTGGGATATTCATCATCTCATTTATCTTTTCCTTGTGTTGGGAACATTACAATTCTTCACTTCTAGCTATTTTAAAATATACATAAATTATTGTTAACGATAATGTCCCAACTATACTATCAAATTCTATAACTCCTATCTAACTGTGTTTTTGTACCAATTAACCAACTTGAGGGTTATTCTTTACAATTCTGATCCAGCAATAATTACTCTATTGACCATTACAGAATAAGCAGCAAACCATTCAATCTTGTGACTAGGTTTACGAAATCCGCATGCTTAGTAAACAAAAATAAGGAGAAAAAAAAAATACCCAGCAGGGAGAGCTGCCCATTAGGACTGGTTCCCAGAAGCACCCCAGGAACCAATAATTACCCTCTTTCCACTAGGAATGTATCACGCCAAATTTTGGCCTTCTTGTTTGTTCGAAACCTGAAAGCAAAATGATAATATTTACTCTTGGTATCTGGACGTTTTTCCAAATGGATCTGTGCTAACAGCTTATTTAAAGAAACACCTCTCACTTCCCACAGACCATGACTGCATCTCCATCAATATGCTATTCACAAGCAGCTGAGAAATGCTCAGCTTGGGGTGATCCTTGTGGGCAAGGCATATTCTGCCTCCATGTCTTCACCTGCTTGCTGGCTCTGGGCACCAGCTGGAGCTCAGTGTGTTTGGGGCTGGCTGAGAGGAGGAACAGTGACGCACCTGTTACCTGGCTTTTCTGGGTCCAGAAGTTTGAGGACAGACTTGCCGTCCACATCAGGAGGTGTGTCGAGCCCAGCAATATCCAGGATCGTGGGGGCCAAGTCAATGTTGAGAACGATTTGTGGGACTCTGTAAAGGGGCACACGGTGATGGCTGAGATCCAATGCCAGGGGAAGGTGGCCCTTAGGGCTGCTTTTTCTACAGCAGTGACTCATTGGCCTTCAACTCTTCTCACCCTCTCATCTGGTCTCCTAGGCATGGGTAGTTGTGTCGCAAGGGTGGGTGTGTGATCACAGCAATGGCGCTGAGCAAGATTAACTGACTCTTGCCAGGGTCAGGCTGGAGAGATGCCTGCACCCCCGTGCGCTGACCACATCGCCAGACAAGATGCAGCCTGATACATGGTTTTTGCAGCAAGCATACTTTTGTTTAAAACCCAATAGTCCATAACTTTTCCGTTGAACAAGGGCTTTAAAATCAATATTTTAAAAAAGGATGTACAGTTTTTACAGTTGAATTCAGTCTATGCTACCTAGTCCTTAAAACATAAAACCTTCTAGATATAGATCTGACAATTCCCAGGGTGTTTCTAATAATCTTAGGAAGCACAATAACATTCTTCAAAGAAACCCTTCTTACTTCAATTGCCCTCTCTCCAGGATGTAGTATGATGCAGCAGCACATGAGGTACATGGGGGAGATTCAGAACATCTGGGCTCTGGGCCCCACTGTCACTACTTCCAGAATCAGGGATCTGAGATGGACACTGACGCTGTCTGCCTAGCTTCACTGTTACATCAGGGGTCCAGGCTAGATGCTTTTTAAGGGCCATTCCAGCTTCTGGATTCTACTTCCACTTTTTCTTTTAGTCTTTCCATAATTCTTTCATGGGTGCAATCCCATTTTATTCAAAACATCCTGAGATGATTGGCAAGGCCATTTTATGACGGGAAAATAGGCAAGGCCATTTCAGGATGGGAAAATAGAGATGCAAAGAGAAGCAGTGACCTGCCTATAGTGACAGAAATAGCAGCCTAGTCCTTTAGCTCTTTTTCCTTTAAAAGAAAAGCCAGCTTTTAAAAATTTATCTTTTAAAAACATTTCTTTCGGAATAATTTTTAAAAGTTAAACACTAAAAGGATGGTGTCTGGTTTTTCTTTTTTTTTTCTTCTTCTTTTTTTTTTAATGACAGCATATCTCTGATTCAAAGAAGGGTGATATCCCAGAAGTTCACATCCTGTCTGTGCACACAGACCAAAAAGACATGGATTCCAGTCAATTTGAGAGAATTAGTCATTGATACATTTATTTTTCCTTTCTCTTTAAGTAGTGTACTTGAGCTAATTTAAGATGTGGCAGGGAGGAAAAGGTTTTCATCTTTGAAATTAACCAACCTACACACATCCTTTTTTGTTTTGGATGAAAGGAAACCAGATACTGAGACTGGTAATTGAATTATCTTAGACACACATGAGGTATGACAGTTGAATGTTGCAAACAGAGAAATACGTACATTGATCCTGGTTCTACACTTGGACCACGAATAAAAAAAGGCACACGAATATCAAAGTCATATGGCATGGATTTCCCCTTGACCAGTCCAAATTGCCCAATATGGTAACCATGGTCGGCGGTGTAAATGATGTAAGTGTTCTCCAGCTCCCCCGTCTCCATAAGCATGTTATACAGCTGAAATACAGCACAGGAACAAGTCAAAATCAATTGTGCTGGTATAAGATGATGCTCAATAGTGTTGCCACGATTGCCCCCAAATCTTTTTCCTGTTATTTTTAAAAGGCAAGAGTTGCTTTAATAACATTATCCACATTTTCTATTTGCTTACAGTCTGGGAGGGAAATGTCCAATGGTAAAGTTGAAACGTAACTTTTTGGAATCTAGCACATTCTACTTATAGGCTTTTTGTTTGCTTGTTTGGTAAAACAAAAACACCCCACACAACAACCTCTACCATCAAACTTTATAGGTTGTACTTTGAAAGTCCATTGTTAAAGTTATCATCACATATCTAATTACCAAGTGTTAAAAACAGGCTGCTTCTGAACCTGATCCAGTTAAATCCACCCTGGGGAACGTATTGTTTGGCTTATACTATGTTTCAAAGTTCAGCAAATTTCAAATAAAATTTTTTGTGTTTCTGGCTTCTTTAAAAAAGTCAGAAGACATGCTGATACTTGATCCACATTTCTACATGGCAAAATTTAGCTGGAGCTGAGTAATTGCTGTTCCTTTAGATGGGGCCCTTAACTTCAAGTTCAGCACAAGCTCCATCATTCTTTATTGCCTTTGAGGATGTGGCCCCTGATCTACACTGATTTGATTTTTCTCGCCTCTTTTTTACTGGATCCATAAGAAAACAACCCTGGAGAGGTAGATGGAATGAGGACAAGATAAGGGAAGGATGATTAAGCCACTAAACACATACTCTCTCTCTTTCTTTCTCTCTCAAAATGATGCTGGAAAATGAAGAGGAAAAAACCAAACAGGATTGGCAAGAATAAGTCTACACAAAGGAAGCTGGGCCAGAAACTATCACTGAGGTAGGTTCATGTGCTTACCCTCTCCACAGAATCATCCACTGACATCAAAGTCTGGAGTCTTTTGCGCTGTAGAATGTTTGTAAATTCCATGTGGATGGGCAGCATTGGTCCTGTGTACTGCATAATCCAGTGTTTATCCATATTTGGTGCATAGTTATAACTAGGAGTTCTGAAAATATCCAGAAAGGAATCTTACTATATATTTCTTACTTAGTCTTTTAGGAAAATATCTCGAGGTTGTGAAATAATCATTAAGGAGAGATAATTGAGACACTGCTAAAACATTTTCCTCTTCCAACTATCTTCTGTTTGCATTTATAAGAAGATGAAGTCTTCACCACCCCAAATAGCAAATATCCTCTGAAGGTATATATATTCAAACATATAAAGCCATGACTGGCAGCTGAACATGTAATTAGAAGTTCATTTGGGTTCACTGAATAAGATGTGTAAGAAACATACCAAGATAATTATGGTTATGTTACAAACCTACAGATAAAGTCTCAGTTAGATACAAGGGAATATTCTCATATGATGCTAACTCATAAAAATTTTATTGCTAATAGGCTATTAAATGTAGTCACAAATATGTTATGTGGAATGATGAATCATCATTTCAACACATTTTTTCTCTTGAATACTTGAGAAGAGTATTTTATTGATTACTTACGTATCTAGTTTTTATGAGTTTTTATATAGATACCATTACTTTAATTGGACTTGTGGGAATGATAACCAAGTCTACTTCCACAATATACATGTTTACCAATAAAGCTATTCATTTAGTAAACAAATCAATATAGGTGCAGGGAATAATTTCTGTAAGCCACAAGGAAATAGTCCTATTGTTCCAGGATAGGTTAGTTCAAGTCTATATTTAATCTACTGCAGAGATCCATGTGGTATCCCATGCTTTCCACTTGGTACTCAAAAAAACGTCACTCTCTCTTGATGTCTCACCCAACTCCCTCAACCATTAGATGCTGCCACCTCATGCTCTGCCATGGGTACGTAACATATCTATGCTATGGCAATTCTCACCCTGATAATTATTTGTTTATATTTGAACTCTTTAACAGACTATAATCTATTTGAATCTTCTTCTTCAGTTATTAAGCACATAGAGGTTAATATTAAAAACTGAGTGAGAGTTTAACATGTGTTGGGTATTGTGCAAACCGTTTTGTATACATTAACTCACCTAATTGTCTCAGCTGTTGTGTAAAATAGGTTTATTATTCCCCCTTTACAGCAGAGAAAATCAAGGCTTGGCAAAGTTAAGGAACTCCTCCAAATTAACAACATTAGTAAGTGGTAGAAACAGGACTGAATTCCAAAGCCCATTTTCTTTAACAAAATTAATAAGAAGGAAAGTGAGGGGTGCTTCCTACATCTGAGATTGCTTTTAATATGAACCACAACTTTACAGATAGGCAGCCTCACAGAATGAGCGACAGTTTCTGTGACCGAGAAATCTGATTCCCAATCTCTGTCTGAGGAGGATCCCATCAGTGAAATGTTGTGGATAATGACGGCTGAATGTGGCCCCATGCCATTATTTATATTATAAAACTAGGGAAAGAATCAGTCACTGTGAGCTCTTTGATTTCAGGAGTCTTGACTGAGTCCTCCACTGGTTCTGTGGTGGTGTGGATTTCCCACGGGGAAAGCCTGGAGTTTCTGAGATTCATGGTGATACGCTGGGACACTGCCATGCACACTGGGTCATATAAATGCCACCTGCTATTATGTATTCTCTTCTGCCAGTGGATTTGCGGAACCTCTCTTTTGATAGTAGAAAATGCTGGTTTGGGATCCTTGGCCTTCTTGGTTGACAAAGTTACCCTGGTGACCAGGATGGGTGCTGGTTACCCAGTAGAAGCACAGCAGCACAAATAATATAACACTGAGCTTAGAAGACATTGTCTCTAAAAGTGTCAGTTATGCTCAGAAGTGTAAGTAACTCATGTTTAAAGAAAGAGACAAGATTTAAAGCATGGAAAAGAGGGTGTGGCTCAAATGTGCTCATCTGTAAATGGGGTTAATAGCACTTTTCTTAAAAAGCTGTTTTGGGCCAGCCATGGTGGCCCACTCCTGTAATCCCAGCATTTTGGAAGGCCCAGGCGGGTGAATCACCTGAGGTCAGGAGTTCGAGACCAGCCCGGCCAACAAGGTGAAACCCCGTCTCCACTAAAAATACAAAAATTAGCTGGGCATGGTGGTGGGCGCCTGTAATCCCAGCTACTCAGGAGGCTGAGGCAGGAGAATCTCTTGAAACAGAGAGGTGGAGGGTGCAGTGAGCCGAGATCGCGCCACTGCACTCCAGCCTGGGTAACAGAGCGAGACTCTATCTCAAAAAACCACCACCAACGACAAAAAACAAAAAACAAACCCAAAGCTGTTTTGAGGAACAACCACCATATATACATAGCACTTAAAATGCCTAGAACAGAGGCACTTGAATTTCCTCCATGAGCCAATAAACAAGTAACTCTCATGTAATTATCTGGGTTGGAAAAAATCCATAGTATTCCAAAACAAACTATTCAGGTATGACCTGTCATCCTTAAGATAAACTTTCAATATAAACTTTCTCCTGCCTACCAAAGTAAATGATTCATGAACCAAATGGTCCCGTTTTTTTTTTTTTGGCCTGAAAGAGTTCTTCATATCTAAAAGTAAACCACAGTCATAAGGGAAGTGGGGAGGGACTTAAGCCCATGTTTCTTATTCTTCATGGAGCATGTTGCGTTACAAACAGGATTAGATTAAGAGGTTGAGGAGGAGGAGAGAGGGGCTACTAAATCCCCTCAAAAAGGGTTTTTCGCCCATGGGGGTAGTTCGAGGTCAGAGAAATATAGAAAGTTGGTCGTGAAAGGCCCCTAACCATTTTACTGATACGTGCCCTGAAAAAGAATACAGCTATAACAGATTACACAGGGTTTCTTTATAATACCTAAACATCCTCTACTTATTGCCTTTGATGTTGGGTTGGGTTAATTTAAAAATAAATCTGGTTGACTTATTTAAAACCACAAAACCTCAACACAAATAAAAATTACAATAGGGAACTGAAATGCAGGCTCACAGTGGGGAAATTATATCTTCCACCAGTTACCTTGATGTGCTTGGCATAGCTCCACCCCACTTGGAGGAACAGGGAAACTTGCAGCAAATTACAAGCCTCAAATTTGGATTCCCGGATTTACAGAATGACATATGTTAAATCTGGCTTATATTAAAAAGGAAAGTTCAGGGACTGTTGTCAAAGCTGTCCTCTCCTGCCCCCCCTTATTTTTCTTAATTTCTCGATATAGGAGATGACCCCCAGCTCTGGGGATGAGGTCCCAGGTGGGATCTCAGCAGGCAGCAGGGACAGAGTGTGCATGTGCCTTTTAAAGGAAGACAGACTGCCACTGCATCCCACAGAACAGCAGCTGTTCAGGGACCTGCAGGTGGAAGGTCGGGGGTCACTGGAATTGACAATGTTGTTGAAAAGTGATCTTTTGCCAAAGGCCTGTGGTTGCCCCCTGCTGAGGTCTGCCAAATCCCTTGAAGATGCGGCCTTCTGTTCCCCAGTGATAATTAAAGCTTGCTTCCCTAACTAAGGATTGCCTTCTAATTATTCAAACAGGGCCTGGAGCTGTCGGCCGGAACACAAGCCACTGAAAAATGCAGGTAACTGTTTTTGGGAGAAATGGAAAACCACTTATTGAGTTATTCCAGAATGTTTTGGAATTAGACTCCAATATTCATCCCAGCTCTGTTCCTTAATATTATGTGATCTTGGACAACTTTTTGTCTAAGTCTCAGTTTCCTCATCTATATAATCGGGATAACAACTTTAAAGAGTTCTTGTGAGGATTAAGAGATTTCTGTGGCTCTAGACAGCAAATTCTGGGACCATATCATACCCATTCTCATAGGTAGCTAGAAAAGATCTTATCCCTTAATAGCTCATTTGATTGTTGCAGCAACTCTGAGGACTCAGCAGGGCACATTAGTCCCAAGTTACAAATAAGGAAGTAAAGTGCAAAGAGGTGGCTCAGAAATAATGCACCGGGATAGCTCTCCATCAGTGCCCCTCCTACAACACCACACTGGCCACAGTCTTGAACCAGAGGCCCCACAAAGTACCTCGAAAATCCCACTCATTAAAAGGAAAATTGATATATCCATTTCTTCCTATCAAAAGTAAGTCCTAAAATCTTAGCTTTCATCCTGATTTTAAAATACCAGCTGCTCCTGCTTCCCAATCAGGTATCCTCCCATCAGTTGCTGGGTCTACTTTTTTCGCAAATACAGAATAAAGTCTGGCCCTCCTAGGCACACTGGATGCATCCATGAAAAGGTAGATAACACAATACTGGTTATTTGCTTTAAAATTGAGAGGACAAAAGGCCAGATTATCATTTTCAAATTTCTGTTGCTTTCTTAAACAAAAAAAATTCTGTGTTGGAGGTAGTCACGTGTGCCTAACCTGGGAAGACCTTTCTGTTGCCTGTTAGATAAGGGCTTCATCCAGTACTGCACACTCCAGACCTTATACCCACAAGAAAACATCCCTGTAATCCTCCGTAGACTATTCCCATATATAAAAGTTTAGCTTTCCCCAGCGAGGCCTCCCTGCTTATTGTTTTCCTGTAGTCACTGCTCATTTAGATTTATTGCTCAGTACGCTGGATCATGGATACTTGAGTCCACTGTACTTGTAAGCTCAACCTTCACCATCATGCCAATTCTCCTGAGTGTTTGATTTTCTTTCCGGTATTGCTTATTGACACGACAGAAATAAGAATTCTGAAAATCAATAATGTTACCTTTCTTTTTGACAGGTGGGTATTTCAGGAGAATAATTGTTACTAGCAAAGAAAGAGT
The DNA here is from genome assembly GCF_006542625.1 of Nomascus leucogenys. Taxonomy (NCBI): domain Eukaryota; kingdom Metazoa; phylum Chordata; class Mammalia; order Primates; family Hylobatidae; genus Nomascus; species Nomascus leucogenys. Next base: position 2,455,805 of record NC_044396.1, read on the forward strand.
TTCAAGAGATGCATGTGTTGTATATTAAATCTATATCTGGGGAATTGAAAAGAACTTAGGAGTTCATTTTTAATGCCGATGGCCTTTGGTGTCACTCCAGTGAAAATTAATATATTGCTAGTGTTTTGTATCTGAACATGTGTTTTCTTCATTTATTTAGTCTCAAACAAACAAACAAAAAACCCTAATGATCTAACCCTTAAAGGTTACTGGTAGCAGAACCATCATTCTCTGAGAAAGGAAATAAGACTTCAATTCCCAGAATAAGCCAGTGATACAGATTTAAGGTATACATTCAAAGCATTAAATTGGAAATTCTACACTTAATCTCTCAAGCTGCACCATCTCAGTTTTCACTAAAACTGAACTTACTTAATGGATTCTGTGGAGATATTCCCCACCTAAGTTCAAATATCTGTAGATAGGTAACATTCGAACACATGCAGGATAATACCAAATGATCTCAATTAGAGGTATATAAGAAAAATAATTCAGAGTCTTTTAATGAAGCTATAAACACCAGTTAGAATTGTGCAAATGGATAGAATTGTTTATAACTCTAATCTGAATTGTGACTGCGATGTGAAGTGAGTAAGTCTGGTGGAGTGAGAAGATCACCTGGGGCCAAGAGAATTGAGTTTCAGCTCTAGTTTTGTCCCTAAATACTCACGTGACCTTCACAAAATCATTTGGGCCTTCAATTAAAAAATATAGACTTTGGGTCTTTGTTTTTTAATCTAAAAACACTACGGAATTGTAGTATCTCTAGGTGTCTTTTAAATTCATAAAACTGACTGTTTAAATATTTTGATACTATTTTAAAATGTTTTCCTGTCAGCTATTTGGTGAGGTGAACATGTGTACTCATTTGCTAAGCAACAGTGAATTGTGCAACTAGTTTGTCCGACGGCATGTTCACCAGGCACTGTCTTCAGGACGAAGCTACCTGCACAACTCCAGGGCATCATTCACATGATATTGTATTTGAATGCCCCCTGGAGTTGTGCAATGGGCCTTCAGGGATCTAAGTAAACAAGCAACACCAACGCTGACAGGATAAGTAGTGAACGATCCACCCAGAGAAGAACAAGGTAGAAACAGAGAAAAGGGAGCAGTAAGTTCTGCCCAAACCTGATTTTCTTTTTTTATAGAATTTAAACTTTTCTCATCTTCAAAAGCACGTCCTTTTACGTATTTGTGGAAAGAGGTACGAATGTGCAAATTCTTTTAAGGCAAGACATTTCTTTCCAGCTTTAGATAACAAAGGTGTTTCAAAACCTTTGTCCTGTGGCTTACACAGAGGGAGTTTTTCCTTTGACATCCTATGTTTATTCAAAAGCTCTACTTTCACAACAACTCTTGCAAATTAGTGCACATGGACTGTTTTACCAAGCGTTTAGATTTCACTTGAACTTGTGTATTTGTGTGTGTGTGAGTGTACAAGCACACACACACAGTCACACACATTTACAGGTATGGGAAGAAAGAACTGTTAAATTGGAATAACAGGCTGGGAGTGCTGGCTCATGCCTGTAATCCCAGCACTTTGGAGGCCGAGGCGGGCAGATCACCTGAGGTCAGGAGTTCAAGACCAGCCTGACCAACATGGAGAAAACCCGTTTCCACTAAAAATACAAAATTAGCTGAGCATGGTGGCGCATGCCTGTAATTCCAGCTACTCGGGAGGTTGAGGCAGGAGTATAGTTTGAACCTTGGAGGCAGAGGTTGTGGTGAGCCGAGATTGTGCCATTGCACTCCAGCTTGGGCAATAAGAGTGAAACTCCATCTCAAAAAAAAAAAATTGGAATAACAACAACAAATTTTTAAAGTTGACAGGGGCATAGTTCATAGAAGGGGGATAAGGAGGTCCCTTAGTTTCCTATAGAATCACCAGGGATGTAAAGGGCATCTCCTTCCCTGTCATGGCTTTTGTCCACAGGTGTATATCGTGACATCACTGAGGTGAGGAGAGAGAAGTACCTTAAAGCAGGGGTGAAGGAATTGCATCCCTATGGAGATTCTGGGGAAGTAAGTTACTGAAAAGTATAGTAGAGTCTTAGCCAGAGCACAGGGCTTTCTAATAATAGGATTATTATGTGTGTTATTATGACAGAAGCTTTCTCAGATTTCTCAGTGGCCATGAGTAGCTGAGTTACAGTTTGATTAAACTATTTTCCCTGTCAACAAGTGGTCGATAATTCCCTTTCACTCTTCCTTGGTAAGTGTAAGCTCTACCATCAGTTTGTAAAGCTAACAGGCCAATAGCAAACCGGCTTCCTCTCTTTGTTGGGAACGGCAAACACCTTGGAAAGATGATACATTCACCCCAGTCTGAGGGGGTCAGGTAGTTATAACCCAATGCCAGATGAAAGCGATCCGGATGACGCCTGACCACCGAGGAAGAAGACTGAAAGGAAAGCGTTCACGTTACTTGCATCCCTGCAACTGGGGAGAACCTATGGTTTCTTGCTCAGTGTTTGCAGGGCCTGCCAAATATTTCTGCAAAGTACTTAACTGCTTGCATCCCTTTGCCTGAGGTGTTGCTAATGTTTTCGCTAAGGAAGATGGTCATTGCGTAGCTCCATGCACTATCATTGGCAGCTTGTCTTCAATTTATCTCACTCCTTTTGTCTGAAGACTGAACTCTGAACCTGTGCACACACTCACTCCTTTCAGCCCCTTCCTCCAGCAGCAGCCAGGGAGACCTTCACAACAAAGATGCCAGGAATTCAAGGCTTTCAGGGCCTGCAGGAGACCACATTCTAGGTGCACAAAACCCAAGGATTAGCAGCAAAGAGAAGCTGAATCCTTCAACCAACCACATGAATTTTCATTTCCTGTGGCTAAGGGATTTCTCCAAACTGGCACTTACCCATAGCACACACTTGCACCTGGGAAAGATAACACAGTTCAGATTGGTCCTTATCCTGTCTGTTCCAATGGAATGGCCAGGTGTGAGAGGCTCATCACAGTGGGAGTCTTAGCTTGTCAAGAGGTCTGTCATGTCACAATGGACAAGCATCAAGTTGTCATTTCTCTCACTGCTTCCCCTAAACCTTAAGTTTAGCCGTATGAAATTGCCCTTTTGTAGGTCAGGAGTGATAGAATATTGGTAGTTTCTTAATAAAAAGGATCAATAAGAATTGACACTTATGAAGTGGCTTCTATGTCCCAGGCTCTATGTGGGGACTTTACCTACACTGTCTCTCTTAATTTCTGTTCATGACATCACAGCAATGTGCTAGTATTATCTCCATTTTACAGATGAAACAGTGGAGGTTTCCAGAGATTAAAGAAAGCACCTCTAGACTTAGTGAAGGCAGCTGAGGCAGGAAACCAGGCTTGTTAGCCTCTAAGGCCACACTCTGCCCTGTGTAGATTTTACTTTATAGAATCACTAATAAGGGCAATAGATGGTTCATTTGAACTAAAAAGGAACTACTGAATCTATTTGCATGTGGAAATGTCTGAGCCACCTCCTATTTTGTTACTACCCGACCTCCAGTGACTCTCTGCTTGCAGTTACATACAAACTCACCGACACCCTCAATATTCTGCAATAGTTTCCCTTTGCAGCATTGTCCCTTAGTGCTGCTTTCTTTGTAGCCCATTCTCCAGTTTCTAGGACACATCTTAGATTGTCTCCCTTAAACAGTGACCACATGTCCTTGCCATATTCTCTTCCTGAAACCCAATCTCTATACAATCATCTGCAGAAATTTTACCCATCTTTTGAGGCCCACTTTGAAGTCTTGATCCACGAAGTTTTCCTGGTTTCCCTCAAAGATATGAAGGCTTCTCCCTCCCCGCTCCACAGCTCTGCGAACGTCTGCTCTGTGCTTGTCACTTCTGGCCCTATTGGTGATATTACCATTGGAACACTTGCCCATCCTGCCCCTAGAGCAGAGGTTGAGGCAAAGACACTTTATCGAGGATAAGATAGTATTTCCAGGCTGTATGGTATCTGATACAACTACTCGACTTGGCTGTTGTATTGTAAAGCAGCCACAGACAATACATAAATGAATGAGCATGGCTTTGTGTCAATAAAATTTTATTAACAAAAACTGGTGGCAAGCTAGGTTTGGACTGTGGGTACCAGTGTGCCAACCCCTGTCTTAGCTTATCAGTCCTCAAATGTTAGCAACTGTGTCTTCCTCACGCCTATCTATATCCCTGCTGGGCTGCATAGTGTCACATGTGGCACTGATAAATATTTGTGGAATGAAGTAGAATTTTTAATTACTGGAATCAGAGATGTTTTTCTTTTGTCTTTCTTTCTTTTTTTTTTTTTTGGCAGAGTCTTTCTCTGTCGCTGAGGCTGGAATGCAGTGGCGCGATCTCGGGTTACTGCAAGCTCTGCCTCCCGGGTTCACTCCATTCTCCTGCCTCAGCCTCCCGAGTAGCTGGGACTACAGGCGCCTGCCACCACGCCTGGCTAATTTTTTTTTTTTTTTTTTTTTTTGTATTTTTAGTAGAGACAGGGTTTCACCGTGTTAGTCATGATGGTCTTGATCTCTTGACCTTGTGATCCGCCCACCTTGGCCTCCCAAAGTGCTGGGATTACAGGCGTGAGCCACTGCGCCTGGCCGGCACAGAGATGTTTTTCAAAAAGCTATTGCTGAGACCCTGAGAACTCTGCAGACTCCTCCCCTCATGCAATATTGAATCCATGCAACTGAGCTCTTAGAACCTCTTGACATGAGGCTGATTTTCCTGCAGGCTTAGGACCTTGCCTCAAAGCTTCAAAGGCAGGCTGACTTTTAAGGAGCCATAAAACACTCTGTTTTGTCAACCCCTTCTCGTCCAGCTTGGGGGAACATCTGTAAAGTTTACAGTTATAGGAAGTCACCTTAGGCTGGGTTTCTGCTAATGCAATAAAGAAAGGTAAAGTGATTTCTGATTCAACAGAAATGGAAACAGAGGGGTTCCGGGGTATTGATAAAGCCCGCAGGACTTTTTCCTTTCGTTGAATCAGTTGGCTACTAAATTTGTAAGTGAGCTATAATGGAGAGCCACTTGTCACACATGGGCTTCATTCATGAATTTACTTGCAGAGTTGTATACAGTGGAAGATCTTCAGAAGCTTAAATATTCACCCATGGAGTTGACTCCAAAACATAATGGTTTATCCCAGCTATATTCCTAGGTGCTGGGGCAACCTCCATGATTTGTTGATGATATTTTGTGCATTAAAACACTTCCATCCTCTGAGTTCCTGGGCATGCTCAGTAGGTAACCCACCCTGGCTTCATACTGTTAGTTCTTGTCCTGAGTCAGCTCTGGCCTCCTTCTTTCTGGTCTAAGTCACGTGATATCATAGAGATGATCTGTGTACCACTGACCAAGAGTCATAAGTCAATTAGTTACATTAAGGTACAAATAAAAATATTTTATAAGGCTGGGTGAGGTGGCTCATGCCTGTAATCCCAGCACGTTGGGAGGCCGAGGTGGGTGGATCACTTGAGGTCAGGGGAGTGTGAGACCAGCCTGGCCAACATGGTGGAACTGCATCTCTACTAAAAACACAAAAAATTAGCCAGGTGTGGTGGCGTGTGCCTGTAGTCCCAGCTCCTCAGAAGCCTGAGGTGGGAGAATTGTTTGAACCCAGGAGGTGGAGGTTGCAGTGAGCCGAGATTGCACCACTGTACTCCAGCACAGAGCAAGACTCTGTCTTAAAAAAAAAAAAAAAGAACATTTTATAAAAACTTCTGTAGGGATGTATAGTGACCAGCAACTAGAGAGCCTGAATAGTTACTTACCTATTTTCATAAGGTTCTTTCTGCCTGGAATCTTGGCTAATAACCAGTGTGGATGAAAAGAGATGATATTTAAGTACAAATAGATTAAGAACCAATTTTGGAGATTTCACAATATAGGAAACATACCGATTTTCTGTTCCCTGTCTCTCTAATGGTCAGGCTTTCAGCAGACACAGAGCCAACTCCACTGCTCTGTGTGGAAGACTGAATATTGATGGCAAAGCTTAGGAAGAAATGGTGTCAACTGAGTGAACAACAAAATCATGTTCTTTGCTGCCAAAACATCCAGATTTTTCCACCTTTGGCTGGTGAGAACTGTGGGCACACGACAGCTCTTTGTTCTGTCTAATCCCCCCATGCCATCAGCCCTCTCCCTTGTGCCTTCCCACCCCCCATCTCCAAGACTCCTGCCTCTTTAAAAAAAAAATCAGGTTATTTTAAAGCTGTGACCTGAGAAGCCCTCTTGGGCAAGCCACTCAAGCTGCCTTCTGCAGGAATTCTAATTGCACATCTGCAGCAAAGCTGCTATGGTATTTGCCTGGAAAATAAATCCATGTTTCTATAACCAGACCAGAGGTCCCCACTGTGCAGCTATGAAAAGCATACTATTTGATCATCATTATTATTAGATCAGACACACGAATATTATTTAAGACAACGAAAGGAAACTCTTGTAAAACTTGCCCCCATTCACTCTATGTGCATCTCTTCCTTTCTATTTAGCTACTTGTAAATGCTGGAAATTTGATTCCTCCTCAAACCACCCAGATAAGGCGCTTTCTTTCAGGCTCAGCGGCTCTGCCTGTTCCGTGGTGTGCTCTTAAGTTATCCTTTCATGAAGAAAGCCTTGTGGATACGCAGGGTGGAAGGAAACGGGGTAAAGGAGAGAAGTGGGGTGAGGCGAAAAGGGAAAGGCATGTTCGGCAGGTCGCAGAGTTGAGTTTGTTACTTACATGTGTTGGGAAGCATTGGGGTACAGTTTAGAAAACTGTGGGGCTGAGTCCTCGGGGCCGTGGGGCGCAGCGTGGCTGATCACCATCATAACGGGCCTATGGGGATACATTCTCTTAGACATTTTGAAGTAATTAATGCTCTCGTTAGTGATTAAGTCTGTGAAGTAGTCCTGAAACATACATTTGACACAAAACAAAAATTACAAAAGGTGACATTCATCAGATCACATTTGAATAACTGCTTTCCTCAGAAGCAATTCACTGCAAGAAGTGGTAAGGTCTACAGCAGGAAGGAAGGCTGCACCTCCCAAGGCAGCCAAACATTTCTGATAATAGAGAAAATCAGCTGCCAGTTGTTTTCTAGGGTTGCTGGCTTGGTAACATGCGAAACATGGATTTTAAGTAATACACAACTTAGCAATGGGGAAAAAAGAAGTCAAGTCGTGTTTGCCCAAGATAATGATTAATCTGTCGATAAAAGCACTAGAACGCATGAAACACCGGATACATATTTCAGTCTCAGGTTTCATTGATGTAATTCCTTGGCAAAAAATTTAATTAAGGGCAGGAAACACCCACGCCCACTTCAAATTTACAGTTGCAGAACACACACACGCATACACACACGCGCACACACACACGCCCACGAATACACAAACACAAGAAAAGATATTTTCTTCAAACGAAAAATCCACCTGTGGGAATTACGATAATCAGTAATCAAAGCCATGGCCAAAATCCGGGAGCACAGGGAAAAGCTGTAACATTTGATCAGTTAATTTACTTGAAACACTTGAATAGGGAGCAGTTGATTTCCTGCAGATTATACTGTGTTAATTGCACAACTAAAGCAATACAGCTGCTGGGATTAGAGCCTGACTTGCTAATAAAATGACTTAACCCACAGTCAGGGGGGCTGACGCAGGTCTGTAAGAGGGAGGGAGGAAATGGAGTGAAAAGGAAAGAAAAGATGAAAACTTAAACCACTTGCTTCTTTTAAGTGTGTGTCATTGGCTTGGAGCTCCAGTATAAACTTTATTCAGAAAGTGTTTAGGCAATATTTGCAAATGTTGAAGGCTTCCAGGCATGGCTAATCACATGTTGTGGATTTAAGGACCAGAACAGCTGCAAAAGCAGTATCAGAGGGATGGTGTGTGTCACATGTCATTGTTAGGGCAAGTCTACAGGCTATCCCCTTCCTCTTCCAAGGGGGTGTCTGTTTCATTCTTTTCCTCACTGAAAAAAGATATATATTCTTTTCAGACACAGTTGTCTTTGACACTTAATCAGCTGTGATAATGAACAAGTTACGCTGATTTAGTATTTGGAGAGAATCTTGATTACTTTGCTCTCTTTAGGACAACAGGGAAAGAAAGGTTAATAACTTCAACAAGGAGCATGAAAAAGCATCCCTACAGACAGCAAAGGAGAGCAGTGACAATTAGTGCACATGGTCTGCACCATTTGCATGCAATGATTGTATCCACAGCTGGGGATATGACCTAGGATGAGTGGTTGAGCCGCTCTAGAACGCTTTTTTTCTCATCTTTGCAAATGAGGACATTGCTCAAATTTGCCTCCAAGGTCTCTGCTAACTTTTAACTTTCATGAGTTTGGAAGCCTATTAGCAATGTTTATGAATTCATTTGCATTCATTGTTTTCTGAAGGGTATGAAGGAGCTGAACTTACATCTTATCTCCCACCAAGTCCCTTGTGCTCAAATCAGGCCAAGCATAAAGACAGCAATATGCCAACATTAAGTCAAGTTCTCTCCTTCTGATTTCTACCAAATGATCTAGCCTGTTGGGAGAGGTTGCTAGATAGAGCAGATTCTCAGCTTCTTTTAGATAAATGAAGAAGAGATAGGTATGGCTGGCAGGGAAGGGGATATTTTAGGCAAATTAGCATGCTAAATTCAAAGATATTTTCCCCTTCATTCTTATGATTTGAAAAAAATTTAAACTTAAGTCAGCTATCACAAAATCTTTGTGAATTTTTAAGTCAAAACTAGAACCCATTGGTCAAAGAACTGTGGGACATGTTGATTTCAGTTTCTCTGAACTGATGTGGAAATCCTAGAATTGATAGCATTAGAGACTTTTGTGGACGCTTGCTGTGATAGGGCAGGTGTCCTTGTCACATTTACTAAGCTTGGTCAGACAGGAGTAAAAGCAAGGAATGTGGTTTTTCAAACTTTAATTATCATATTTATTTGCTCTTATGCTTGTGCCTAAATCTGAAACCACAGACAAAATATACTTTTGTCCCAATGAAAAGTAAAACAGTACAAGATGAACATTTGATTATGTGGACAAGTCCTTGGTTGGGTCCGGGGGAACTGGGAGGACAAAAATTATCGTAAGACAGAGCAGAGAATTTTGATTTTCTTGATGATACTTTCATCAAAGCCTGATTGCCTTTCATCCTAATGAGGGAAATCACTATACAAAGGCAACGTTCCTTGAGAGTCTTTTCCTTGCCTAGAGTTTAAAATTACCTTAACATTTCTCATGCTAACATTGTGAGAACATAGAAAGCCAATCTTGTGGATAGTTTAACTCACTGAAAATGGCTTTTCCCCATTATGCACAAAGTAAATTGATGCAGTGTAAAAGTGCCTGAAAATTACCTTTGCATAATCAAATCCATGCTTTTCTTTGATGCCATTGCGACAAACAGTGTAATTATAGAAGCGAGAATTCTTGATTAATCCAAGCCACTCTCGCCACCCAGGGGGGATGTAGCTGCCATTATATTCATTGAGGTATTTTCCAAAAAAGGCTGCAGTGGGAAAAAAGAATTATTTTTTTCATGTAAAATGATTAATAATAAATAAATGGATAAGTATAAAATTATGACTTGAAAAAGAGATGGTAAAACAAAAGTTGCCCTAGGTAACAGTGAATGCCAAAATGACATTAGTGTAATACTCCAATCCTTTGGCAAAGTGACATAAACACATTTTTAAAAAATAAATAGAAGTAGTATCCAAGTACATGGATTACAGCTCAATGAAACCATCATAATGATCACAGCACTCTGGGTGCATTTATTTCTTATGGTCCTACTGCAGTAAAATCAGGCTATGCTCTTTTGTTAAGTTGATGGAACAATCAGAGAAGTAGCGTGAGATTCGGAATGCAACCACCGGGCAGGTGTTGGAGAACTGAAAGTTCAGTCTTTGTGATAAGTTTTCTAACTTACTATTTGAGAATTGTGAATTATAAAAACACTATTGAAAAGCTTATTTTTGTTTTTACATATCCAGAGAGTACACATTTTCCAAACCAGGGAACCATAGTAAACCCTATTTTTATGGGATACGGTCAGGGTTTATATCACATGTATAGTATGTAATGGGTGTTTATGTTATGTATATTTTATGATTGTATACATCTATTATTGATAATAAAAATTCTGTCAACATAGAGTTACTATATAGATTACTAATTTTCATACAATTATAGTATAGTAGAAGTATGTGTGTCACAAAGACAACACAGTTCACTAAAAAAGCCACTGGAAGGCCTTCACATTTGTAACTTTGGCATGTCACTTCCAAGAAAGACCACTGTGCCACAGGGCTGACTGGGTCTTTCTGAGAGGGTGACTAGAAATTTGGTCTTCTGCAAAAGATGATGACAGGAGAGGGTACGGGAAGAAAAGAAGCAGCTAGGATTCCAGGAACAATATGGGTTCGTTCTTGAAGTGAAAAAGACATTACAACCTAGCAGAATGGTAGTCATAAATGTACTGGAATACTTTTGAGAGAGAAAGAGGATGTTATTTGTAATTGCTGTAATTACAGAAAAGCAGGTATAAACAAGCACGATTCTGGGTAAAGCTAAATGTTTGGTCACTCTAGCCACACACATAGCTTTCCCTTTAAGTAGAAAGGGCTAGAGAACACTTTATTTTATATAAGCCTGTATAGGTATAGGCATGTGTGTGTGTATGTATACATGTGTGTGTACACACACACACACACACCCCTATACATACATATACATATGTAGGCAAGTTTGAGTTTTTCTGATGTTATAAAGCTGTTGCCAGACGCCTTCCATGTCAAAGCTGATTCCTGGCTTCATTAAACAGATTTTATAGGTGCTCTCGCTTACATCCATGGTAAAAAAGTAGTTCCTGGAAGACCGGCTTGGGATAATAGAAACGAATTCTAGAATTGCAGCACTTTATTGACATTGGTCTTAAAGCACATATTCTGAATTTTAAACTTAATGTACATAATTTTGGTGTCTCTATGGGATAGCTATTTAGCTTGCTTTTATCTTTGATATGCGACTATAGATGGTCCCTGACCTACGATGGTTCAGTTGAAGATTTTCACATTACAGTGGTGTAAAATTGGTATGCATTCAGTACAGTACTCAATCAATCCTATGAGATATTCAGTACTTTATTACAAGCCTATTGGCTTTGTGTTCGATGATTTTGCCCAACTGTAGGCTAATATAAGTGTTCTGAGCACATTTAAGTTAGACTGGGCTAAGCTAAGCTCTGGTGTTCGGTAGGTTCAGTATATTAAATGCATTTTTGACTTACCTAATTTTCAACTTATGATGGGTTTATTGGGATGTGACCCCATCGTAAGTCAAGGAGCACCTGTACCTATAGAATTCCTCCATCTGAATGTCTTACTTGCTTCCCAATGCTGTTTCCTAAAATGGAATTACCAGTTTTCCCTTTCAGCTTTACTCCATTCCTCTGAATGTCATAATCACCCTCCACGAACTGTGCTTGGCCCTCCAGAGCCTCCTCTGCTTCCGCCTGCTCCTGCACTCCCCTTGCTGGGCAGTTGCCACCCCCTATCATGTCTGCCTTGGAAATAGTGCTCAAATCCCTCCTGCCATCCCTGGTAATTTGCCACCCCTCAGATGCTCATGGTCTCACTGACTTTCCCGGCCAAGCTGGAGGGTCTTTCCACTCTGATTGCCACTGGTTAATCTTCCCAAGGACCTGCTCTGGTTACTTCACCCTCTTCTCACAATCTCAGATAACCCTCATTGCCTGCAGAATCAAGAGTACTCTGCTAGCTTGCCCTCAGAGGCCTACCTTGAGTTTGGACAAAATCCTTCCCTTTCCAACCCCATCTCCTATTTCTCTGTTAATGGTCACTCTCTCCAGCTAATGTTTCCTCTATTTGCTCTCTGGTTACCACCTCTCTATTTTTGCTTGTGCAGTTCTCTTTATTTGCCTCTTTATATATCAAGGCCAGAGCAAATGCCATTTCACTCACAGTCTCTGTCTTAATTCCACAACACTGTCTTTGTGGTTCTAATGTCATCTTCCCTTTCTCCATTGTGGTATAGTCATGTTCATATAGAAGCTGAACGCCCGCTAGACTAAGCTTTTTCAGGGCAAACATTGCCTCTGCCTTATCTTTGAGGCACTCTCCGTCCTTGCACACAGTTCAGGGCTCCATCCTTTTTGTTTCTTCAATTTGGGTTCATGAATCCAGTGTATTCTGGGGACTTTACGAGGTTTAGACTTTAAAAATTTTGTGATTTTGCTTGAATTATCTTTTTTATTTTTTTGAGACGGAGTCTTACCCTGTTGCCCAGACTAGAGTACAGTGGTGTGGTCTCAGCTCACTGCAACCTCTGCCTCTTGGGTTCAAGCGATTCTCCTGTCTTAGACTCCCAAGTAGCTGGGACTACAGGCGCACGCCACCTCACCCGGCTAATTTTTTTTTTTTTTTTTTTAAGTAGAGATAGGGTTTCACCATATTGGTCAGATTGGTCTCGAACTCCTGACCTCAGGTGATCGATCCATCTGCCTAGGCCTCCCAAAGTGCTGGGATTACAGGCAAGAGCCACCGCGCCCAGCCAAATTATCATATTTTTTAAAGCTGATTTGGCCTTCAAAACATTTTCATAGAATAGAGCTTTAGAGTTTCTAAAATTGTTATTTCTTATTACATTATTTTTAAGAGTCTAGACTCCAGTCTGAGAAACATGGCAATGTTTGTTTGTTGAACGAATGTTTATTTGTTGACTCTGTGAATGAGTGAACCAATTAGGTCTACAGTCAGCCAAGTGCCCACTGTTTAAGGCTTCTTCCAGGGGCACTGAGCACGTTGATCAGTGTAGGGCAAAGTGTCAAAGGGTCTCACATCAGGTGACTCAGGATTTCCTTCTGTGCTGACTATGTGTAGTTGGATTTCTTTTAATGAGGAATTCCTGTCTTAGAGATGAACTGACCTTTCCACATGGAACCACAAGATGATTTTCCTTTTCCAACAAAATGCAGTATGACTTGGAGCCACAGGCAGCAGACCAAGGCCACACCCCACTAACGTTCAAAAGGGATTGTTTCCAAAAAGCTTGCACTTAACAGCCTCAGGCCCCGTGCTTTCCTTGGCCTCCTCCTCATCCCTACGGGTTTATCCCACTTTTCTTTCCTTTTTTTTTTTTTTTTTTCAAAAAGGCAAAAAGCATAGTGATTGAGAATATAAACCCTAGAGCCAGCCTGCTTGGGTTCAAATTCTGGCTCTGCTACTTGCTAGGGTATCCATCTACATGCAAGTTACTTCACTTCTCCCTCCCCCAACTCCCCTTCTGTAAAGCCACTGTGGTGATAATAGTAACGGTGGCAGGATTGTTTTGAGGATTAAATGCATCAACACATATGTAAAGCACTGAAAACAGTGCCTGGCACAAAACAAGGCCTTGTTAAGTGCGCCTACAACTAATATTGTTATTAGCATCACCATTATCAGTATCCTTTTGGCCCTGTCTTACTGTAAATGATTTTCCATCCTGCAGTGTAAGGAAATCTCGCACTAGAGTTCTGCACTTGTGCACTTGAAAATATCTCTTCAGAGGTTACATATTTTCTTCCCCACTACTATTTATTTTGTGGCAACAAACTCCTCCATTTGGCTTACATTTTTCTGCTTAATTAGTTTTATTTTTTTTTTCTGCACTTTAAGTTACTTCATTGTTGGGGTTTCTTTGTTTCCTCTCCCCAAATCATTCCTGCCCTTTCCTCATTGTTTTACTTTGTAGGATATTTTGTACTGTTTTCTACCCATTGCCATGGCATTCCCCTTTGACTTAATCCTTCCCTTATAAACTATTCCTTCAAGTCTTTTAATAGTCCTTGTTATTTGCTTCAGAACTCCCTCCAGGTTTTTGGTGTCTCTGTGTTAACGGAGCGTAAGAAATGTACTCAGTATTCCAGATGTGCGCTCACCCATCACACTCATTCCAAGGCTGATGGGGGCCTCGGGTGTCAGGGTGCAGCACTGTTGGCCTCCAGTTGCTCTGGCCTTTTTGTTGCCTCATGACATTGAGACTCGTTTGTAATCACCCCTGGCCTCCTTCAACATGATGTTTCCTGGCGGCGCTCTGCAATTGATTATCTGGCCTTCTAATTATTTTCCTCCAGATGTAGTAAATCTCTTTCTCCCTTCCTAAGGTGAATTTAGCTTTCTTGCCCTTATTGCCATTATGTCTACATGTAGGTTACGTATAGTTCAATGTTTTTCTATCCTTCGGCATTGGCAATTCAATTCAACTCCTACTATCTGAATACATCACTAACGTGCCATTTACCCATCCTCTTTTTTTTGGATACCATTAAGCGCTTCCCTTCACAGCTGTTTAAGGTGGTGGGGGTTGGGAAGCAGAGAGAAAGATCAGAAGACTTGATTGTAATTATTGTTGGCTGTAGGCCAGCTACTTCTGTCTACGACAACCTGTTCCATAATACTTAGAAAAATTTCCTGGAACTATCTGAAGCCAAGGAATTTATTTTAAAGCCAGCAATAGCAACTAACCCAAAGATCTGATGCCGCAGAAAAGTCAAATCTTATTTCATGTATCAAAAGATATATTGAGATTTTAATCCATGTAATTGATAGACTTAGGGTGATGGGATTTCATGCTAGTAACTATAAATATAAATAATTTTGAACCAAGTTAAAATTATGATTAATGTCAGTTTGTATACAGCAGTCTGGTTTCCCCAACTAGATTGTAAGTCCAGTGAAGACAGGAATCTTACTTAAATGTCTTCATCCCAATGTCTAGTGTGTTCCAAGCATACTGTGGTTTAATAAATGTATGATATATCTCATGTTTATGTATGTGTCAAGAATCTACATCATAATAAAATTAAGAATATTAGTTTTTCTTACTTTAAGTGAACTCTACATTTAAAAAATCTCATATTAGAGAATAAATATACTTGCTATAAGTAACATAAATTTTGTAACGTAAAAAGACAAAAAAAATTTTGATCCAATATTGTATTTACCATTATTTGATATAATTTTCTTTTTCAGAACTAAGGCCTATGATTTTGATTTATTACAAAAGAATTCTTCACAAAAATATTTATTGCAGAAGTTTATTAAATATTGTCCCTTCTACTTCAGTGATATGAAGTAGAACTCTTGTGATTAAGATTTAACTCATATGTGATTTTATGTACCATGTGTTAGGATTATAATTCGAATATCACAATTGTTAAATGAATCAATATTATAATTACCATGAGTATAATAAAGTTATAACACACTGTAACTTTGGACAAGAAAGAAAACTTAGGAATCATTCTAGGCCAATCTTTGCATCATACAGATTGGAAAACTGGCCAGTCCAAGTCCTCAAAACAAATCAAGGTAGAATGTGGTTCCACAATCTTTTCAATCTTGCTTCAGTTTTTTTTTGTGGTTGTTGTTGTTAAATACTTAATGCTATCTCTCAAGCATGGATAATTATTTTTACCTTAAAACCTATGCCAGGTTTTATATTAATGTTGATATCCTCATAATAAATTTAAGTTAATTTTTTTGGAGCTGATTTCAGGCAGGATATTCATTTTTATAATATATAATCCAATCTCATTCCTATTTCACTTGTCAGAATATGAAGTGCAGTCGACATGTTACTGCATTTTCCCCTTCATGAACATTTAAGCTCTCATAGACTCATATTTTCCATGAGTAAAGTTAGAAAAATTTAGGCTATAGCCAGTCCAAAAATATGCCTCCGTTCTGAAAGAGAAAACTCATGTCATACAATGGTAAATATAATATTGGATTAATTCAACTCATTTAAATCCATGGATTCTGGACGCCTCCCAAAATAAGCCCCTTAGTAATTTGTTTTCTCTGAGTTATTCTACATAAAACTTACTCTCTAGATGGATATTTATGTATAGTACATATTTCAGTTTCCGTCATTATTTTTCTTAGGTTTGTAGCTAAATGTTCCGAATAATAAATTCATTATTAGGAAAGCAATAAAATCTTTACACATTGACTTTCTCTCTACTAGTTTAGTGTCTCATAATTACATTGGTTTAATATCTACCTACCAATTCTCTTAATTTTCTAAGATTCCTGCCACTTGTGTGTACTTATTTGTGTATTTTCAAATGGGTTGTTGTCCATGGTTGGATCAATAACTACTGTCATGAAGACATTTTTACTTCCTAATTGTCTGAGATACTGTAATGTTTTCCCATCAAGGATAAATTTAAATTATAGAGATCTCTATCACTGCCATTTCAGTCTTCCCATTTTTTTTTTTTTTCTTGAGACAGCGTCTTGCTTTGTTGCCCAGGCTGGAGTGCAATGGTGCGATCTTGGCTCACTGCAACCTCTGCTTCCTTGGTTCAAGTGATTCTCCTGCCTCAGCCTACTGAGTAGCTGAGATTACAAGCACGCACCAACACACCCGGCAAATTTCTGTATTTTCAGTAGAGATGGGGTTTTCCTATTTTGGCCAGGCTTGAACTCCTGACCTAAGGTGATCCGCCCATCTCAGCCTCCCAAAGTGCTGGGATTACAGGTGTGAGCCACTGCACCCGGCCCCAGTTTTTATTTTTTCTGATTTACTAATAGGCAAATCTAGATTTGTTTTCCTGAGCCCATATTATCCTTTTCCTACTGTTTTTTTTTTTTTTTTTTTTTTTTTTTTTGAGACAGAGTCTCACTTTGTCACCCAGACTGGAGTGCAGTGGCACAATCTTGGCTCACTGCAAGCTCCGCCTCCCGGGTTCACGCCATTCTCCTGCCTCAGCCTCCCAAGTAGCTGGGACTACAGGCGCCCGCCACCACGTCCGGCTAATTTTTTCTATTTTTAGTAGAGACGGGGTTTCACCGTGATAGCCAGGATGGTCTTGATCTCCTGACCTCGTGATCCGCCAGCTTGGCCTCCTAAAGTGCTGGGATTACAGGCGTGAGCCACCACACCCGGCCCATTTTCCTATTGTTAACTAAGTTTTTGGAAAAGTCTTTATTTCCCTTAAAGAATTCCTTTTATTTTGGAGGATGACTCACTATAAATTGTATTATTAGCTAAGTGTCTAAACCCTGAAGAAAAGGTTTAGAATCAGACTTAGTTTCCAGGAGCAGATCTACTCTTCCTGGAGAAGACATCGACTGAAAGAAACTCCTCAGGCTGCACAAAAAAGTGACAGTCCATTGAGGTAACAGGTAAGCCTTCCGGTGTGTACAGTTTCATCCCAGACCCGATTCTTAAGGTTTGATCAGCACACTGGAGAGAGCCCTGAAGACGAAGGTCCCGGTGCACGCTCTTCCCATTAGAACGTCAGTCAGATCTGTCACTTCAGTCACTCTATTCTTGTGGGTGCAAATTTGCTCCTCTAAAAATAAGGAAATGGAACTAAATCATCTTTGAGTTTTAGTTAAACTCTCTCAATCCCTCTTAGGGTGGATATAGCACAGTATAACCGAAGCAAGTCCCAGGCAACTGAATTGTTTTTATCCCGGTGACTGGGTGAACTTTACAATGGATGGTGTTTCCATTTTTGCTCTTACCATCTGGAGGCTGAGTTCTAAATATTCCACCTTTCCCTACAACTCCACAGAAAGCAGTTTGTACAGAAATCTTTGCCTTGACTTTAGCTAGTTCTACTCTTTGTTTCTGTTTGCCAGGGTCCTTATGGGTCTGTAGCCTCTAAAGTCTGTATCTCTGGAAGGCGTTTTGGAATGAGGCAGAATAGAATCATTACGTAAATAAATAAGACAATGAACAGAGGAAAGACTTTGGAGTTGGATGTGTTGGGTTCATTCCATCACTGACTAGCTCATGACCATAGACAATTAGCCTTTCTGAGTCTCGGTTTTTTTCATTAGTAACATGGGAAATTCCTTTCTTTCAAGATTGCCCTAGGAATTAGGTGAGATAATGGCAAAATCGAATTCCCTTCTTTCTTGCCCTTCCTAATTTAGCCCTGAAACAAATTAGCAAACCCTAGTTGACTGCTCTAAGTCCTGGCAGGGCCCTGTCTCACCCTCAATCTCTATTTCTTATGACAAATGTCATCCATTTCACTCTGGATATGTGAGAGTCCCAATCGTTCCAGTTCCATGTTTGCTACTAGGGATTACATTACAGGGAACCTGGGAGGTGAAAGGCACTGATTTCGCACACTTTCCATAAGCAAAACACAATTTGATGGCAAAAATCAGGATCCAGGTATTAGGGAACCACCTCTGATTCTGTTTCTGAGCTGGTCACACAATATTTGAAATCACCACCTCAGTTATAAAACAGAGCCAAGTACATTTGCCATCTATAAACTCTACAGGGATGTTTGATGGATTTGCAAATTGCTTTAGTGTCCTCAGATGAAAGGTGCTATAAATTTAAATCACTAATGTGAGAAAACACACTCAGATAAGGCACCCTCTGTAACCTCTCTGTAACCTAGTTTCTTTCCTACGCATAAGAAAACACCCTTGAGATGCACGGGAGGAGCTGCTCCTTTGAGTCGAGATGTTGAGCTGTCTGCGAGTGACAGTGCTATCATATGCACAATCAATATTTTCATCCATAAATAACAAGAATTAAGTGCCCATAGGGCGCTCTGCAAAGAAGCAAATGGCCGTATATTTCCTGAGTCCAGTGGGAAAGATTAATTTCACTTTTAAAAGAGATGCAGGAGAATATTTATCTGAACTCTTTTACTTTTAAATCTTCAAAATAGAGAAACTGTAGGCCTGAAAGTCATTTGAACAAGCTTTAGTCATAACATATTTGATTCTTATGAATAAGCCTAGGTGATTCTGGAAAAATAAAAACAAGCAACAACCCATGTCTGCACTGTAGCCCTTCTATGAACAAAGTTGTGTCCTTTTATGAAGAAATGCTACAAAAAACCCAAGGACATCATCTGCATGCTGGGAGGATAGGGCCTTGGGGCTAATATTACCAGAAGGAACCTTGCTTTTTTCTCAGAAAGATTGGCATGATGTTCACTACCCCTCTTGAAAGAAGTCCCCAATTTTCAAAAAACCAATTAATCAAAAACCACTTCCTGCCCTGTATAGGTTAAACAATAATAGGAGGTGTAGCAATTAGGATGCCTTCCTTTCCTGGAAGGTAGAAGTGAACATTTGAGACCTAAAAACAACCACAAGCTAAAGAAACTTTCCAAATCCTATTAATTGTGAATGAACAAATACATGAATCAATAAGGTACACATGATTGATTTACCCATCAGTTATTCATTAATTAATAAATAATAAATAATTTTGATCATTTACTGTGTCCCAGACCCTGGGGTAGATGTCAAGGAGTTTAAAAACACTTGATCCTTTTGTAGGTATTTGTTGGAACTTCATGCATTTCATTACCCAACGCTTCTTCCTGAGTTTAAGACATATCACGAGAGGTTCATGGGCTGGAAACGTCATCCCTTACCTGTTCTGTAGCCAGTGTTGTTAAGATACACAGCAAAAGTCCGAGGCTCATGCGTGGCCTGCCACGAGGGTGAAGAGCAGTTCTCGTTGTTGGTGTAAACATTGTGATTGTGCACATACTTCCCAGTGAGCATGGAGGACCGTGATGGGCAGCACATGGGTGTAGTCACAAAGGCATTGATGAAGGTGGCCCCGCCATGTTCCATAATCTTTCTCGTTTTGTTCATGACTTGCAGGGACCCTGAAAGGCACAGTGCCGGCATTGTTTAGCAAAGTGCAGCACATGAATGCCCATTTCAATTGTGCCCCTCAGTGCCTCTGTTTCCCTAACTTATTCATTTCCTTTCCTTAGCTTGAAGGAGTCTATAATTTGATCAGCTCTCATTTCTACAACAAAATTAAGCATTTGAGATCTTACCATCTCAAGTATTTTGCAGAATAATAAACATACTTCTCCCCTCTGTAATCACAAAGAAAAAAAATGCAGGCTAATCTGATAATTAAAGCTAGAATTTTAGATATGGAGCAGATTCAAAGGCCAGAAGCCCTTTGAAGATTACCAGAGAACAATAGCCTGATACACAGAGCATCAAAACCCCCAGCCCAGCACAAATGCAATCTACTAGTGATATTGCTACTAGATTACTAGTATAGATTACTACTATAGCATTTTAATCATATGAAAGAAAAGAGAAAAAAATTTCTTCCCTATTAAGTCCCATCAAAATGCCTATGTTTAATAATAATTAAAAAAGGTCTTCAATGCAGGTTGGTATCCTCTAGCAAGCTCACCAAATGTTTGCCAGTTTTTCTATTAGGATAACAACATCAATTTATATTTTGACCTATTTATGCACAATTTTTAAAGATAGATTGTTTGCTTGTGAAAGAGCTATAATTCGATTGCACTCCAAAGTATCTGCGTGGCTGTAAAATATTCCATTTTAGCTTTAAGGGTGAACTGGTAACATAAGATTGCTGAGGAAGGAAAAAAAACTATTTCGATTACTCTATCCAGCCAAACACTGCAGCTGAAACACATCCAAACACTGCAGAAAAGCACAGGCCAGAATTCAATAGTCTTTTCAGGACTTGTCAAGAAGTGCACTACAGAGCACTACAGCCAAACCCATTGCATTTGAATCTTGGAGCCTCAGATTTCCAACAGGTCCCACTTCTTCCAAAGAAAGGAAGAAAGTCTATGTTTTCCAGCAAGGAAGGAAATCGTAATGCAAACCAGGCAAGCATTCAGGGCAGAAGAGAAGCATGCAACAGTCCAAAAAGCCACAGTTAGCCCCGTGTCTTCATATACTAGCTTTTACCGTTCACATGACGTATATGAGAACAGGAGGAGGGTTTCTAATTGGGTCTCATTAGAGCTCCCTAAAATATGCCTCTGCTAGGAACAATCCTAACTGCTCTTTCTCTTCTGGTTGTCTTCAGGGGATCAAGCAACCTTTTGTAGTCAGTGAATAACATGTCGAGAGTGCCTACTTCATGCAAAACATTCTATCAACCTCAGCATTCCGGGCTGATCTCCCAAGTGTAGCATAAACAAAAGAAATGGGAAATTTTTTGCTTCTGGTCTTCAGTAATAAATTCTCTAGATGAGAACCTACATAGAAAAATCACTTGGGGATATTTGCAAAGCAATGCACACGGAACAATGTGAATACAGCAGTAGCAGGGCATATAAAAATAGAGGGAACTTGGATTGAAGGCTTAATAAGAGTTCTGAAATGAGAGATGAGGACAGATGGAAAAAAAGGAGGAAGTAAATGTCAGATGGGTGAAGTATATCATTGGGGGACTGCGGCGAGTGACATGTGTGATGCTCTGGAGGTGGGAAGAAACAAGTAGAGTGATGAGAACAACACATTGATTTCCTGGCATGAAGAGAAATATGGAGAATTCTCTTCATGAAATGTGGAAAGCAGATTTAGCAAATAGCTTGAAGGCTGGGCAGAGATACTGGATGTGATAGAATAAAAAAAACAAAGGTAGAGTTATGTTCTGTGTCAAAGGCATGAATGGCATGTTAAGAAAAAAGTCTTTGAAAGGTGTTGCTGCTGCAGTGGATTGCAGATTGCAGTGGATTGCAATCCCCTCGAGAGGCGTTGCTGTTGCAGTGGTGGTATGTGGATTGAGGAGGGCACACCGCTGCTGGTCCACGAAGGATACAGATGAGGTCACTGAAGCCGTCTAGCCCTGAGGAAAGAAGAACTCGGACGACTATGCCTCTGACACAGAGCGACCCTAAGAAGCAGACCCAAGTGATGTGGTGATGCATGAGAAGGCTGGGAGTTGGCTAACACCTTGAAGTATTCACTGTGAGAAGAAAACTGGAAACCAATAGTTTCACTGATGGTGAAGAAGTAACTAAATAGGAATATGCCTTATAGGAGATTTTAAAATCCCATTTTAGAAATGTTGCATTTTATATTTGTGTTGGTTGATCACACGGGGGAATATCCTGGAGATAAGTGGATGAACGGAGATGCAGAAATGGAAAGAGAGTGAAAGGTGACACTGAAGATGTCTATCATGTCTCATTGCTCCTCTTTAGATCTCTGCAGTAGTTAGTTACTGAGTATCTTGAATTTGGGGAAAACAGCAAACCCTATTGATGGCTTTTCATTGTCCAGTAGTCTATTTCAAAGAACAAGCTCCTAGTTTCCTTTATGAGCCTTAGCTAAATTCAAATAAAAGAAAAATGCAGCTGAGGCCATCATCCAAGGTTCTGAATTGCAGCACTGCAATCTCTAGTTTACAGACTCATTTAGACTACAAATATGAGACAGAGGTAGAAATCTGATTTAAATCAAAATAATATAAAAACAGGGGCTAAAACATCGCAATTCACCACTGCTGGAAGCGCCCCAGCCAGGATTCTCCTCTCGTTCTCAGTATCACCCTTTTCTTAACTAACTGAGCTGATTGTGTAGGGGTCCCAAGCAATCCCTCCAAATGCCCTGGTTCCCACCAGTCTACACGTCAAAGGGAACCAAGACAACACTGGATCCCCATAGGCACTGTTAGCAGTTCAGCTCCACCACTGGGGTCCTTGAAAGTGGGGATCTTGGGCCAGGCGCAGTGGCTCACGCCTGTAATCCCAGCACTTTGGGAGGCCAAGGTGGGCGAATGACCTGAGGCGAGGAATTCAAGACCAGCCTGGCCAACATGGCGACACCCTGTCTCTACTAAAAATACAAAAATTAGCCAGGTGTGATGGCGCGTGCCTGTAGACCCAGCTACTTGGGAGGCTTAGGCAGGAGAATCGCTTGAACCCAGGAGGCAGAGGTTGCAGTGAGCCAAAATTGGGCCACTGCACTTCAGCCTGGGAGACAGAGCGAGACTCTGTCTCATAAAAACAAAACAAAAAGTGGGAATCTGGCTTGAAGGTTCTCAGTAAAGAGATTCTGAGACAATGCTTGTCCAACTTTAAAAAAATCACCTGAAGGGCATAATAAGCCCTAGAATCCTGTACCCACCCCAAGATACTGGTTTAGTAAGTCCAGGATGGAGCCTGAGAATGTGTGTTTCTAACAAACCCTAGGTGAAGCTGAAGCTGCCTCTCAGTGAATCTCACCTGGAGAAGTATGGGATTCATATACACCTGGCTTCCTAGAGAGATACTTCCATGTGGATTACAGCATTCATGGTTTGAAGAGTGACAACAACAAGCAAACCCAGCTCTTACTGATTGTGGAGGGGTGTTTGTCGATGTCATTCTTTTATGATGAAGTAAGGCTAATGCTTTAAATATTTAAGTCGGTTGTATTAGATACTTCCCTGCCATTTTCACATGCCAACAGTTATTTTCATAGTAAAGTATGAAACATGAAACAGTGACATTTCCTTTAGGTTGGACACAGAATCAGGGAAGCCTAGAGCTGGAAGAGACTGTAGTGGGTGCCTCATTTTGAGTGATCTAGGTGGCTTAGATCACTGCCAAGACTATAAGGTATATTGTAGACAGGAAAAAGCAACATTGATTTTCTACTTACTCTCAGCCAGGTTCTCTTCTAAGTGCTTCACATTAGCAATTAATTTGATCCAGACAATAACCCTTTGTGGTGGGTGGTAGTAGCTATTATTCCTATATCACAGATAATGAAATGGAGGTGCAGAAGGCTAAATCATGCTGTGCCTAGGGCCACACAGACCCTCAGTAGCAGAACCCAGAAGTAAATGCAGGCAGCCTGCCTGGAGACCATGCTCTTGAGCTCTATCTAGGCTGAATGCTGGCCGTGACATTGACATTTTCAAGATGAGAAACAGAATTGACGTCTGCTTGTAGTCGCGATAGGTCTCTCTTTCTGCAGTCTCATCTTTTGATTCTTCTCGCCTCTTAGAGGAGATACTGACTGACATTAACACCTGTCTCCTACCCTCCCCTCAAGCTGAAACGGTCTCAGTGGCTCAGGCACAGACGAGGCATGAGTGGGCTGTGGATCTGTCTGTCTTTAGCTGCTGACTGCCATGGTGGCGTTAATTGTTGCCTCTGATCTCTATGGATTCTCTGGGTAGAGACAGATGACGGTGTGCAGGAATGTGAATCTCTTCACTCCACTGTGTTAGTGTGTACCAGTAAGGAAAGCATCGAGCACCTTTTAGTGGCTGTGCAATGATTAATGTCAGTCAATAACACTGCCTTACCCTGTATATATTCCGACTGTGATTGTGCCATTGATTTTTTTATTGGCAAACCTTACCAAGAATGATTCTGTAATAAAACTCATAGTTATTTATTCACAGCTGTTGAGAGCAGTGGACAGGACAATGTCTGTCCGATAGATGGAAGGGCTCAGTTTTGTTTTAAGCTGAAGCTCTTCACTTCTGTAGGTTTCAGGCCTTGGGTGCCTGAAATGCAAACGGTGCTGATTCTCAGTTATTACAACAATTATTTCATAGGAATGATAAGAATTGTAAAGCTGAACACTCATAATCAGATTCACAAGGCAGGGGTGAGGAGGATAAAAATGAGAAGGGAAAGAGCCCTAGACTTGAACATGTGGGAAAACATTTGGATTTTGCCACAGATTAGCCTGAGCAAGTCATTTGTCCTCTTTTGGTTTGCGTTTCTCGTCTGTAAAATGGACATTCTGACAGCACTCCCCACTCCGACTAGTTTACAAGGTTGTTGCTGAGCAAACGGCATGATGCCATCAAAGTACTTCCTGCAAGGAGTGTGCCGACGTGGCTGCGGCTGCCCTATGTGCTCACCTCAACACCATCACATTACATTTTCTCCTGCCTCTTCCATCTTCTTCTCTGTAATCTACATCTGAAGTCCAAAAGCTGGAGGAGAGAACAGAGGTCAACTACCTTTTCTATGCTGTGAGACTTAAAATGTTGATATTGGTTTTCAAATACATATATCAATTCTTCCCCTTTCTACACACACTGACCCCTCACCCCAAGCAAAAAGCCCAACTTCATTGTTATTTTAAGTTGTCCCGTGAAGTGGGAGCCAGACACAAATGCTCTGAAGCAACGGTGATTACGTCTGTGTAGCTGGTGTGCATGCACTGCTGACTGGGCTGGCTTGATGAGAGGGAAGGTCCGGGCCACAGGACTGCCAAGACACACTTTCCCAGTGCCCCGGTTCCAGGCTAGGACTGAGAACATCTTCCATTGCTCCCGCAGGATAGGGGATGCTGTGACAGCCATTGGCTGTGGACCAGGATGCTGAAGAGGTCAGCGGTGGCTGGGAGTGGGAGAAGTGCCACCCTTCAGGAATCCATCAAGATCCACCATGTTTGCAATTTTGGCACAGTTAAAAATCAAAGCTCCAGGAATGGTGCTTTGGATGGAGTATGTGATAGGTTGTGGCTAGACAGAACCATAGTGAGGAATTTAAGTCACTTTATATACCCCAACCTACTTGATTCCTAAAATCATTTCATACAGAAGGATTTCATACAAAAATCATTTGCATGAAAAAGGATCGGAGAAAATGTCCCCCTGATTTGGATGACTTTGCTAAAATCACACAGAAATCCTGAATGACTTCATTGACATGTTTAAACTTCAAAACAAAGCTTTACCTTTCCCGATACATATATCTTAGCATTTGAGTATGCAGTATTTTGTATTACTAAACATTAAAAATTTCATCCAACCTGTTTGTCATGTCCAGAAAAACTTACAGAACCAGAAATTCAATAGTAAATATTGTCATTATCACAGGAGTCCCAGACATGTGGGATTCATATACACCTGGCTTCCTAGAGAGATACTTCCATGTGGATTACAGCATTCATGGTTTGAAGAGTGACAACAACAAGCAAACCCAGCTCTTACTGATTGTGGAGGGGTATTTGTCAATGTCATTCTTTTATGATGAAGTAAGGCTAATGCTTTAAATATTTAAGTTGGTTGTATTAGATACTTCCCTGCCATTTTCACATGCCAACAGTTGTTTTCATAGTAAAGTATGAAACATGAAACAGTGACATTTCCTTTATTAAAATGCCTGTATGATCTATTGAATATTCTAATTCTAAAAGCATAAGCATATAAAAAATAAACAAAATTAAATGGTATTTTTTTTCTACCCAAATTATGGAATTGGCAAGAAAAAAAAAGATGTTTTTTACCTAAAACCAAAGGGGGAAAAGGTAGTTGGGAGAAGAAGGAAAAAAAGAGAAGATAATAAATTAGTCTGGAATGTTTCCAGATCACTAAGACTCATTATTTCCTCCTGGCCCCTCCAAAAGAGCACAAGGCCATTAAAAGCTACTTACAGCAATGGAAGTTAACATGCCTACAGGGCTACACAGATAAGGTAGGCAAGTGAGGGCAGCCAGGTATAAGAAAAGTCAGAGAGTTTTTGTGTCTTTTCGTTGTTTTACCTTTGATAGAGACATGGTTTATAGAGCTTTTCCTGACTATAAGAAAAACAGCAGTATGGTCAATGATAAATGGCACCTGCACCTTGGCATAAGTATTGAAGGACAACACAGTAGTGGGGGATCCCAATGTCTGAGAGCAGCTGCAGCTCCCCTTCAAACATCTAAGTGATGACTGCTTCATGGGAATACAAGCCTTCATTCTTTTGAATTTTCAAGAAACGTCAGAATCTGATTTTTTAATATGTTATATATATTATAAAATATGATTTTAAAATATTGGCTTAATTCTGAAAAGTATGCTCATCAAACAACACACATCTGTGGGCTAGCTCTGGTCTGAATATCTTGTGTTCTGGCTTCTGCTTTAAATAAACAAAGTATCTCCATGTACTCAGAGCTTCTCTCTACATATGATCTAAGAGAAACATCAGGTCGATGTTACTGAGATGTTCCTGTCAGGCCAATTTCCTAGGAATGTAAGAAATGCCATATTGAGTCAGATCAATGGTCTAATCTGCTCAATATTTTGTTTCTCAGAGTGGCACCAAGGGCCATTTGGGAAAGATTTAGAGCCCAATTTCTTTGATGCTAGGCTCAGAAAGTTAGAGGAGTCCCTCAAACATTTTTTATTTTCTTCCTTCTGATTTATAAAATATCTCAAGTGTAGGGTGTAACAGAATAAATAATGCATCTCCTAGCTTTAACAAAACTTAACATGATTATATTCTTTCAAATATATATTTTTTCAGTTTTGAAATAGAATGTGAATGTACTGATGCTCTCGGTCATCACTTTTTCCCCAGTGGTAGCCATTATCCTGAACTTTATGTTGATCACTTCCCTGCGTGTCTACTTAGCTTAAAAAATTGTAAATCTTCCACCCATTATTCTAGCCTAAAACCCTAAAGTACTTACAGGTATAGGCACAACCTGAACAACTTCTTAAGTTGTGGGAAAAGCAAATTCAGAAGTAAGGGGACCATGGTTAAGCCATTTCATCTTTCCACAGGCTGTTTCCTCCTGGGATGATGATCTTTGTCCCCCACCCAACTCATGTGAGATGGCAATATTCATTCACAATAATGTGAACAAAATGTTCTTTGGAAAAAGATAAAGTGTTATCCACATGCAAGGTTCTAGCACTTTTATTAATGAATTCCTTATGTGTCTTACTCCCTTTACAGAGTAATACTTTATTTGTCCTGAAAGCGAAGGGAAGGGCTCCTGCTCATAATGAACTAATACTTTCCTCCCTGGCTCGATTTTATAAACTTTGACTATAGCCCTTCTCAGCCTTCATCTTTCTAGATAAACAGATAGGATTGTTTTATGCTTTCCCAATGAGAAAAGTATTCTATTAGAATTTTCATAATTGTTCTTCTAAGTCTTTACTAAGTCTGTTACTTTCTTTTTGGAGGCACAGTAGCCAAAATTGCCTACAGCATTACAGGTGCAAAAAGGTTTGCATTAGGTGAAGATTTATTAAAGCACTTGGCAAAGAAAATTGCACTGGAGTAAAAAACAAAACAAAACCTAACCATATCAAAGTGACAATGAGATAGCACTTCATGCCCATCAGGATGGCTGCTATTAAAAACAAAGCCAGAAAATAACAAGTGTGGGCACGGATGTGGAAAAACTACGACACTTGTGCTCAGCTGGAGGGAACGTAACACGGTGAGTTGCTATGGAGAACAGTAAGGTGGTTCCTCAAAATAATAAAAATAAAAGTATCATATGATCCAGCAATTCCACTTCTGGGTATAGCTCCAAAATAACTAAAAGCAAGGTCTTGAAGAGCTCTTTGTACACCCACGTTCACAGCAGCATTATCCACAATAGGGAAAAGGAGGAAGCAACTCAAATTTCCAACAGTGGATGAATGGGTTAAAAAAATGTGGTACATATATACGATGAAAAGTTATCAGCATTAAAAAGGAAGGACACTTTGACACATGTTACAACATGGATGAGCC
Source organism: Nomascus leucogenys (assembly GCF_006542625.1). Lineage (NCBI taxonomy): Eukaryota > Metazoa > Chordata > Mammalia > Primates > Hylobatidae > Nomascus > Nomascus leucogenys. The sequence goes on from NC_044396.1 coordinate 2,484,055, forward strand.
TTGAGGACATGAGGGTAAGTAAAATAAGCCAGTCATAAAAAGATAAATGGTGTATGATTTCACCCATATGAGGTACCTAGAGTAGTCAAATCCACAAAGACAGAAAGTAGAACGATAGTTGCCAGGATTGAGGGAGAGAGAAATGGGAGTTGCTGTTTAATGAGTATAGGGTTTTACTTTTGTAAGACGAAAAGAGTTCAGGAGATGGGTTGCACACCAATGTAAATGTACTTAACAGTACTGAACTGTACACTTAAAAATGGTTAAGATGGTAAAAAAACAAAAACAAAACAACCAACGCCCAAAATCTAGAGCAATAATGTTCTAGAAGGATTATGAGCACATTACAGAAAAATGAGGAAAAGTCTCCATCAGGTGGGAACCACTACCAAAAGCATGACTCTTTTTGTTTTTTTTTTTTTTTTGAGACGGAGTCTCGCTCTGTCACCCAGGCTGGAGTGCAGTGGCGCGACCTCAGCTCACTGCAAGCTCCGCCTCCCGGGTTCACGCCATTCTCCTGCCTCAGCCTCCCGAGTAGCTGGGACTACAGGCGCCTGCCACCACGCCCGGCTCATTTTTTGTATTTTTAGTAGAGACGGGGTTTCACCATGTTAGCCAGGATGGTCTCGATCTCCTGACCTCGTGATCCGCCCGTCTCGGCCTCCCAAAGTGCTGGGATTACAGGCGTGAGCCACCGCGCCCGGCCAAGAGCATGACTTTTCTGCCAAGAAAGGAGGTTTTTTCTGGACCTCCAACCCACAGTTCACTGTGGTTCCTAGTCATTTTGTTTTTGCCCGTGGCCCATCTTCTGCTTCTGTTCCCTCTCCCAGAACCTAAAATATTATGCATTTGCAGATTGTTTTTAGGAGGTGCTTAATAATTATTTGTAGATGGCTGATTAACGGAAGGGATAGTGGTTAAATATGTAGCTGTGGAGACTCAGATCTAATACAGGTCTGGGTTTCACAATTTACTTGCTCACCACAAGCTACATGACTTCTCTAAGCCTCATTTTTCTCATACCTAAATCAAAGAGAGAATAGTAACTGCTTCCTAGAGTTACTGTGAGGGTTAAATAAGCTAGTTCTTTTTTTGTTTTGAAACAGAGTCTCGCTCTGTAGCCCAGGGCTGGAGCGCAATGGCACGGTTTCGGCTCACTGCAACCTCTTCCTCACGGGTCAAACGATTCTCCTGCCTCAGCCTCCTGAGTAGCTGGGATTACAGGTGCCTGCCACCACGCCTGGTTAATTTTTGTACTTTTAGTACAGACAGGGTTTCACTGTGTTGGCCAGGCTGATCTTAAACTCCTGACCTCAGGTGATCTGCCTGCCTCGGCCTCCCGAAGTGCTGGGATTATAGGTGAGAGCCACCACGCCCAACTAATGAGCTAGTTCTTAGCATGTTATCTGGCTAGAACATCAAGGAAGGAGTTAAAGGCAAATATGTAGGAAATATCTGGGTGGACTGAGCCTGGTCTATAACCCTTCACCACGATATTCACATGCCTCCAACAGAAGGCAATACTTGGTAACTGCTCAGAAAATATTTACTGGATGAGTAAATGAACTATAGGACAAGGCTGAAAATTTGAATTTTGTTAAAAAAATAGTTATGAGCAATTTCTTAATATATTTTAAAGACAGTGCTGTATATTGAAGAGGTAGATCATGATGAATACTTTTATTTATTTCCAGGAATTTTAGCTTGTTTAGAGCCTTATGGGTCAATTTCAAGTTAGTTTAGTGCCCACTATATTCCTGGACACTAGGAGTGCATGAGGAGTGCAACATAAAACACACCCTTGCTCTCTGGTTGATCTTGGTCAAGTGGAAGGGACAGGCATGGAAGGGTATGGTGGAATGAGCACCATGCTGGAGTCATGTTCTTGGGGTGCAAAGGAAAGTTCCATCAATGCTGCTGGAGAGGAGGGTGGTTTCGGTTTGGGAACACCAAGCCCATGACATGAACTGGGTTATGAAGAACAGGTAGGGTTTCTCCAGGTGGAGAAAGAGGAAAAGGCAGAGGGGACGAGATGTGCAAAGGCATGGATAGAGGCGAGGGGGGTGAAGCCACCAGACACCTTTGGGGAGATGGCAATTGTGCTTATTAAGCATGGAGTGAAAGTGGAGGAAAGGGAAACAGCCTTGGGGACAGGCAGGGGCTGCGTGGCTCAGAACTCATTTGCCCACAGAGGAGAAGGGCATAATCTCATGGCAAAGGGAAACTACAGAAGGGACTTAAGCAGAAAAGTGATCTGATCAGAGAGATACTTGAAAGATAACTCTGGCAACTGAGTGAAGGGTGGGCAAGAGAGGCCAAGACTAGAGGAGGCAGGCAGGCCAGGTGACAAACCAGTGAGGGAAAAACTGGGAGAGATGAGAGGATCCAGAGATCTCAGCTGTAGCAAAAGCGATGGATGGGTGAGACGTTAAGGAAGGTGAGTTCAGGTATGAGGTCAAGCAGAGGGCAAGGATGTGTTTAACATTGCAATCCTCATGCGGAGACTGTGCTATTAACACATTAGGCACTAAACTAACTTGAAATGGACCCACAAGGCTCTAAAAAAGCTAAAATTACTTGCTCTGTAAGTGAATGAAGACATTTAAACCACCACTTACACACATACTAACATCATATGTGCTAAATACATACTCATGTATGTGTGACACCTTTCATTTTGGCCTGTCGCCTGAAAATCAATACCCTTGTTAAAAAAAAAAAAAAAAAGTTGGGTTGACTCCGCAAACCAACGTCAACAATAATAACCTCTGCTGGCTTTTTAGCGCATTTGCTTCCAGCTGAACCCAAGAAATTAACTTTACTGGGACCCCACCGTCTGGTTTCAAGTGGGAAACCAAAGTCCCCTTCCATGGAGACCAAGTGCCAGCATGGAGAGTTTTGTCCTCAAGAACTTGAGCCGCAGGAGCTCGGTAAAGAAGCCCAGCATGCTCTGCTAGAAGATTCAGCTACCAGTCAGGTTGAATGTGATAGCTAAGCACAGCTGGGTGATGCCTGAGAGCAAGGAATTTGGGTTCAGGAAAGGAAATGAGGAGTGGTAGTGACAACTTCTAGGGGCAAGCTTTCTATCTGCCTTGCACTAGGTGGACTAGAAGAATTGGCCCTCGGCTTATGAACAAGACCCTAGGGCTGGGCCATTGAAGATGGTGAGAAGATAAGAAACCCAATCAGATGATATAGAAGGTAAGTTAGAATCACTAGATCTTGGCAGGCTTTCTGGGTGCTCTACAATTAGCCTAGGCAAGCTAAATAAAAAAGCATCATATCTAAGGTAGTAGTAAGTGAATTCTCTACCAAAAGACATATAGAACACTGCAACTTTCAATTACCTAACAATTACTATAACAAACTGTGAATAAGTAATCCACTCTAATAATGACAACCACTGAAAGTTCCTTTAGTATCAGTCCATATTCATATCCATTGCATAGAATTACAGTCACATCCTCATACTCTTTGGAACAACTTTGCCCAAATATTTTTACAAAGTCTTAACTGAGAGCTTTCAATCCTTTACTTCTATAGTCTTCAGTGCTGACCCTCTTTCTCCATTGTCCTACTCCCCCAGGCCCCTTCCCCGACCATTTCAAAAACATAACATCAGAAAAGTAATGCTGAAACACAAACCAAATGCCTTATGATCAATACAAGTTCATTGCATAAACCAGGGTGTTGGTTAATGTACAATAATTAAGTGCAAAACCTCAAAATGTCTTCTGATAATTCTGAGACTCGATAAATCATCTGAACAAAAGAGACTAACAAGTGAAGAGTCCAGTGTCTCACCCAGCTCCACATCTTGATCATCGGTAAGCACAAGAATAATGTTGGGTCGGATGTTTTTTCGTTCCTGCTGTATCCGTCCTCTGAACCTCGGGGATCTGACAGTCGAACAGAGGCTTCCCAGCAATTCTGTGCCCAGGACAGCCAAAACCAGAGCACAGCAAGAATACTTCATTGTATTTTGTCCAATGTTGCAAAACTGACAAAATGTCTCCGTCTCCTGATTTCTGGAGTTCTGGGCAGTCAGAGAAAAACGGAGACGGTGAGACTAAAATGAAATCCAAACTCCAAGCACAGTTGCAGAGAAAGGGCTACAAATAAGTCAGTATTGGCACATAAGCTGGCAGAGACAGGGTTGCACATGAGTCAGAAATAGCAAACCCTCACAAGTGCTGGGTAGTTTTTTAAGCACTTGATTATTTTGCAAATTCACTTTTGTCCTTTATTCTCATTCCAACTTTTCCTATTTCAATTCATTGCCAAAATAGAATTTCCAACACAGAGCTCAAATGTAAAAGCTTCTGACAAGAGCTAATACCTTGAATTAGGTATCCTGGTTGAATAATCAATCTCTATTCTCAGAGGTATTCAGAACATCTGCAGATAGGGTCCTGGAAGGGGGAGAAAAAAATACAAAGGAAATATCAGTCAATGATTTTAAAAACAGATTTTCGATCTGAAGTAGTCTCTTGCAACAGCATATTATATGTGTATATATTATATATATTTTTTCTTCTGTGCTCCAAAAGGGAGGAACAGAAGGAAACAACTTTCAGAACTGCTAACAAATGATTCAAATGCTATCTTCATTTCATAATCAGCTCCATAAAAGGGTGGTAAGGTATCACCCTGCTCACACTCTGACAGTACTTTACACATCCCCAACAGAGCTGACGATCGATTAGGAAGAGCCAGCAGTGCCAGGGAAGCCACAGAGCATTGGGAATGAGTGTTTGCATGTGGGGAGCAGATGGCACAAGGGGCGTGTTGGGGAGTGCTGACTCACCTGCGTGTGACACTGAGTACCTAGCAAGCAGAATGAAACACACACCTGTCATTTGTCATCTGCATTATATCATTCACTACCCCAGAGAGTCTTTTCTGCTGACAAAGACTTCACAGTAAGTGACTGGGACAATTTTTTTCCAGCCTCTGAAAACCTCCTCACTGTCCCCCAACAATCAATCACCAGAAGGAAAATGTGCTTCCTCCGTGCAAGGCTGGTTCCTCTGTCCCGCTCATGTCCTCAGCTTGTGCGGGCACCTACATGGACAGAGCCCTCTCTCGACTGTCAGTCACCAGGCTTGTTGTTGGTGAGACCGGTAAGGCACAGATAGCACGGGGGTTTCGCTTTGTCGCAGATCTTAAACCTGTGAATCTAAATGATTCATTGGCCTCGAGGCTGGAGTTAGCGGCTACCCTTCCACATTAAAAAATAAATAAATAAAATCCAGAAGGGTGAGCTGCAAAGTCTTTGCAAAGCTGCACAGAAGGAGGCTTTTGAAAGGGTTGGAAAAATGCCCCTCTCACTTTGGAACACTAACCTGCTGAAAGCTTTTCTCTTGGAAAGATAGCAAAGGGCTCATTAAAAAAATAAAATCTTTCTCTCATATGTCATGAGGGAACATCTTTATGGGAATTTAGGCTGCCCTAAAATTAATTAGATAGTAGTCTGTTTCATCAGCCACTCAGTCCCCATACACCTGAGAATGTGTATGTTGATCTGCAACAATAAACTGGCATTGGATACGTAGCCATAACTAATTAAGTGTAAGCATCACATAGCAGGAGGAAAGGGCTCCATCTCTCAACTTCATGCCCTTAATTCTGGAGGGTGACAGGGGGTAGTGAAAGAAGAAAGACTGGATATTGTTTACCCCTACCATACACATTATTTTGTTTTACAGAAACACACACACGTATCCCCATTATTTTAAACTTTATGCGCTGTTTTGTAAACAGTTCTAATGCTTTTCACTCTGCAGCCTGTAATTATACTGCAAGAGAGAGAAAGAGACAAGAAGAAATCGGTTTTTAAACAAAACTCTAGTGTCTGCAGCGAGGCAGTCCTGACTACATTATCTGCAACAAACAAGCCAGCTCCAATTGATAACGCAGCTCTGTAGAAGTCACTAATGTAAGATTTGGTGCTTTCTTCTTAATAACTCAGGGTGATTCCACAGTGATTGCTGTGCATGCTGAAAACTGAAAGCCTGCAATTATTCTGCACTGACTGGTTTCTGTGCATTTGTTTTAAATCGTGAGAAACTTGATACAGGCATGAAGGGACAGGAAAACTAAAGTAATAAAATGATAAACAATGGCTTGTTCTCAAAAAGCATGGGTCAGGCTAAATAGTTAAATACAGAAATTTCTTAGAGGTTGGTTCTTTAAGTAGCAAAAACTGCTCACCTCTCAAAGCCTGCAGAGGTGTGTGAAGGGAGAGTTTGTGAAGAGGGCCTTTGTGCATTCACTATACTGTAAACTGTAAACAAACCTCTGCTGATGGTAGCAACCTGGTAGGAACAGTTACAGGCTCACTGCGTTAGACAAACAGTGGCATTCGAGTTTAAATAATCAGCAATACAAGAAACTGAAAGTTCCCGACAATTCAGATGCTGATAACCTTTGCTGGAACCCAATCAACATTGCTAGTTATTCTTTTCTTTATCTTATTTACTTTACTTCTTCCTTTAGGAAAAAGCAAATTAGCTTTAATGATACCTTTGTATAAACTACATCAAAAATCATTTCCTAATATGGAAAAGAGAGAGTGGTTTTTTCCTATGAAGTGAACTTCCCTTCTGGTGAATGAAAAGTGCAGAAAAGATCTACATTTTTTTCTGCCACAGTTTATCTTTTTTTTTTAATTAAAATTTTTATTTTTATTGACAAAAGATAATAGTATATATTTACGGGGTTCAATTTGATGTTTTGATATATGTGTGCATTGTGGAATGATTATATCAAGCTAATTAACATGTCTATCTCCTCACATGCTTATCTTTTTTTTGTGGTGAGAACATTTAAGAATCTATTCTGTTAGCATTTTTGAAACATACAATTAATTCATTGTTATTAACTGTGGTCACCTTGCTGGGCAACAGATCTTTAAAGTTTATTCCTCCTGTCTCACTAGAACTTTGGACCTTTTGGTCAGCTTCTCCCCACCACCACCAACATTCAATTCAGGGAATTCATACCTACGAGGATTTACATTAAATGGTCAAGAAAATTGAATTTTTTGACTAGTCTGGCCAGCAGGAGTCCTCTCTCTATCTCACCTTCCTTCACTAAAACACACAAAACATGCCACTCTAGAAACACTGCACACAGACAATTCTTTATTCAAAAATGACCTTTGAAAGCCTGTCATCCTCTTACTGCCTGGTTTCCAGCTCTAGAAGGAAAAGAAGTAAAGAAGGGAAAAAAGTCCTGACAGACAAAATGTGGAGCTTGACAGAAAAGACAAGGATGCAATGTTTGAATTGGATACTTTGTGGTGGACAACAAGAGTCCTTAGAGACGAACAATTTGTCTTGAGAAAGAGTAGAAAATGAAAGAAATGTAGAAAGGTTTTTCTCACACATACAGAGTGAGTTTGAAGAACAGTGTTCTATTCTTCACCAATCAAGACCAGGATATAAGTTGCTTTTACTCCAAGCCATAAAATGAAAACAGCAGTTGTAGTTATGGTCAATTGGTGTGGAAAGTTTACAAGACTTTGTTTAGGGTGGCTTACGGTGGTCAAGCCAAACTATAAAAGTGGCATTAAATGTTTTAAGCCACACGTAAAAGAAAAAGAAAAAAAAAAGACTGGAAAGATGTCCAGCCAACTGGATAGAAAGTATAGGTCACATACGTTTGTTCCACAATACCCCAATCTAAACCAAAGCCCTGTTGCTCCCAAAGGTTTAAGGGGACCTCTGTCTTCCCCAATCCCCCTTTTGGCTGGGCAGCTTGGTGCTAGGTCTCTAGAGGGGATGGTGGCCAATATATCAAAAGCATCTTGCTTTTGTCCACAGCAGCAATGTCCAAAGTATAGTTTGGGACATCTGGAGGAACTTGTGACCTTTTTGGGAGGTTCATGAGGTCAGAACTATTTTGATAAGAATACTGACACATTATTTGCTTTCTTCACTGTGCTGACATTTCTACAGATGGCATAAGAGCAATGGTGGGTAGAACTGCTTTCCGCTTTTGTCTTAGCATGAATTATAAAAGCTTCACATATAGTAAAAACAAACAAATGAAAACAACAACAACAAAACCAGCTTCACTTAAGATGAAGCAGTAAAATCACTAATTTTATTAAACCTTGACCTTGAGTACACATTTTTTCTTTTCACTGTCGTGTTTTCTGAGATAAGAGGTTCACACAAAGTCCCTTGGTGGCTGGGGGAGTATGATGGCTGTCTTGAGGAAAAGCATGAGGGTGGCTGAGCTGCAAGTTAAAAAAAAAAATGAAACAGTACTTTTACTTATAAGAATTTTTTGAACTTGGATATTTGGCAGACATTTTCTCAAATAATGAATGAAATGAGCCTATCATTTCAAGGGAAACAATTGACAGTGTTTGTTACCAATGACAGAAATCTACCTTTCAAGTTAAAATTAGAATTCTGGAAAACTTGTATACTACACTTGGCAGACTCCCAATAAGTAAAACTTTTTCTGATGACGATGGGAGTGATGTTAACAAATGTTATTTTTTGATATTGTAAAATGAAATGAGTCAACATTTAGAATATTTGCATAGTTCAGTGAACCAAATTTCCCAAATAATCACAGTGCTACAAAATCTTACATGAGTAAAAAATTCATTCGAAGTACAAGATGACCACTGGATTCTATTGTAACAGAATGAAAAGTTCATTGATATGGCTTCAGATTTCTTAATACAACTAACCTTTAATGAATTATCACTTGCCAAGTTTTGTTGTAGTATCAGAAAATATCTATGAGTATCTGAAAAAGCTATTAAAATGCTTCTACTTTCCAACTACTTATTCATGTGACTCTGGATTTTATTACTGTACTTCAGCCAGAACAGTGTATTTCAACAGATTGAATGTAGAAGCAGAAATAAGAATTTGACTTTCTTCTTTTCAGATAAACATTAAAGAGATTTGCAAAAATGTAAAATGAATTCATAATTTATTCACAATTTTTTTGTTTGGAAAGTATAGTTATTTTTTATAAAATATATCATTTAGGTTAACATGTAATAGATTTATTATTTTCAAAAGAATCAAATATTTGAAAATGTTCTCAGTTTTCACTTCTAAGTATTAATAATTATAATTCACATAAAAACTGTTGGGGCAAGGGTCTTCAATAAATTTTAATTATATAAAGGGATACTGAGACCAACTAATGGGTTTGAGAATTGCTGGCTTATAGTGTACCTTGTTCTATAGTTAAGCCCAGACTCTCACATTTAAGGCTGTAGGTCTGGCCCTAGTCACAAGCTTCTCATTTACTTTTTTTCCTTAAAGCCTTGAAACTGTCCTCAGTTCTAAATGCCTGGTCTCAGATAAAAGTTGTTGATGAGTGATAAAATTCTGTGTTTTTTATTACCCAAGGATAACACAAAATTTTACAAATGAATGCCCACGCATCTGAAGTATGCAAGGGACAGGGTCAGAACAACCCACTCGCCACAGAAATAAACCTCTCTAGGATGGGGCAAAAGAATTATTTCTAGTACAAATCAATGGCACTTTATAGTTAGGCCAGAGAAAAAAGGGACACCATAACCAGTTGAAACAGCAGGGGCAGGGGAGATTATGCAGTTATGCGAAGCTGAATTTAGCCAGAACACACTTAGATTATTGTCAGAGGCAAGCAAAGTAGAATTACACCAGCAAGAAGCTGGTACCCACATCTCATCCTCCCATCCCACATTGCTGTCTACATTCATTTCTTAGGATCAGTTAACATGGCCCTTTCCCCTTAATTTTGGCATTTGAGTCTCCCAGAGATTACTTATTTTCTTTAGAGTAAGCCTTCAGGATGTGCTGTCTTCTTTATAAGATATGCGAATCCATGAAGAAGCTAATTTCTTCTTTTAACAACCCCACAGCTGGCAAGTTCACCTACCGTTAATCTCTAGAAAGCCTGTTTCCCGGTCTAATTTATTACAACTCCAAGCAAAGAAGATAGACAATCATCCCCTCCAGGTGTAGTAACACTTTTATTCTCCTCCAATAATAAATCCTCTTCCAACAAACAATAACAGCTGAAAAGTGTGTGCCTGTGACCTGGAGCGCCTGTGGGGAAATATTTGGCTAAATGATGAGATCTTCCTTTCTCCTCTCCTTCTGCCACCCAACACTGTGAATCTTGAAATTGGAAGGAATCTTCAAAGCTCATCTATTCACACAGTGGTGAGTGTTGGTTATCCCTGGTGTATGGTGAGGGAGAAGGACAGATTTTATTTTTTGGCTTAATTCATGTATGTATTGAATTTTTTCAGTAATCTGTTGCATTACAAAACATAGAAATAAATAAACTTAAGTTTTCTAGGTTTTCTCTCTGTCTTCTGAGGGAGGAAGAAAATAAATGGAGTTGAAGATTGAGAAGGATGCAGTGAGAGTTGAAGAGTGAGAAGGATGAAGTGAGAAATGTACCTTTGAGACTCTGCCTCATAAAAGCAGGAACTAAAACCATATAAAAACAAGCTTCCAAAGGGCATTTTAGAGAATGCATAAAGTCCAAATTAAAATTTGTCCAGCTTCTTTCAGATGAAATTAACAAGGCAAAGGAAAACAAAGTGATCTAGATATTATGAAAACCACCAGAAGAACTCAATATTCCTGAAGCATATGTTACAAAGTGTCTAAAGGGACTAACAATGGTCATTGGTGACCAATTGTGGTCCAAATGATCAATGGTTTCAATGGTGGCAGTGAGATCCATGAGAATGAGAACAAAGAGACAACTGGATTTCCAAAAGAGGAGGCATTGGAAACTTCAGGTAAAGTGGATTTGCATGAAATACTATGCAGCCATAAAAAGGAACAAGATCATGTCCTTTGCAGGGATATGGATGAACTTGGAAGCCATTATCCTCAGCAAACTAACGTAGGAACAGAAAACCGAACAGCACATGTTCTCACTTATAAGTGGGAGGTGAATGATGAGAACACATGGATCCATGTGGGGGAACAGCACATGCTGGGGCCTGTTGGGGGGTCTTTAGGGTTGGGGGAGGGACAGCATCAGGAAGAATAGCCAATGGATGCTGGGCTTAATACCTAGATAATAGGATGACATGTGCAGCAAGCCACCATGACACACGTTTGCCTGTGTAACAAACCTGCACGTCCTGCACATGTACCCCTGAACTTAAAATAAAAGTTGATGAAAAAACATAAAGTGGGTTTGGTGGAAGGGCAGCAATATTGTTAAAAAGAACTAGAATGTGGTCTTGGGCATCTTAGCTAGGTCTTAAAACATATGGTTTATTACATTACATTTCATTAAATTTGCTTTTGGTTTTATATATTTATGGCTTATTTGTACTGAAGTACCTTGAGATATTGCATTAGTCAGCAGAAGTAGTTTGTTGCAATAACAAAGAAATTCCAAATATGATAAAAGCATATTTGTCCCTCATACTGCAAGTCACACATAGAATGGCAGAGAGCTCTGCTCTGCCCAGCCATGCATGGATGCACACTGATGGGGGCAGTGTTGTCCTGTTGCTGCAATAACTAGACCAAGAAGCAAGAGAAGTATAAGCTCAAGAATTTTGCAGGAGCTTTTCAGGGCTTCAACCTGGAAGTGACCCAGTTCACTTCTAACATTTCATTGGATGAGACTAGTCATGTGGCCCCACTCAACGGCAAGGGCACTGGAAAATTTAGTGGACCAAAGTGTTTGCTGAGCACTAATGTCTATGCCACAAACATTACATTTCACTAGTACCCCATGTCTTTCTCTTTCTCTACACACACATACCACACACACACACACACACACATACACGTGCATATGCCCACACACATACTTAAGATATGTGTATAAATATATGTACCCACACGCAGACACGTATCTCAAGTAACGAAGAAACATAATCTTTCTCACAGTATAAAGTTCAATCATTCTTAGATACTAAAAATATACTTTCGACAGATTTGGGGATTTTTTATACATGTTTCGTTTTAGTCTGTTTTCCTGATGTACATAATCTGGTGCAATGCAAAAATTTTTAAAGTTCCACAATTCTTGAGATACATTTAAGTTGAAGTAAATATTTTTAAAAAGACAATTAGATGGTATATTTATGTTTTGAAAGCATTTCTGGAAACACTATCTTGTACTATGAGAAATGGTTTCGAAACATAAATATACCATCTGAAAATCATTTCTCGAAATACTATCTCGCAGTCGTATGTAGGAAGAGGAACACCTGACTTTACTATATAAATGAAGCTGCAGTCAAGAGAACCCCATTGGCATACTTTTTTTTTTTTTGAGATGGAGTCTTGCCTGTTGCTTAGGCTGGAGTGCAGTGGCGAAATCTTGGCTCACTGCAACCTCCGCCTCCCAGGTTCAAGTGATTCTCTTTTCTCAACCTCCCAAGTAGCTGGGATTACAAGTATGCACCACCACACCCAGCTAATTTTTATATTTTTAGTAGAGATGTGGTTTCACCATGTTGGCAGGCTGGTCTCGAACTCCTGACCTCAAGTGATCTGCCTACCCCGGCCTCCCAAAGTGCTGGGATTACAGGCGTGAGCCACCGCACCCAGCCCACTGGCCTACTTCCTATGCTATCAAGTTCACTGCCAATATAATGCTCTCTTAACTTCTTTGCAGGGCTAAACAGAGCAGGGTGGGGAAACAAGTTCCTTCCTCCGTCCCTTGGCCTCCTGCAGAGGCAGAGAGAGGACCAGGAAAGCAAGCTCTGGGAAACAGTGTGAAGGAGGCATTTCAAAAGACAATTCTAGTTCCTAGCTCAAGGCAAGTTGTGGAGATCAGCTGTATTTTTTTCAAAATGTATTACTTACAGGAGAACCTTAAAAAAAATCAAATATCCTATTAAAGCCAATGCCTTTGCTTGGAGACATTTTCAAGGAAACTTTAAAATGCAGATTAGTTTATGTATGAATTTTTTTTTTTTTTTGAGACAGAGTCTTGCTCGGTTGCCCAGGCTGGAGTGCAGTGGCGCAATCTTGGCTCACCGCAAGCTCTGCCTCCCAGGTTCACGCCATTCTCCTGCCTCAGCCTCCCAAGTAGCTGGGACTACAGGCGCCCACCACCATGCCTGGCTAATTTTCTGTATTTTCAGTAGAGATGGGGTTTCACCATGTTAGCCAGGATGGTCTCAATCTACTGACCTTGTGATCCACCTGCCTCAGCCTCCCAAAGTGCTGGGATTACAGGTGTGAGCCACCGTGACTGGCCAATTTCTTTCTTTCTTTCTTTCTTTCTTTCTTTCTTTCTTTCTTTCTTTCTTTCTTTCTTTCTTTCTTTCTTTCTTTCCTTTCTTTCTTTCTTTTGAAAGACTAACAAGAGATACAACAGGAGATTTCTAAAACCATAATTTTCCTAAAATTTATAGATTCAAATAATGAATCTGTAGTGTCTTGAAACTTTATGACATCTGTGTTAGTTTACTGGCTGGACAGAAGTTGGGAAATACTTTAGCTAATAAAAACAGCATTTTATTCTAATATTACAAAAGAGTAACCTTTATGAAGTTTTATGCATAAGAATTTATAGAATGAAAATTTTAAGAGCCACATTAGCATCCTAAACTGTTACTTATCTTATACATAAAATAAATCTTCCTGAAAAGGCACATATTATGATCTAGGTCCATGGACATTTAAGGCAAATTTACACTTACTGTCACTGTGGAGTATCTTTATAAATAGATATTTATAGGTGGACCAGTCCTTAGAAATCTTCCGTACAAACACCCAACGGTGTTCCACTTCCAGAATCTATTTTCTCACTCATTACTCTACTTTGTTTTAAACCTTCATTTCTCAGCATACACAAGAACAGCACTTGTCACACAAAGGAGCTGATATAATTAAACCGGATGATGGGCCCCACAAGTAAAGCCAGCCATTCATGAAAGCTGGTCACCAGAGGCCATTTCAAACAATGCATATTTTAAAGTCATCTAAAGTAATCCCTTCTCTCTACTGATTTGGTTTCCATGAAGTCTTAAGCACATGTGTGCTGCAAAAAGGGGGTTTATTAAAACCTGATGTGATATTAGAGATTACAGTGCAACAGGGTTGGGCTGATTTTAATATCTCAGTCTTCAAAAAGAAAAGCAATCTTTAATAATATTTGCAAGCTTACTAAAACATCATGCATGGAAAGGAAGATAGATGATGTTTATTAATTAAGGAAAAACAAAAATAAAGACTGCACTCATGTTCTCTTGATTAGGGTATATATAAAATTTGCATAAAAATTGGGGGGAAACTAAAACAGTTTTCAATGATGGGTGGATTAGCCAAACACAGCAACTATTTCCAACTATAGTGAGGAGCTTGGTTTATTTGGAAAATGCTTTATAAAGTTGTGAATCTGAAGCCTAACATTCCCTTGGCTCGCTATGGTGAAACATGAAACGTGTCATAGAACAACATTTGTCAATTTCAAAATATTAATAGTTGCCATCATTAATAGAAGTCTACTAAGTCTGGCTGGCTGCAAAGTTTACCAGGGCTCCTAAAGTTTACTGAGGCCTCCAGTCCTGGTGGACTTCTAGATGTTTTGTTGATTTGCTGGTTCTCTCTCATCTTTCTGTTTCGTAATTGTATTTAGTTTCAGTCAGGGATGAAAACACAAAGCCTTGGATTTGACATGCGTCTGGTCCTCCATATCAGGATCTCTTGCATACAGCATATCCTTGAAGTACACATGAAAGGAAAAATGTAAATGATCATAAACTGTTTTTGCGAGATCATAAAAAATGATGCTCTGGCACGCAGGCCATCTGCTTTCTGCTTTTTCTCCTTGGAATATGGCTTCTGGGAAGAGATCGTATATGAGAAAGGAGGTTAGCAAGCCTGACTTTGGAAAGCTAATGTGAAGGAGGTGTTCTGCAAAACACCTTGTGGAATCTCGATGAGTCTGAAAGGGATCTTAAGGTTCACCTCCATCAACCTTTAATGAATAAAACTTCTCACTCATCAGTGAATAGTGTCCCTGTGTAGGTAACAAGGGACCCACCAGGCCATTAGTTTAGGGTGAGATTTAAGATTAGGAAATTCTCCCTTTTATTGAACAAAAATCTTCCTTCCCCTCTTTTCTAGATGCTTAGTCATGCTCTATTCTTCTGAGCCACACAAAATAATTCTATTTTTTTTTACATAACAAATGATTTAAATAATTCAAGATTGTTTCTATCTAACTCCTAAATCATCTCTTACAAAACATAGCTATGTGGTGGTTTACTGGTAATTATGGGAGAGAGTTGGAAGGGATTATTTTTAATGTGGCCATTGGTTGGTTAAGTACTTGATCAATAAATCCTATAAAACTGTAGTTACACAAATAGCAAGCCAGCATATTTAATGCCCATCTGGCTCAAAGGGATTTTGACTACTGGACTACTGTAAACCAATGGTTTCCAAATTCACTAAGAAAAATGTCCTTATGTACCACTATTTTCATGTTTGGACTAAATCCAAATCAGAAATCTTCCAAAATTTGCATAGTTAAATTGCTAATTAGTTTTATTGGAGAATAAAGCCAGGCAAGAAAGATGAAGATCCAGGCTAGAGTCATAATCTAAGTACTGATTTTTTTTAAATTCCTTAACAACTTATTGATTTCCTTCTGGCAATTAGATTTTGAGGACGCTTTTCTTCCCAAAAGAAACATCTTTACCACACTTGGCTTCTAACTTCAGAATACTGGACACTTTAAAAGAGCTACGCAAGAGAAGAACAACCCTTAAATAAAGGCCCTAGGCTCAAGTACTTAATTCATAACGTGGTGTAGGGGTTCATCAGGATCACCTAGAGGTCTTGTTAATTACTCCAGCATTTTTGATTCTGGGATGAGACCTATACAATTGATTTTTTTTTTTTTTAGACGTAGTTTCACTCTTGTTGCCCAGGCTGGAGTGCAGTGGCGGTGATCTCAGCTCACTGCAACCTCCACCTCGTGGGTTCAAGTGATTCTCCTGCCTCAGCCTCCTGAGTAGCTGGGATTACAGGTGTGCACCACCACGTCCAGTTAATTTTTGTATTTTTAGGAGAGACAAGGTTTCAGCATGTTGGCCAGGCTGGTGTCGAACTCCTGGCCTCAGGTGATCCGCCCGCCTTGGCCTCTCAAAGTGCTGGGATTACAGGAGTGAGCCGCTGCTCCTGGCCTTAAAATTGCATTTCTAGCAAGTTCCCAGGTGATGCTGATGGTGACGGTACTGGTCTAGAGTACAGCGATCAACCCACTAGCACTAAAGAAAGGAAAAGTGAAGCCCAGCCAAGCAGGTGTTGCAAGTCTCTTCCATGAAGGCTGATTTCCTCAGACCTTTGCATGGGCTGAAGCAGCTAAGCATTTAAAGACAGGATTATTGATACCGCCAATTATTTTTGTAGCTGACAAGGCTGTTTACGATCACCCTTCCCAGAATTGCCAAGAAGGCAAACATGCCAACACACAGTTTATCCTAGGCATCAACAGCTGAAGGAGTTTTCCATGGGAGAGCCTTCACCTCCTTCAACAAGTATCCAGAAGTGTTCTTTTGAGTGGCTTTCAAATGACCAGCTAACATCTCTTTCTACGTACTCTCTTTCCATGTCTGAAGGAATAAGGTTGCTCAAATTCTTGACATATGTGAACTAACGGACTCTGACAGGGGCCAGAGCAATGCTGGAGTTTGTTACATTCATTAAACAACGGCTAAGCTTAAAGATAGGTTCACCACTCCCAGGCTGAAATTTCCATCTTAAGGTAAATTATTACCACAGATTAAGGAGGCAGAGTGAGTTACTTGGCTTTTGTTTTCATAAAGCCCTGACTCAGTTTACCAATTCTGTTCAGCCGTATCTGCCAATTGTCCTCTGTGGGCCTTTCATCACCTATAGCCTCCTCTTTGAGACAGTGGCAGGTGAATATAGTTGCAGTAGGAAACAAACTTCGAATCGATTAAACAATATGATCCGAAAAATGTATCAAACCACCATGATAGGAAAGACACCATGACATTAGGTGCTCCTGGGAATGCTGAGCTGAATCCTTCATCTCACACCGTGGAAGAGTAGGGAAAGGGATGCGGCCACACAAAGTGAGCTGGAAAAGTGGGGCAGGATTCACGGGGACCAGGTGCAGTGGGCTGAAATTGGGCCAAGGTCATGTTTGCAACTTTCCAAATGACTATCTACCTCAATTCTTATCGTAGCAACCCCAAATTGGGAAAAGTGGTCTGATACCCGGTTGAGAAGGGAAAACAATTTTGGAGCCCTAGTTTTCCAGTTGCCTGACTTCAGGAAGTAACTTCCAGCACCACATGGACTAGTGCCAGACCGAAAGAGTTCACGTCTGGTCTTCCTTCCTTCTCTCTTTTTGCTCCCTTTTCCCCTCACCCCCTCATTGTATCGCCAGCTCCTCCTTTATTCCTCAGATCCTATAGCCCCATTCTGCCCCCTGACTGCCAAAAGTCCCTCACCATTCCACCTTTTTCTTTTTGTTCTCCTGAGTTTCCAAATTCCCACAATTTCCAAGATGTGGATGACACTCAACTCTTAATCAAGAAGCAAGAATTTTTGCTAATATCCATTGAGCACGTGCCAGTACTAAACCTTTCATAGTCATTAGTTCAATTTATCATAGCCACAGACCGATGAAGTAGGAACTATTTTCACTCATTTTTTTTTTTTTAATGAGAAAACTGAGATTCAGGGAAGTTCAGGGATCTGTTCAAGATTACACAGTAAGGGCAGAACGGGGACCACCCCACATCAAAGTCTTCCTTCATAAGTGTTCTGTTTTTGTATTTTCTCTTGAAGCGCATTTTCACTCTAAAAGATGTTGTGTGCCTAGAGAATTTCAAACTGGCAAAATTAATGGGGAGAAATTTTGGGGGGCAAAAATGAGCTTCAGGTGAATCTGCTACCGTGCCTTACAGTATCTCCCCAGGAGAACAAAACAGGCCATCAGTATTGCAGCCACACACCACGTACAGCCCCCCTTTCATCTTCCAAACAGAAGGGAACCCCTCAGAACTCAGTAAAACAAAGAGTTGTTGCTGGGTGAGAGAGTGGACTGGCGTGGTTAAACATGAATATTCAAGACCACGAGTCACAGCTCCATGAATTCGAGGGTCTCCTCTATTTGTATGTAGCATTGTGGAGTCGCAAGACAACTTGCAATGATTAATTAATCCTTGGTGACAAGGCAGAAGGTGAAATAATTTGTGCATAGTCACGCAGTCGGTCATTCTCAGGCTCCGAGTTAGTACTGGGGTGCTTGGTTTTCCAGAAACAGAAAGCTGTCCTTAACCCACACCTTAATGAGTGACATCATCTTCAATATCCCCAGTCCATGAAAATTCCATCCTCTGAGATCCCCCTCCCAACCCACTCCCAGCAGGACTTGTCTCCCCAACATCAAGGAGACGAGGCCAGGCATCCTGGCTT
This sequence comes from Nomascus leucogenys, assembly GCF_006542625.1. Classification (NCBI taxonomy): domain Eukaryota; kingdom Metazoa; phylum Chordata; class Mammalia; order Primates; family Hylobatidae; genus Nomascus; species Nomascus leucogenys. Next base: position 2,502,474 of record NC_044396.1, read on the forward strand.
GTGGGATGCAGGAGGCACAATCTAGTTAACACATTACATTTGGCTGCTTGTGGCTGTTTTCTCACCATCTCAAGTGCAATTTTAACTGAGGCTATTCACAGTAATATCTCAATTATCTATCACAGTAGGGGAAAAGAGGGTCTCTAGATACGTGAATTTCCATGCTGCCTTACTTGAACTATTTAAAAGTTCCAACTTAAAACAAGCAAATAAAAATAAAATATTTTAAAGCACACGGAATTTGCACAAGGAACCCCTTAAAGCTCACAACAACAACAAAAGGGTTATTTCCTGCTGTTTCATGGAGGGGGCAGTGGCTCTGTGCTGCTCTGAGCTGTGGCTCTTCTCACTCCAGGACTTGGGCTGAGGCGTGGCATTGTCATGGCAGAAGCAGGATTGCTGATGGAAACTGGGAATGCTGTCCAAAACATCTGCTTACACAGGGCATCTGGCACACCTGCTGACCTGCCATTGGCTAAAGCAAACCATAGGGTCGAGCCCAGGGTGGGGTGGGTATAAGTTCTGCTCTCCTGGGAGCCCTGGGTGGGGATGTTGATTCCCTTCACTTCTCTGGTTTGTGTGTGTGTATGTGTGTGGGGAGGTGGTGACAATCATTGGGGATTGTGACAAAATCTAACATATGCACTTTCAAAAATTAATTATATATTTCCTGGTCTTTAAAGAGTACTGCAGATGATGCCACTATTTTGTTTTGGCTCTGGGTCATCAATATTAACATCCAAGTCTGGGCACAGTGGCTCATGCCTGTAATCCCAGCACTTTGGGAGGCCAATGTGGGTGGATAACTTGAGGTCAGGAGTTCAAGACCAGCCTGGTCAACATGGTGAAACCCTGTCTCTACTAAAAATACAAAAAAAAAAAATAAAATCAGCCAGGCATGGTGGTGCATGCCTGTAATCCTAGCTACTCGGGAGGCTGAGGTGGGAGGATTGCTTGAACCCGGGAGGCGGAGGATGTAGTGAGCCGAGATCATGCCACTGCACACTCCAGCTTGAGCGACAGAGCGAGACTCCGTCTCAAAAAAAAAAAAAAAAAATTAACATCCAAAGTGCTCTAGGCTATGATTTTGACTTTTTCTAAGGGATACTGGGATGTGGAAAGCAGTTTGCCCAATACATAAATGACACCAGACCGACACTGCTTGAAATTCCTTATGGTTGCTTTTCATAGTATTGTTTTTACCTCCTTTGTTATCAGTGATCATTTCTAGTTATCATTGGCATGTTTACACTTGTCTTCTAATGTGCTAGGGAGAGTATTCTCCCACCTTCTCCCTTCTATAATAATACATGAGGGAGATACCAGGAGGTGGCTTGTTAGACCTCATTAGATCCATGTTTAAAATAAAAATGAAGACACGAGGGTCTCTCTCAAGTCCTTTGTGTATGGGCATGGTGGCAAATGCTTGTGTAGGGGGGCATCCTTGGTTTATTAGAATTCCGCTTGCTTTTGCTTGTGTTTTCCTGTTTTGCTGACTGGTTGAGGGTGTTAGATAAATGAACTTAGAGAAGATTGAGCTGGATTAAGTTCCAAGCACTCTTGCTTTGCCATTTTCCATATTTAACAGATATTTTTTCCCAGATATTTGACTAAGCATTAACACTACCTGCAATTTGTTCAATTCCATTTATTCTAACTTTGAGAAACATTTTAATTCAGCAACTCTTTGTTGAGCACCTATATAAGGCACTTCATCAGGCTCTACTGAGATAATGAGAAAAGAGTCCTGCCTTTGAATGGAAAGTCATATGCTATGCTATGTACAATACACTTTCAAAATGTGTTGGTGACTCCCTTCACTCTAAAGCTAGAGCAGACGGCACACTTTGAAAGGCCCCAGGGCTTCCTGGGGTGTGTGTGATACTCTCTGTGGGTTGATATTACCCTGAACAACACAGTGGCGTGCAGCGCTCATGTTTTTCAAATGAAAACAAACCCCACAGAGCCATATTCGCCAGTCAAGGTAGATGAAAGTCAAAGGTTTCCAACTTGGTTAGTGCACAACTATTTCCTAGCTAGCATTTTCCTCTAATATAGATTAAGTTTTCTTCTGAAGCCTGACCTTACATTGATAATAATTGAACTGTGAACCAGATTTTTCATATGCTTAGGTGGTTTCTTATATCTCAAATCCCAGGGGAAGATATTTGCTCTTTCATGGATAAAATAATTCCTTCTGTGTTCACAAGGCATCACAGTTCAGGAAAGTATTTTGGTATAAGTCATCAAATTTGCTCTTCACGACAACTTATATGGGAAATTAGAGCAGGTGTTATTACTCCTCGCCCACCCCACCCCACCTCCTCCTGCCCCAGTAGCTTGAGAAAGCATAACCTGAAATTATATTCCGGTCTTCTGACTCCAAGGCTGGTAGCCATTTTCCAACATAAATCAATTATTTTCCATTTCTATCTTGTTGTTTTATAATTGTCAGCTTGGTCATTCATGGATATAGATGGTAAAAATATATAAGCTAATATAATGTACAGACAAGCAAAGAAAAGATGTATTTGCACTGGTTTCAAACCTTTTCATTGCTACTTTTCACAAAACTTACACAACTAGAATATTGGTTTCAGGTTTACTTACTCTTTCTGCACAAACCCACCAACCAGTAAAAATACAAAGAGGTAATGACTTCCCGAGTAATGAGAATATAGTGAGTTAAAGTGTTAATGCTGCTTCCTAATAATTTTAGCAACATTATGATGTTGCTCAGAGTACTCTTAATAGACTCTTATGTTTTAAAAAAGTATGTGAAGAACAATATTTTGGTAAAAATATGTCTACTAAATAGCTCAGATTAAATAACTCGAGGATTAATAATATAAGGAAAGCCTTGAAGACACGTTGATTTTAACATTTTAAACAGTCTTTTTACAAAAACGGATTAGAAAGTTAGATTGATTATACTACTGAAAATGCATTTGTACTTGACATGAAACTAAAAATTTTAAATAGAAAAGGACTGCTTTATGGGAATTTAGCGTCTTTCCTGTGGACAGCAGCTGGAAAGCTTGTAATTTTCTAGGTAGGACTCACGGGGGAGAGGGCAGCAGAACGTGCTGCATTCCTGGAAATTCACCTCAGCTTGAATCATAGCTTTGCCTGACTACGGGGATAAATATAGACGACAAAATAGTTTTCCATACAATAAAATGATAAGGCACAACTTTATTTTGTCTGATAGCAACGGTCTGTTTTCTCCATACTGTGAACTCATCTCACTTCTGTTACCATTTGAAACAATTAAATTTTCATTTTTTTTGCTGTTGTTGAGTCCTAAATGATGTAGTGCAAACTGCTAATTGCCTACCTCAGCATTCATTGTCTTTTTTATTTACAACAAGATCCCAATTTTATTTGCAGTGGCCAGCTATAGGTGACATTTCTTAGTTGCCCTAGCAACTCTATGTGCCCACAAGGCTGATTTCTTTCCAGTGACATGTAATGAAAGGATTGTGTGGGACAGTTCTATAAAAGAGTGTGGAGGCTGGACATGGTGGCTCACGCCTGTAATCTCAGCACTTTGGGAGGCCGAGGTGGGCAGATCACCTGAGGTCAGGAGTTGGAGACCAGCCTAGCCAACATGGTGAAACCCCGTCTCTACTAAAAAGACCAAGCATAACATAACATAACATAACATAACATAACAAAACAAAACAAAACATCAGCTGGGCATGGACTGAGGCAGGAGAATCGCTTGAACCTGGAAGGTGGAGGTTGCAGTGAGCCGAGATTGTGCCATTGCACTCCAGCCTGGGTGAAAAGAGCGAAACTCTGTCTCAAAGAAAAAACAAAAACAGAAACAAACCAAAAAACAAAACAAAACAAAACAAAAAAACAAAAACAAAAGAAATAAAAGAGTGTGGGTGTCCATTTGTCATATGTCATGACTGGAGTTTCTGCAGCCAACTTGGACCATGAGAAGTTCTCACAGATGGAATGCTCCATCATGTAGTAAAGAGAGAAAAGAAGCCCAGGTCCCTAGTGGCTAATGTCCCAGTCTTGATGCCCTGACTCTGAATTTTCTTTACTTGAGAGAATAAAACCTTTAGTCAATAACGCCCTATTTTGGTTTTTGCTATGTGTAGTCAAATACCCAATTACATCTCCTAACTAACCCTACTGTTTTTTCTCATTCTACAACCATTCTAGATTTAAAATGTTAGGACAACATGGCCTTTAACGTCAGACCAGAAGAGCTTGGTTTATATTTGAAACAGGACAAACAATAGCAATATGGTAAGTGCTATGAAATTGATAGAGGCAAGTGGGAACAAGAAATTCTCTCAACAGACATTATACTCCGAACTCTACTCAACTAATATTTAAGGCAGTTTCAGGTTTCTGGGTCAAATAAAGAATATTAGGAATCTCTCATGAGCCATAGAAATGAAAAAAAAAAAAAAAGGATTCCTTTATCTTTTTATAACTTTTTAGGATTCAAGCATATTTTATTGTGCCATGAATTGCTCTTTAGCTTCTTTAAAAAACAACAACAATGAAAAGCCTAGAATCTTCACACATGCAATCTACTTGGACTCTACCTGAGTTTTCCTGAAAGAGGTTAAGTGGTAACCCCCAAATGATGGATTTTCATATTTTATATCCAAAAAAAGAATTTCAGTATTTTCAGAAAATATTGCTAAAAATATTCTATATTTTCTTACCTAAATGTAAAATTGTAATGTAGGATACAAAGACGATACTAAAAGCAACTCCACAGGAATGTTGGCATATGTTTATTCATAAGAAAAACTTGATTATCTGTCTTTATCTGCAGGCATTTTCCCCATTTCCTTTCTCACTCATGCAAATATGACTTTTATTTTCAGTTGAAAATAGGAATTCTGCCTTCATTGAATAGCAAGGATTTTTTTTTTTTTAATGAAACAAGGTTTCTATGCTTTAAAGGAATTTTAAAAAGTGATTTGTTGGGCCAGGTGCGGTGGCTCACCCCTGTAATCCCAGCATTTTGGGAGGCCGAGGCGGGAGGATCAGGAGATCAGGAGTTTGAGACGAGCCTGACCAACATGGTGAAACTCCGTCTCTACTAAGAATACAAAAATTGGCCGGGCGTGGTGGCGCATGCCTGTAATCCCAGCTACTCAGGAGGCTGAGGTAGGAGAATCGCCTGAACCTGGGAGGTGGAGGTTGCAGTGAGCCGAGATTGCGCCACTGCACTCCAACCTGGGTGACAGAACGAGACTCCATCTCAAAAAAACAAAACAAAACAAAACAAAAAACATCTGTTTTGTATAAATGTCTCAGTTACACCTCAAATTAGGATTCCAAAAACTCAAAATCTCAAAATAATATATTACAACACACTATTCTTAGACTTGTGCAACTGATTTTATAGTAATTACTAAACTCTAAAGTTATTAATAAACTAGCAAAGTTTAGAAAGAAAAACGTGAATGTGTAAATCAAAATACCTCAGCCAATTTGATTTATGCATAACTACCATGAAATGGATATAATTTGATAAACTTGATTAGCTTAGACTATGATCCTCAAACTTTTTCCTATCATGGAAAATACTAACATTGATTATATACAGCACACTGGGATAAGCAGATGAGGCCACTCACAGTCCAAGGGGCTCTGGCCATCCCAGGCCTGCCCAGCCATCCTGAAGCTGAGCAGGTAGATATCTTGGTACACGTGTAGTCCACATCTTGACACATCTGTAATCCATCTGTGGCCCACTGCCAACACAGAGTGATGCTAGGATGCTACAGTCTAGAGAATCAATTGGGCTATAAGGATTCCTAAATGATGTGGTTATTTGTAAAAAAAAAGATGTAAAGGTATTGAACACAGATGATTAAAAAAATCAGGGGCTTCTAAAGACATGGAATCAACCCAAATGCCCACCAACGATAGACTGGATAAAGGAAATGTGGTACATATACATTGTGGAATACTATGCAGCCATAAAAAAGAACAAGATCATGTCCTTTGCAGGGACATGGATGAAGCTGGAAGCCATTATCTTTGGCAAACTAATGCAGGAACAGAAAACAAAACACTGCATGTTCTCACTTATAAGTGGGAGCTGAGCAATGAGAACACATGGATACAGGGAGGGGAACAGCACACACTAAGGCCTGTCAGGGGAGGGTGGGGGTTGGGAAGAGCATTAGGGAAAATAGCCAATGCATCCTGGGTTTAATGCCTAGGTGATGGATGATAGGTGCAGCAAACCACCATGGCACACGTTTACCTATGTGACAAACCTGTATATCTTGCGCATGTACCCTGGAACTTAAAAAAAATAAAATAAACAACAACAGAAACAAAAACAAAACCAGGGGCTTAATTTATATATTTGCAAGTATAGAATGTATACAGTGGTGTTTTTAGAGTAATTAAAAAAAATAGTCTGATTTGATCAATAAGAAGCTTTAGGCCGGGCGGGGTGGCTCCAGCCTGTAATCCTAGCACTTTGGGAGGCCGAGGTGGGCAGATCACGAGGTCAGGAGTTCGAGATCATCCTGGCCAACATAGTGAAACCCTGTCTCTACTAAAAATACAAAAAAAATAGCCGGGCATGGTGGCGGGTGCCTGTAGTCCCAGCTACTCGGGAGGCTGAGGGAGGAGAATGGCGTGAACCTGAGAGGTGGAGCTTGCAGTGAGCCGAGATGGTGCCACTGCACTCCAGCCTGGGGGACAGAGCCAGACTCTGTCTCAAAAAAAAAAAAAAAAAAAAGAAGCATTAATTGGATGGTTGCTAAATCTCTATCTCACAGAACCACAGACTCATAATAGTTTGTCACGCATGTCATAGGCAGTCCCATGTTGTTTTTGCCTAGGTTAAGACTAGTTGGGGTGTCCTCTGGTCTCACAAGCGGGGCCATTTCATATTAATTTGCTTTACCCCCATTTTTCTGTGTAATGTGGATGCCATCTATGACATTTGATTGAATTTAGTGGGAAATTAATATATAGACCTGGAGAGATTAGCCTTTCTTCCCTGTTAATTTCACCACCTTCCTCTTCACTCCTGCTCCGTCATTTTCTATCACGTTTCTCCCAAACCTACACTTACATTCTGCTTGTTTCTTTCCCTTTTCCTAAATTTCTGTTTTCAGGAATCAAGAATGGACTTCAGAAGTCATCGTATTCAACTTATTTTAAAATTAAGGATGCTGAGGCCTCGAGTAATTGATAATATCATTTGTATCAAACTTACACTGTACAAAGGTTTCACATACTTGTTCTAATTTGGATCCTCCAGTAACTCTCGGCAGCACTGTTGGTATCCCCATTTCTTGGGGGTCAAAACAGATTCAGAGAGGTGAAATGGCTAAGCCGAAATCACTGTTTCTCAAAGTGGAGAAGGAAGCCATATCTCGTACCTTTCTGCTACACCACAGAATACTCCATCATGACCACACTGGGGACACACATTGCACTTGATGCAAAGCAGTTTCCTTCATGTTCTGTGAATATTTTCACTGAAGCCAGTTCTGTCTCGGGTTAAGGAATTTTCTCAGATGAGTAAGTTGCATATGTTGTGAAGAAATGTCTTCTGCCCCCATCATAACCACATACTTAAGCTTTGTGAAGCCCTCCCCAATATTCTTCAGCGTATGCAGGTCTTACAGCAGTGACCTCCAGAAGTTATGTCAATGAGGAAGGTATGGGAAGAAGAATGGAATATAACTGTATGTCACCAGCTCTCTGGGAAGAAGGTGTTAGGGGACCTGCCTATCCTCTAGACCTTTAAATGAATGACAGCGCTGTAAAGAAAATGTATAATTCCAGGTCAGTAAGCCTCAAGTTTAAGTAAGGACACACCTTCCTCATACTCCTCTTCCACTCCGTCTCCAGTTCCCTCCCATCAATGGCTTGGATGAAGAAGTGTTGAGAAAGAATGGAAGATCAAATATTTTCAGTGATCTACAAATTGGTGTCTTCACAGTTCTGAGCTTAAACCATTTCCATCTTTATTCCCTTTTTTAATTAAGAAGTTAAGTTTTGTAGTAACCACTCTAGAAAATAAACATCATTATTTACCCATGTGTCATACACTCACAATACCCACATATCTTATTTAATGGCTTCCTCTCCCTAACAAATATTTGAAAACAAAGACATTCTTCCTAAGCTCTTCTACCTGTGAGCATTTTAGGGTTCTGTGGTTCTGTGGTACCCTATTTGAACAAGAATTCTGTACTTTCAAATACATGTTCAGAGATTACTGTGCTTGCTTTAAAAACATCACTGTTAGAAGTGGACATCTTTCGTTTCTACTTTCTCTTCCCTCTCTTTCACGTATGATGCATTTGTTACATTCCCTCATCCTCAAATCACATGCTAGGGTAAACAAATGGGATGAAAAGTGAGAATGCATTTCACTATTTCCACTGCGTCGGTTTTTCTGAATCTTTCAGCTGTGCCACAGATGGAGTTAGATGCTCTTTCATGTTCCTTCAGCAACACTGGCAGGTTACCTGCCATCATACTTCTCAGGGGAAGTGCCATGTTGCCTTTGCCTAGGTTAAGACTAGTTGGGGTGTCCTCCAGTCTCACAAGCAGGGCCATTTCATATTAATTTGCTTTACCCTCACTCTTATTTCTGCCATCTGTGACATCTGATTGAATTTAGTGGAAAATTAATATATAGACCTGGAGACATTATCCTTTCTTCCCTGTAAATCCCACCACCTTCCCGCTCCACCATTCTCCATCATGCTTCTCCCAAACCCACACTTATGTTCTGCTTGTTTCTTTCCCTTTTCCTAAATTTCTGTTTTCAGGAATCTTTCAGCTGTGCCATATAGGAAAGGCTATAAGCTTTCAAGATTAGAAATTCTTATTGAAACCCCAGATTTTTGAGATCCAGGTTAATTTGGGTTAGTTTAGAGTGAAGTTAACAGAGGCGTTAGTAAGTCCCTACTGACTTCATTTAATGAAATGCCTGCAGTCATCTAGAATTTGACAGGTCTTGTGAAAATTACAAAGAGTACATTTGCTCCAGGGACTTTTCATCAGCCTTCCATTTGTGAATTTTATGTGGCAAGAGGAAAAAGAAGGTATAACACATATATATCTCAAGTGGCGCCCTAAAATACGATCCTACAGCAAGAACATCCACTCCTGACCATGGTCACCAACGCACAGTGCTAGTTACAGAAACCCAGGCAAGAAGGAGGAAGCGCTGTCACCAAGGCAGAAACAGCTTGTCTCTGTCCTGGCAGGGAGATGGCTCCTCACCAAAAGAACTGGCCTTGCTACAGGGAAGCAGGGATGGATTTGGAAGGGAGTTCTGAATCTGAGTTTCTGCTCTCCCACTTACTAGCTGTGTGATTTTGAGAAGTAGATGTCCTCTGCGAAACATAATTTCTCGTCCATAAAATATAATAGCCCTGCCTGTATTTCAGCATTGTAATTATACCAAGTGACTTAAAAATGAGTGAAACATTTTATAAATGCAAAAGTGCCTTACAAATATTATATACTCTAGTATTTTGGTCTCTGTAGAAAGTAATCCGTGTCATTGTGTTAGGAGGAAAAGTGACTTAGGGTCTTACTAGTGTCTTTAACTCATTCAGTGGCACAACTATCATTTTATGAATAGAGAGATGAATCTGGTGGCCATATGTATCCTCTCTTTCCATTTATCCCAGTACTTTCTCCACTCATGAGATCTGATTAATCCCCTATCCTGCTGATTTTATCATCAAAATGTTTCTCGATTCTGTCTCCTTTTCTCCATTCATTTCATCACTACCACAGTTCCTGCCTTTATAATTACTCTTCCAGATCACGGTAAATGGCTTCTAATGGTCTTTTTGCCTTCTGTCTGTTACTCCCAAAGTTACCCTTAAATTCACCCAGGTACCAGACCAATCTTCTTAGATGCTGGCCTAACCATGTCTTTTCCCTGTTCCCCACAACAGCCCTATTATTAAAAACACCTGTGGGTTCATGAACCTGCAGCTATCTGCCCAACCACCTCCACTTCCACCAAAATGGTTACACCATTTTTATACCCTAAGAAAGTTCAGACCTCAGTGAAGCCTCCCTTCAACTCCCACTGCCATGAACACACTTACTTCTCTTCTCTAGAAATTCCCTCTCCCTCCCCGAGACTCTAGGAATGCCCCGTGCATATCTCTATCTTAGGACAGTTATTTTCCCTCTAGAAGCCACCTGGAATTTGGTACATCATAGGGGCTTAGTCATTGAGTTTGGAATAGAAGAATGGATGTCTAGATGGTAATGTTCTCTTCTATGGGTATTTCTTCAACTCAAATGTAAAATATTTAATAAAATGAACTGGCTACCTCATCCCTTGATGTTTGCAGTCATATCTACATATCTAGTTAGCAATTGCCAAGCACAAGATCTTTTCATATTTGCACATCATAGTATAATCTGAGAAATATTAGGACATCTAAATGCCTCTTTCAAATAACATGAGATCTTTCATCTTTAAAAGACTTTCCTTTTTCACAGAGCCCTGGTTTCTCAAAAAGATAATTTTTATTTGGTAGACTAAAAAAAGTAAAAAGTTGTGGAAGTCCAACTTTATTCTCAATCAGTCTAAAAGCCATTTCTCAGCTTTTAAGTTGTTCTTTCCAAGAACAATGGCTAAGGTGTTTCCACTCAGTGGCAGCCCCCTCAGCCTACCAGCAGGTCGAATGACAGAGGCGAGTGTCTGAGCAATGGGAAGAATTCACTGGCAGATGGACCTCTGTTGTCTTTTCAAAGACAGCCCTGGACACTAGAAGGGATCCAGCCACAGGGTTCAATCCTGGCATATATCACTTTGTTTTGAAAATGAGTTAGGCTCTGCACAGTAGCTTATGCCTGTAATCCCAGCACTTTGGGAGGCCGAGGCGGGCAGATCACGAGGTCAGCAGTTCGAGACCAGCTTGGCCAATACGGTGAAACCCCATCTCTACTAAAAATACAAAAATTAGCCAGGCATGGTGGCAGGAACCTGTAATCCCAGCTACTCAGGAGGCTGAGGCAGGAGAATCGCATGAACCTGGGAGGCAGAGGTTACAGTGAGCCAAGATTGCACTATTGCACTTCAGCCTGGGTGACAGAGGGAGACTCCGTCTCCGTCACAAAAAAAAAAAAAAAAAAAAAAGAAAAGAAAAGAAAAGAAAATAAGCTAAACTTTGCAAAAAGAAAAAAGACTATAGTGTTGGAAGGTTTGACATGACAGGACTTTCTACTTTCTCTCATGGTCTAATTTTTGCCCCGCACTTTGTTTCCAAGCACCTCTCCATAGAAACCATTACCAAGTACTCCCCCTCACCTTCCAGACAGTGCTTTCAGACCAGCTCAGCTTCTGGACTACCTGGGGCAGACTCCTGAAGGCTGATATCTCCAGAATGGGGCCTGGCTTTAGTGCATTACTGCACTTAACCTAGAAATCTCAAGCCAAATTGACAGTCACTGACTGCAGGCAAATGAACGCGGCTGCTGAAGGGTTTAATGTTCATGGCATTGCATAGAAGGACGGGATGAGAAGCATGTGTCTGAGCAAGAGCTTAATGGCTCAAAAAAAAAAAAAAAAAAGGCAACAGAAATGTAGAAACCAATAAGCAAACAAAATAAAAAGCAGGCTGAGTAGCTTTTTCCTTGAAAAAAAAAGTATTTGTATAAAAAAGTATAAAAGTATTTGAAATGTTATACAACTTGAGAAAATTACTTTTTTTTCAATTTTCTATTCCATTTTTATTTTTCTGTTTTCTCTTTTTCTTCTGTTTCATTTCCAGACACACAGTTAAAAGGGCCCTGAGAAGACAGCCTCTGAGGAATTTGAAAATGAGTGAAGAAAGTGAGAAGTTGAAAGTCCAAGTTGCCGTCATCCTGTATTGTGCAAAGCACTGCATGTCACACACTCTCATTCCAAACTTGCAGACATTAGCCTCAGTGTCCCCTGACATATGGCAGGATAGTAACTGTTTCTGCAGGCTGCTTCCCCCTTTGTGGTAAAAATGGTAAATACCTGAACTTTAGTGTCAGAAGATGGCTCAGTCATGAGGACGAATCCCCTTGAATGATTCACATTCTTGGGGTACCCCTAAGATGCCCACACTCATGCTGAGGGTAGAATTAAGAATTTTTATATCTATTTAATATGGTATACTCTTGGAAACCAAAAGCTGTTCAAAAAAAATCTCTTAACAGAGTCATGCATATTTAATGACAATTTCTGGCAATCGAACTCTATTTCATAGAAGACAGGGTTGAGGTTATTAAAAAGAAATGTATGAAACTATTCTTAAAGTGCCTGATACCTTGGGGATGAGAAGCACCTTTTGGTCAGGGTCCTGGCATTCATTCAACAAACCTCTAAGAGACCCTACTGTGTACCAGATGCTGTCAGGGATGCCCAGAAATCCCTTTGCTAGCTAATCTCCTTTCACCAGCAGAGACAAATAGAGTGTTCTGAAAGCCCAGCTGGAGGGTTTCACTCTCTCCCCAGGGCACAGAGGCTCCTAATGCTGTGCAGTGAGTCAGAGGTGCTAATGATAGAAGCTTACGTTTGCTGGGCACAGAGTATAAGCCAGGAACCATGCATTAACTGCCTACAAAACTGAGGAGGTAGGACTCATTCCCCCATTTTAGCTGAAGTCATCATAGTACAGAGGTTGAATAGCTTTTCCAAGGTTACAACTAGTAGGTAGGGGACTGGCATTTAACTCAGGCAGTCAAGTGCCTGGGTCCTTCGGCAGGACACCACCCTTTCTCCCTGGGAGGGCCGTAAAGAGAAGGAACATGGCTTTTGATGATCTCACCAGACTTCCTGGCAGTTACCACTCCATGTCTTGCTTATGAGAGTGTGAGTTCGACACATTGGCCTAAAAAATAGCAGCCACATTGCTCTAAGTGAATAGAAATTAGTGAATCCACATACCAAGGATTCCTAGAAAAAGGAAAATATTCTTACGTGTCTGTGCTTCGGGGCTCCATCCTCAGTAATTTTGTTTGTTAAGTGATTATTTTAAAATGCAGCCCACTTTAGCCTGGGAAATGTGGCTAATAGATTACACTCTGACCATCTCTCCAACCAAATGTACCTAGAAGCAGAATGTCTTGCCAATCAAAGATGTTAATAAACACAAACAGCAGGCTGCAAAGAAAGCCCAAATGTCTTCTGATATGTAGTAGTAGTGGTAAGACATCGGCTACTTTTAATTTAACTCGCTAATGATACTCAGGATCATGGAGTTTACACAAAATATAAACAAAATTAATTCTGTGGCATGTTTGATGAGAGGGAACAACATTCACTTTCTGATCCTTTACACGTTGTTTGAATAAGAACTAGACAAGCCCTTCTTAGGAGCTGCAAGGTGAATTTACACATGTAAGCAGGTACACAAGCCTTCACTGACACCAAACAGACAATGGGTGGTATTGTTAACCAGCAATACCATGAAGACTAGTGAAATGATCTGCGCAAAACACCTGGGCATAAATACTATAAAGAGTACACGATCAAATTAAATTGATCAAAGTTTCTACTATCTAAGTGACATTCACCATGAAAAAGAGTGAGGTGCTGGTGATTGCTTGCAGGGATCTTATGGCTTTTTTGTTTTTTTTTTTTTTTTTGAGTCGGAGTCTCATACTTTTGCCGGGGCTGGAGTGCAATGGTATAATCTCGGCTCACTGCAACCTCTGCCTCCTGGGTTCAAGCAATTCTCTTGCCTCAGTCTTCTGAGTAGCTGGGATTACAGGAAGGGGAACAACACACACCAGGGCCCACTGGTGCAGGGGGATGGGGGGAGGGAGAACATCAGGATAAATAGCTAATGTATTGCAGGGCTTAATACCTAAGTGATTGATGATAGGTGCAGTAAACCACCATGGCACATGTGTACCTGTGTAACAAACCTGCACGTCCTGCACATGTACCCTGGAACTTAAAATAAAATATAAAAAACCCACATTCTTTCCAACTTGTTTGCTTTTGGAACAAATGGTCCAAGGGCCTTCAGAATTGGGTTTTACCATTTTCCACTGCCCAATACGACCCTGTCCTTGCTGGGATTATAGGTACCAGTAAGCTGGATTTTAAACAGCTTTTGCACAAAAGTGAGCATAGAGAAAACTACTAAAGGCAGTAAGAGCCAAGCAAGTGTTCTTGATCATGTGGCCACACTTGTTTGTCTTGATATTAGTACATCCAGATTAATCAATTTGTACATCTAAATCTTATTTGTATCCAAATTGGTTATAATAATTTTACTGTATGAATTCACTTATATGAGATATCTAGAATAGTCAAATTCATAGGAAAGAAAGTAAAATTGGTGGTTGCCAGGGACTCCAGGAGGGAGAGAAGGATGGGAGGGAAAGGGCGGAGTTGCTGTTCAGTGAATATGGAGTTCCAGTTTTGCAGGATAAAAGAGTTTTAGAGATCTATTGCACAACAATAAACTTAATAAAGTTTAAGATGGTAAAAACAACAACTAAAAACAAATTGATTCTAATTAGTAACAAATCTATTTTATATATAGGTCAAACAGGTAGTTGTCCACTTTCCTCTTACATTCTTTTTTCATTCTCTTGCTGTAGAATGAGTTTAAAGATCTTGCAATGCGTCCTCTTCTTTCAGAGGGTCGTGAAAACTCTAGTTCCTTTCTGTGTTTGAGCAGACCTTTCTAACAGTTATTAAAACCAGCAAAGTATTTGGTGTTGTTGTGGGAATAAAAAGGGGGGTTAGTGACCTATTTCTCACAATGCTAATGGATCTATTACATTCATATTGCTGTCCAGTTCCTTTAAAAAAAAAAGAATAGAAGGGCTCTCTCCTCAAATATTGAAAGTTCTTTCAAGGTTCAATGAAGCTTAAATGTTCTCATGTGCCTATTTTGGCTTGAAACAATTATTTTAAGACATAGAATGACTTGTTTCCTTACAAGACCATCAGGCAAAAAAGGATTTTTAAATGAAAAAGATAAAGTTTGAGGATTTATGAGTGACTTGAACAATTTTGAAATTTAAATGGGTATGCTACTTTATTTAATGAAGAATAGCCATGAAGATTTGTTTCTCAATGTTCTTGAATAAAGACGCAGTGGCTTCATGAATAACTCTTGCTTCCTAACCCCTCACTTGTTCTTCTTGCAGTCTTAGCAAAGCTAGAAATTATCCCATCAAAGGTCATCAGCTGGCAACTGAGCCTCAGGGCTTCTGCTGAAGAGCCATGGCTGCTGTTAAGGTTGTGAATTCCTAAGACTGACAGCAATGCAGTTTCGCCCTTAGAGGGGTGGACGCATATGTAATCAGCTTAGAGGTGCCTCTCTTTCCCGTGTTGATACTGAGCTGTGGAGCCACTACAAGCAGAAACAAAGAGGAAAAGGTCGTCTTGGAAATTACAGAGAAAGACAAAGAAGCAGCATCGATTATAATGTGTTTACATTTAAAAAATATTTCCAGAATAAAAAATACTTCTATGGTGAAATTAAGTGAAGATGCAGTTTATCTGCAGAGACTTCTCTCAGTCATAATAAATCTGACTTTTCAGCTTCCATATTAATTACTGTACTCACAACTCTAAAGCAGACAAATGTATTGACTGGTTAAGAAAGACTTTTTGGGGAAGCACAATATATACATGTTTGGAGGGAAATAACATGATATTAAAAAATTTGAAATGATTTATTTTTTCTCCACCAGCAGAAGAGAACACTTAGTGAGTTGAGGTGGAGGAGAGGTGGGTGGTGGCTTGGTTGAAAATCTGTCACAAGAACAAAAACTATCTTCAGAGCTCATTGTGGGCAGAGCATAGTACTCCACCCTATGGATGGGGAAGGGGAAATTTAAAAGGGATACTGTTATTAATGTGATAACAATGTACTCGAAAACTGTTCATTTACACATATACCCATATATGCAAACATAAAGTTACAAGAGTTTTTAAACCTCAGTATTCCAAAGCAACAAGGGACAATGAGAGGAGACAGAGCACATGCATGAGCTAGGCGTGTTCATTGAGAAGTCAGTTCAGAGTGGTGTTTGGGCGGCTTAGTGGGTCAAAATACAGGCTCAGGCAGATCTGGATTTACGTCCCAAATACGTCTCTTGATCCCCAACCATTCTTGGACAAATTACCTTCTCAGTTTTCTCTTTTGTAAAATGGGATAATCATCATGCCTCCTACCTCATGCCATCGTTTTGGAAATTAAAGGGTTGGCCCGGGTGTGAAAGTGCTAGCATTCTGCCTGGAGCACAGTAGGTCCTCAATAAGTCCCTGCTTACCCCTTCCATTCTACCCCTTCTCAGCATCTACTTGTGCAGGACACCAACAGCTTCAATCCCTCTGGAAAGGATAGTTGTCTAACTTGACATGTTGGCTAACCAGATAGAAAGTGGTTGCTTAGTTATAGGTCAATGCTAGTATTGAGGTTTAGTTAGATTTTCCTCTTTCTAAGACAGAAGGACCAGAGTGATGTCCATAAACAAATTATGACTCTTGGACTGAACTCTGGAAAGAGGTACAATTCATTCAGATAGTTCATCTGGTTACTACGGTAGAGGAAAAGCGATGAGATCCATAGAGAACCTCTCAAACCCGTTTTAGGCAGTGGTTTTTATGGTGATTTCATCAATGAGAGAAGTCAAAGCAGAACAGGCATAACCAAGTAACAAAAGCAAGTTTTAGTTTTCTGAGGACTTCAATGTTTTTATTTGTAATAAGGAGTGGTGACTATATTTAATTATCCCTAAAGTTCATTTTAGCAAAGAATCTCTACAAATAGCAGACTGAGCCTTCCTAATGGTACATTATACCTAAGATTCCACATAGACAGTGGCTCTATCCATCAGCAGGCATCTAAAAAATATTTTTCAGATAACTGAATGAATATGGAGGGTAGCCCTCGACATTACTTTTTCTGTTTGCTCAAAGAGCCTGATGCTTGAGTATCCTGGTGATCCTGACATTTAGTGACAAATCCTACACTTGATGCAAGCAGTAGGGCAATGGAATGACTGGAGTTGAGAGTCCAGCAAGATTCCTCAAGCTCTAGCTCTCCTGGGAAGATGCAAGGGCAGATTGTCCACTGCAGTTATAACTGAATGCATTTACTGCATTTATTTCATCTCTCTGTTGGTCTTGCCCTAAAGCAGAAAAATGAGACCGAGTCACTTAATAGGGTCATTAATAAACTGACAGTAAGGGTGGTAGTCAGCCTCCAATACAGTCTCCAGTGATTCTCGCCTCCTGGTATCCAAACCTTTGTGCAGCTCCCTCCCACACTGAATATGGCTGATCTGGGTAACCAATGGGATTACAGAATGACAGAAGGTGATTTCTGAGGCTAGATCCTAATAAACTTTGCAGCTTCTGCCTTGTTCTCGCAGATCACCTGCTCTCAGTTTCCATGCGTGCGTTGAGGACACTCAGGCAGCCCCATGGAGCGGTCCACATGGCAAGGAATTGAGGCCTCCAGTTAGCAGCCAGCACCAACCTGCCAGCCTTGTGAGCGAGCCATCTCGGAAGAGGATCCTCCTACTCTAGCGAGTCCCTTAGAAGAATGTAGGGCCTGCTCTGCATCTTAGGCTGCAACCTCATAAAAGATTTTGAACTAGAACCATCCAGCCAAGCCGCTCCCACATTCCTGATTCACAGAAACTGTGTAAGAGAATTGATGTTTATTATTAAGTCTCTTACATTTTGTTTTTTTAAAATGCAACAATAGATAATTAATACAATAAGTTTCTAAAAAAGAGCAATTTCATAAACAACTGAAGGTGCGATTCAGTTTCGTAGTTAGAGGTATAGTCCTAACCGTTGATGATTCATGAGAATAGAGAGTAGAGGGGTTCTGAAATTTAGGAGCTACATCAGTGATAGTTCAAAGGAATTTCCTAACAGCTTTTTCAGAAGAACCTCACCTCTTTTCCCTTTCATATATCCAAGCATTGTTTTGGCGCCTAGCATAATGGTTTTACAATAAACACAGGCTTTGGGGTCTGATGGGAGCTCTGCCCCTTTGCTAGCTGTGACACTTGGCACAGGTTAAACTTTCCAGATCTCAGTTTCCTCATTAGTAAAGCTGGAGTAAGAGTATCAACCTCACAGACTTTTTGAGGCTTAAATAACTTCGTATATGTAATACACTTAGGAGAAGAGCTGGTACATAGAAATTTCCTAATAAGCATTTACTTTTTTATTACTAATTTATTTTCACAACCCAAACATTTTAACTCTGCTATAGTTCCTTCTTTTTCTATGATCCATGAATTCATGTGTCTTTTATTTAGTCAACTAAAACATTTTCCAAATTAAATTTGAAACCTAAAACAGACAGGGAACTACTAGCTGAAACAATAACCACAGCAACAAACCCACCGTGGTTCCTCAGCTATCTTGCCTGCTTTCTTCCCTGCTTTGACCAACTGTGAATATGTCTCATCAGGACTGATAGCTTAAATACCATGCTGTGCTTGTCTTATTTCATTCCCCAAGCTAAATGATGCCCTATCTCAGGACACACTGGTATGAGCCTTTCTTCTAAGAGTTGTATGTCCAAAAGTTGGATTTATAAAAGTGAAATTTTAGATAACCAAATATTCCAGTTTTCTGGTCAGAGTTTACCAGTACATAATTAAAGAAAACCAAGTTTTGTAAGAGAAAATCAAGAGTTGTCTCGACTACAAAGCACAATACTAAATCGACTAATCTTTTGAGAATTTGGATTTTTGCACTTTTTCCATATGAGAGAGATTGGAATCCACATCTGTCTACAAGCTCTTCCATTCCCATTCCTATTTGGGTAGTGATGGGAGAATTATTAACTCAAACCCATCCCTACAACTGTCCTATCTCACAGGAATTGCTGAGTTGGGGATTTGGTGTGGTTCAGAATATTAGCATATTTATACCCTCTACCGTTCTATTTGAATTCAGTGGTGGGGAAATTGGTAGAGAAGAACAGCAGGTGGTTTCATCAAAATCTCCCTGCAGCTCTGAACTCCTCCTTTTTTGAGGTCAAGAGGCAATGTGCCAAAGGTCCTGTGGGGGCAAAGGGCAAGGAGACTGAAAAGGATTAGAGGAAGATAGAGACTGTGCAGTTGGACATAAGAGAGTTCCTGGGAAAGCAAGAAACGGGCTGGATATAGCACATTTTTAACCTAAACTTTATCCTCTCAAAACTGGTCTTTTAGTTTGATGCATTATACTGGAGGAGGGAAGAGGACAATTTTTAGTCAAACTCTTCACAAATTCCCTCTTTCTCATTTCCTCCATCCTTGTCTCTCTGCTCTCAGCCAGTGAAACACATAGGAATTTGGTTATTTAAACATCATTTTTCATCATGCATTTTCCCTGTAATTCTAAAGAAAAAGAAACACACACACACACACACACACACTCACCCACACTAAATGAGTAGAAACCACACAATGAAAATCTCATTCATTTTTAAGCCTTTAAGTCTGTATGGATAATGGTTGTTTATTTTTTGTTCACTCTATCTATCTGTCCTCTATATTTACTTAGGAACCTGTGCAGAAATACATCCTGTGGAGACACCTGCAATTCTGTTGTTCGCATAACTGGTATTTTAAGTAAACCAAAGCCCTGTGCTTGCTTAGTCCCTAAGCTGCCCAGGAATCCCCCGCTGACACCGCCATCCTCTGTCTTTGAGCATCTGGAATGAAGTCTTTCGTCCTCTCTGCAGAGCCCTTTGTGCTTCCTGACCTCTAGTTCTTTCCTCTGGCTCTACTGGTCATTTACCTTGTCTTTTCGCTTGCCCCCAATGACATGGCTATTGTCAGGTTTTTGTATTATTTTGGTTTCTACTACAAGACTTTGTAGGGAAGAATCTGTCAGCTAGCGTTATTTTTTCCTGTTATTTTCTCTTAACATCTTTTCTGTTTATATGCAATTTACAGATTGATAATATGGTCATGCACAGTTAAAATGAAGCTCTGAATCCAAGCTACTTTTGCACATGCTATGACTCCTGAAGAGTCATTGTATACTCTGCCTGCCTTGGATGTTGTCCTAGGCAAAGCAGATAGAGAGCTATCAGCAAACCGGAAGGGAGTGCTTAAGAAAAAGACGCCAGCCAAAGCCAAACAAGAACTGTTAACACTGACATTTTATTATTTGCATTTCTAGAGTGTTTAAAGTACTTTTGGATTAATTCTCTCTTTTAGACACTTACAAGAGTCTATTATTATTTTTGCTATCTTTCTCTTGAAGCTAATCCTATAACCTGAGTGAAACTCAAGTAGCCTCTTCCTTCCTTTCTTCCCTTCCCTTCCCTTCCTTCCTTCCTTCCCTCCCTCCCTCCCTCCCTCCCTCCCTCCCTCCCTCCCTCCCTTCCTTTCTCTCTCTCTCTCTCTCTCTCTCTCTTTCTCTCTTTCTTTCTCTTTCTTTCCTCTTTCTTTCTTTTTTTTTTTTTTTTTTTTTTTGGTAGAGATAGTGTCTCACTATGTTGCCCGGGCTGGTCTCGAATCCCTGGGCTTAAGCAATCCTCCCACCTTGGGCTCCCAAAGTGCTGGGATTATAGGCATGAGCTACTAGGCCTGGCCTGCCTTTTTCTATAAGCTTTAGGAGACAAATATTTTGAAATGGAAGATTTTTTAAAAAATTTACTAATAAAATAAAATGTCAATCATTTGAACAGATTGACTAATAAACAAAATTTAAGAATAGACTGATCTTTATTTAAATAAAAAGAATTTAAATTTAAATTCTCTTTTGCATCAAAGCACAGCTAACAGCCTTAGGAGAAGTCCTTTATCTTTACAGGGAACTGAAGAAGAGCTCTGTGCCTGGTTAGGAGAGGGATTTCGTTGAACTCAAGATACTGGCCAGTGAGAAGGTTCCTGAGATATACTTCTATGGTACAAAGTCTCCTTAAGCTGGCACGGTCTTGCAGAAGCCAGGTATTTGGTTATGAGCAATTTGTATTTCCAAACTTTACAATTCTGCTTAGGATCTTTCGTATTTTCATTATTAACTTCTAATCATTTTCAGAGAATATATTATATTCTCAAATTTGTGTAAAACCTACCCAAACAATAGAGCTAGGGTGTTACTACACTGAAGAGCTTCAAGAAATTTGTTCCACGTGCTAAAGACTCTTCATCCCTCCTCCAACAACCTCTAAAGATGCAGCCTCCGATAATCACACCAGGAATTTCAGTGCCTGTTACTTGCAGTCACAACTTCAGCTCACACAGCAGCAGATCGTGGTCATCTGAGAATGTAAGCTCCCTGAGAGTGGAATCTGTGGGCCACATCCCACCATTACAGCCTCAGTGCCTAGACAATATCCTGCACATGTAAGGCATGCATTGAAATTTTTTGAATTAATTATTGAGATTTGTCATTTCAGATGAAGTCCACGAAATCCACTCTGCATAGTGTTAGGTGCCTGGGAGGTTTATTGCAATTTTTATAATATTGCTATTTGTAGTAAAGAACAAGCAAGAACCTAATTCCTTGAAATCCTCTACTTAATATTCTTTTCCTTTTGAATATTCTTTCTCCCCACTCAACTTCCTTGCAAACCAAGATTTCCTCTGGTTTACTGATTTGTAAAATGAGCCACCTGCTGTCATCCTTGCCACTGCTCACCATGGGCAAAGACATAATTCATAAACATGAAAAGGAAAATTACTCCAGGGAAATTCTACCTGGCCCTGTTTCTCTA
Source organism: Nomascus leucogenys (assembly GCF_006542625.1). Classification (NCBI taxonomy): domain Eukaryota; kingdom Metazoa; phylum Chordata; class Mammalia; order Primates; family Hylobatidae; genus Nomascus; species Nomascus leucogenys. The sequence goes on from NC_044396.1 coordinate 2,524,151, forward strand.
TTTCATTACAAAAGAAAATGGAATTTGTTTCACTACAAAATTGGAATTACTTACGAGACTTAGTACCATTGAGCAATTTCTGGGCATCTGTGAGCTCAGATTGGTGCAGAACCTGCCAAAAGTGCCATTCCTGATTCCCAGGAAATTAAAAAAAACTTCTCTGGCATCAAGAACGAAATATAGCTTAACTAGGGAAAATAAAAAAATTTGATCATCTCCTCTGACCTGTCACCAGGATAAATACTATGAATTACTTTTGTGGGCATAAAGTCTGTGTAGGTATCATTGAAGTAAGTTCACTTCTGAATGATCTTTTGTCAAAGTAAAGAGAAGATGCAAAACCATAAAAGGGTAATAAAGCCAGTATTATACGTTGTAAAGCTATCCACTGCCCTTCAGAGATTTAAGCTCTCTTTCCTGGAGAAAATACTTGCTTTATTATTGTCATAAAGTAAGCCTAGACCATCTATGTGTAAATTGGATTCCTTTTTCTGTAGTATCATTTGGCACCTTTCTAGGGATTTTCTTGTTTATTTCACTATAAAAAAAGAAGCAGCATGTTATTGGGCCCCTTGATAGTTTCTTATGGAGGAAGAATCTCATTTTGGCAAACTGTAACTATACAAAATGCAATGATTTATTCAGGTTTGTCTATAACTATACTATCTTTGAATAACATAACTCTAGGAGATTCAATGCAAATGTGAGTGTGTCCATTTGATGTAGTTTGTATTTTTGCTCCCTCCAAGTCTCATGTTGAAGTGTGATTCTGTGTTGGAGGTGGGGCATGGTGGGAGGGGATTAGATCATGGGGGCAGATCCCTCATGAATACTTGGTGCCATCCTCACAGGAATGAGTGAGTTCTTGCTTTGAGTTCATGCAAGATCTGGTCATTGAAAAGAGCATGGCACCTCACCACTCACTCTCTTGCTTCCTCTCTCACCATGTGACCTGCTTGCTCCTTCTTCACTTTCCTCCATGACTGTAAGCCTCTTGAGGCCCTCACCAGAAGTATATGCCAGCACCATGCTCCCTGTACAGCTTGAGGAAATGTAAGCCAATTGAACCTCTTTACTTTACAACTTACCCAGCCTCAGGTATTTCTTTGTAGCAAGGCAAGAATGGATGAACATACCGTTGAATCAGTGTCATGCCAAAATCTTTCTTAAAGCCTGCCGGCCTGCTTTTCTTTCTCTCTCCCTTTCTCCCTCCCTCTATCCTCTCTATTGTCCACCTTAAATCTCTTAGCTTTCTTATCTCTAATCTTATCATATTACATAGTCTACTACTTCCCTAGTTATTGACTGACCCTAGGACATTGTTCCTAATTTCTAAATGATTTTAGTTCCTGCTTCACTGTCATTTCTTCCTGTCTGAATTTCTGAAGATTTCAAAGCTCTTGGATGTGAGCTCACCAGCACCATTGTCTCTTCCTTTCTGGATCACCCCTCCTCTCCCCAAGCCACTCCCTGGCCAATCTAGTCAACCCTGGCCCTTATGAGTACTGGTAACTGCCCGCTCCATCATCTTGGTTCCATGCATCCCACTCTCTGATCATTGCTCTTAGTATGCCAACCCCAACAATCCTTTGACATGGCAGGGCTCTTCAATCCTTGATCTTCCCACTCCTTCACTGGCCCTTTATGTCTTAATTCCCCTCCTTATCAGGGGAGGGTAGTGAATTATAATTCCACAGACAGTCATTATCATTAGTCCTTTGTAAACATTCTCAACCTCCTTCCCCCTCTCTCACTTCGCCATCCTTGCTTGGTTTCCCCAAACCTGAGTTAAATCCAGCTCTCTGGCTGCTCAGTATCTGCACCTGTGCAACTCTACGTGCCCGGAGAAGAACATAGAAGTCCCCTGAATGGTCTCATGTTATGTTCAGTGCCATGAACTTCAAAGAGGCCCTAATACTGCCTCGCAGTCATACTTTATTGTCCTAATCCCACGACTCTTCCATTCTCTCAAATGTCTGTTTCACACCACCTCATCCCTCCTCACGCTCTTCCCTGACCTTCACTCATAACGTTGGTTTATACTTCACTGGGGAAATAGAAGCAACTGGAGAACTTCCACAGGTCTCACCAACTCCTCAGCCTGTTCACCTGCCAGCATCTACTCCACTATAGGTATGTTCTTCTCTTCTATTGGAGTAGATAGGTTCTGCATATTCTCTTTGTCTGAAGCTGATTCTTCTACCTGTAGGCCATGTTCCACCTCTTCTCATCTATTCAAAACCACAGCTCCAGCAATACTCTTCTTTTTTACCCAGGTCATCATGCTTCTCCTCAAAATTATATCACTCATGTTACCATACAAACGGGTGGTTATGTCTTCCATTATTTAAACACATATTTTACTGTGCTTCTTTTATCAGCTACTGTCCTTCTCTCTGCTCCATTTGCAGCAAACTCCCTGAAAGAGTTGTCATATTTCTTGTTTTTTTCTTCTTCCATTTTATCTTTGCCTAAATAATCAGGCTTTCTCTCTCTCTACTTCACCATTGTTGCTTTTATACATGTCACCAATGACCTCCAGTAGATAAATCCAATGATCAGTTTTCAATCCTCATCATACTGCCACACGCAGTTGATAACATTCTCCTCCTTGAAACACTGTCTTCATTTGGCTTCCAAGGCACCCAAAACTCCTCCACCCGTTTGTCTTCATCCTACTTTACTGGAGCTCTTCTCTCCTCTTCTCTTTGACTTTTGAATGCTGGAGTACTTCGGTGGTTAGACTTTAGTGCTTTTCCCTGTCTATACTCACATACTTGTTGATATTATGCTAATGACTTCCAAATGCAAACCTTTATTTCCAAATACAGGCTCTTATCAAGCTAACTGCCTAATTAATGATATTTCCACTTGAAGGTCTAATAGACATCTCAAACTCAATTTCCGAAACTGAACTCTTTATCTATTTCCCCAAAACTCTTTCAACTGCAGCCTTTCTAATTTGTGTTGATGGCAGCTCTGTCCTTTTAGTTGCTTGGGCCAGCATCTTGAATTTGTCTTTGGCTGAGCACAGTGGCCCATGCCTGTAATTCCAGCTGAGGCTGAGGCGGGTGGATCACTTGAGGTCAGGAGTTCAAGACCAGCCTGGTCAACATGGTGAAACCCTGTCTGTACTAAACATGCAAAAAGTAGCCGGGTGTGGTGGTGGGCACCTGTAGTCCCAGCTACTCAGGAGGCTGAGGCAGGAGAATTGTTTGAACCCAGGAGGTGGAGGTTGCAGTGAGCTGAGATCATTCCACTGCAGTCCAGCCTGGGCAACAGAGCGAGATGCTGTCTCAAAAACAAAAAAAAAATCGTCCATGATCCATCTCTCTCTCTCCCTGTCTCTCTCTCTGTCTTCCTTTCTTTCTCTCTTTTTAATATCCAATTGATTAGGCAATACTGTTGGCTCTATCTTCAAAAAATAGCTAGCATCTGACTACTTTTGCTACTTCTATTGCTATCACCAAATCCAAAGCACTCATCTTTTTCAATGGCCTCTTAATGTTTCTTTCTTTTTTTTTTTTTTACCTTGGCCCATCTATCATCTACCCACAACATGATAGATAGAGCCTTTTGAACTTATATATTCTTATAAGTTGGAATGTATGTTTCCTTTGTACAAAATCCTGCCGTGGCTTCCTTTTCATCTGGAGAAATAGCCAAAATCCTTCCCATGGCCTCCAGGTAATGTGTCAGCCTATTGTGACTTGCCTGACTTCATTTCCTACCACTCTCCCATTTGCTCGCTCTATTTCTGACATAATAGTCCCCTGTGGTTCTTGTAATATATAGGTACACTTTCCTCTTGGGGCTTTTGCTCTAGCTGTTCTCTCTGTCTGGAACATTCTTCATCAAGATCTGGTTGCTACTTCCTCACTCCTTCAAGTCTTTGTTCAAATCTTACCATCTCAATGAGTCTTTCCTTGTAAATCCTCTTTAACACTGCAACCCACCCTGATCTCTAATTTTGCTCCACTTTTGTTTCATAGTACTTACTGCTTTCTAATATACTACGTATATTTTGGTTAGTCTCATTGTCTGTCTCCTGCTATTAGAATGTAAGACCTACAAAAGTTGGGACCTACAAAAGTTGGGATTATTTTGTGCACTAATGTGTCCCATGCCTAGGACAGGGCTTGGCGTGGCATGTAGTAGGTGCTCAATAAATATTTATTAAATTAATGAATGCATAAGTAAAGGAAAAAATAAAGGAAAAAATGAATTAATCTGGTCTTTCTGAGCTATTTACTTGAAAACCCTTTTGTTGAGACTTCTAAAGAAATTTTTCCCCAAAGTGTTATGCTTGACACTAGAGCCTCTATTAAATCTGTCTGGTTTTCAAATTAGAATAGGTTCTAAGTAGCTGAGAAATTTTCCCCCACATTATACTGAAAGAAAGTGTTGCCGTGCCTCAGTCTCTAGTAACTACTATGTATACTCTGGGGACATTATAAGAAGAGCTTTTTGAAAGACAGCATTAGGTGAGTGGCCTCATTTTAGGGTCTGATATAAAATCAAAACTCAGAGCAGGTTCATCTAATGCTTGGCCAAGTTTCATGTAAACCTGGCTCTCACTGAAAGAGAACCCAAGCTGATAAATCATTTCAAATGGAAACTATGCAAAATTCAGTGGCTTCATGTGGTTTCAACTCCAAACCAGGTGGAACCTGAGTCTTTGGCAAAGGCTCAGTTTAAATTCTTAACTAGCAAATGTAAACCAAAGGGGGAAATGTTGGAGAAAAACACAGTGAAATAAAACCTTCAGTTTTAAATAGTTTTGGGGCCATGAACTTAAATCATTATTCTTTAAATGTCATTTCGCTTAGTTTTAAACAAGTACAATCATTACTTTGAAAAATTTCTCTTCATAATGCACCCGTTTTTTGTTATCCTATATTAAAATTTCAGGAGTTCTTAACTCTCTTGTGGAGATCAAATTATTATTTCTACCTGGTAGGTTGTGTAATCAAAGAACAAAGATGAAAAGGTGACTTGCTGAAGGTAACTACAAGAATGAACTAACAGAGTTGACATCTCATTCACAGCTGAGTTCTTAACCTAAAAAAGTCTTCTTTTCATTGGAAAAAAAACAGAAATATAGTTAAAATGGAACAAAAGGGAATTTTAAGAATCCTATGGATCAAATGAGATTAAGTATTAAAAGACTGTGTGATTGATAATAACAATACCGTGTGAACCCTGTGTTGACCTATGAAATAGATACAGTGGCGTGTGTGTGTGTGTGTGTGCGTGTGTATGTGTGTAACTGGAATTTTAGGGACTCTTTAAACAATGAAGTGCAGATACTCTAATTATAGATGTTCCCATATCCACAGATTTTAAGCATCATAGATTTTTAAGAGTTCATTCTTCCAGATGCAGATATTTCTTATGCGAAACCTCTTGTACAGATGTTGTATTAAGATTTCAGAAAGAAACTTTTAATGTGAAAATGCAAGACTTCTTTCCTTCCCAATTTCTGTAGTTTATAGCAGTCTGACTGTAATTCTTCTTTTGTGAGTCTACTTTTTAATTATAGGAAGATAGCTACATAGACTTTTAAAAGACCAACTCAATGCATCTCGCTGTTTAAATTAAAAGCCACCATAGTCCTTTAGAAGACTAACATAAATGAAACTATAGTCTGAAAGTTTTTAACCTTTTTGCTTGCATAGAGGCAGAAATCTCTGAAGGTAGATACTCTATTTGTCAACTTCGTAGACTGAATGCTGAAAACAGCCCTACTACTTTTTATTCTAGAATAACGTGTCATTATTGTCCCAGAGATACCTGAACACATATGATATTTGCTTCTGGACACTAGCATCTTACAGCTATAAGGAATTTTATGTAAGCTTAGCATAGAACTAACCTGACTCTAGCATTGATCTCTAGCTTACATATATTCAGTCATTTAATAGATTATTCTCAGTTGCTTAAAAAAACCCCACCTGTTACAGAAGCACTTAGATATTTATGTCAATTACTTAAAACCCCACATGTTACAGAATCACTTAGATATTTATGTCAATTACTTAAATACAGATACCATAAGTATTATGGATTGGTTTAACAATGGTCAATTATTATTTTATTCAACAATATTTATTATGCCTGATACATGCTATGCTTCATATGTTAGACATTGAGAATGCAGAGATGAATGAGGCCCTGCCACTGCCTTGAAGGGGTCTCACTGCCTCGTGGGGAGAAAAGAAATAGAAACAAAGTTTGAATACAAATGTGGTGGGACTTATTTTTCCAGTTATGATGGTATAACTGGTACCAGACTGGTCCTCCTGCCATAAACAGCCAGAAAACTGGACAAATAACATATGAAGCAACTCTCAGACACTGAACAGGCTGTGATCCCCAAGAGAAGGGACACAAGTAACGTATGCTCCACTAGAGACACTTTCTAGACTATGGCACAGAGAGGAGAATCTAAGCAGAGATGAGGATAGAGTGTGTTTGGGGAAGTGAGGTGAAAGTTGGGGGACAGAGTTTGAGAGAAGAGAGACATAAAGAGAAAGAGTTCCAGAAATCTGTATGGGGTCCTCTCAAGTCCTTTGCTGAATATTTAAGCTACATATATGTAGAGTAAGACTACAAAGATGGCCAAAGGACAATTACTTGGGGCTGTACCTTGAATAACTTACATTTCACACAGCCAGTCGGCCCTCAAGTTCTGACTAACTATAGTGGGAAGAACTCATTGATCACACGAGGCATTTATGTGAACACACATAAGCAGAAACCTTAGAAAGGTCAAGCCTTAAGAGGACTCAATGAGCCTGAGAGGTAGGTCATTCTAGATCTGACCTAGCACAACTTAAAAACAAGCTTTAAAAGGTCTAGCTCAACTAATCCTCATGTGAATTAACTGCCTGCCAGAACAAAACCTAATATTCTTTAAAATAAGAAAACAAAATTGAGGCATTCAACAATGTAATATCTGCAATTCTCAGCAGCCAATTAAGTATTACTAGACATGTGAAAATGCCAGAAAATGTGATGCCTAACCAGGAGAAAAATTAGTCAAGAGAAAAAGACTCAGAGATGATGGAATTGGCAGATGAGAACGTTGCAGCGGCTATTACAAATATGCTCGAGCATATTAATGAAAAGGTGAACATAATGAAGAGATAAATGGAAACTATTCAGAAGAACCAAGTACAATTTCTAGAGCTGAAAAGTACAATATCTGAAATGAAAGGCTAATAAAAAAGTGAATTCTGTCTCAGTGGAACAATTTCAATATCAACTAGTCTGACATACAGTGTTACTTGAGTACTAGAAGATGGTGGTGGTAATGGAAAAATATTTGAAGAAGTAATGACTTAAAAGTTTGCAGATATGTTAAAAAATATAAATTCACAGATCCAAAAAGTTCAACTAACTGAAAGCCTAATAAATGCAATGTGATTAATGCTATAACAAAAATATACAAACCATATGCCTATGATAAATGTAAAATATATGTTTCCTTGATTTATTTGTGCATTTATTATTTTTCTTCCTTCTGCCAATCACTTGGAGGATTTATCAGTTTCTCATCTTCCTCTTTCATCAGTGTTAGCATGATTGTGGTCTGTGGTAATGAACAGGGAAGATGCAGAAATGCACAAGGAAAACAAAAATGAAAATATAGAGAAACTGTTTTCTATTTCCTCTTTGCTGTCTGTTGACTTCTTTTTTACTAGATACTTTTTCTCTTATTTTCTATTCATATCTTAAAATTAACTTACCCCATAGTTACTGTTTGAAGTCCCCAGGACCTGATAACCTCAACTCTTACTGGGCTTCTTCCATCAATGCTATTAATGTTCATTTTGCCCCCACCAATTTACCTGCCTTTTAAATGATAAAACCTTATATCTTTTCCCTATCTCAAGTCTTTTAATCTCCCCTAAAACCCTTACTTCCTTGTTCCTAAATTTATGTCTTATTAGAATTTCAAGCAGGAATATGTCATCAGAATTAGCTTAAAAGGAAAGGAGGAATCTTTATTCTTCTTACAAAAGCTGAGAAAGCAGGTGCTATGGCTTAAATTCAAAACTCATGTTGAAATTTAATTGCCATTGTGATGGTATTACAAAGTGGGACCTTTAAGAGGTGATTAGGTCATGAGAGTTCTGCCCTCATGAACAGTTAATTGCCATTATTGTGGGAATATGTTGGCTATCATGAGAGTGGGCTCCTATTAAAGCAAGAAGTTTTGCCCCGTTCTTTCTATGTCTTGCATACTTGCTTGCCCTTCCACCCTTCTGCCATGGGATGATGCAGCACAAGACCTTCACCAGATGCTGGCACCATGCTCTTGGACTTCCCAGCCTCCAGAATCATGAGCCAAATAAACCCTTTTTCTTTATAAATTACTTAATCTATGGTATCCTATTATGGAAGCAGAAAATGGACTAAGACAGCAGGGTAAAGGAGAGATAAGCACAGATGAGAAGATGTTTTTGGTATTGTAGACTATCACATGAAATGTCTTTTCCCATCAAAACTTTAAACTTTATGCTTAGGTTTTTAGGAAGCTTGTTAAGGTATTTGTTTTCTAACGTACGTGTAAAACATATAATATCAATGATAATATTACTAGGTAATATTATAATATAGAACCTCTGATAGTTTATTTACAAATTATCATCTTTAACATTCCCTGTTTATAACAAGGGATTTGACTCTATTTAGAAACATCTGTATCAACAAATATTGTATCTCAGTTGTTGAGAAATAAATCTAGGGTCAGCTTCAATAAAAAGACATAAAGTAAAAATTATTTGTGTTTTCATTTTTTATTCTCATTGCAACATTTTCCTGACAAAACTTAGATGAAAGGTACAATTCTCATCCAAGAGGTATGATATGGTTTGACTCTTTGACCCCACCCAAATCTCATGTTGAATTGTGATCCTGAATGTTAGAGGTGGGGCCTGGTAGGAGGTAATTTGATCATGGGGGTGGACTTCCCGCTTGTTGTTCTCATAATAGTGAGTAAGTTCTCACAAGATGTGTTTTTTTTTTAAAGTGTGTAGCACTTCTCCCTTTACTCTCCCTTCCTCCTGCTTCAGCAATGTAGGACATGCCAGCTTCCCCTTCACCTTCTGCCATTCTGCCATGGTTGTAAGTCTCCTGAGGCTTCCCCCAGCCATGCTTCCTGTATAGCCTGCAGAGCTGTGAGCCAATTAAATCTCTTTTATTTATAAACTACTCAGTCTCAGGTAGTTCTTTATAGCAATGTGAGAATGAACTAACAAAGAAAATTGGTATCAGAGAAGTGGGGCATGGCTTTAAAGATACCTGAACATGTGGAAGTGACTTTGGAACTGGGTAATGGGCAGAGGTTAAAATAGTTTTGGAGGGGTCAGAAGAAGACAGGAAAATTAGTGAAAGTTTGGAACTTCCTGGAGACTTGGTGAATGGTTGTGACCAAAATGCTGATATTGGTATGGATAGTTAAATCCAGGCTGAGGTGGTCTCAAATGGAGATGAGGAACTTATTCAGAACTGGAGTAAAGGCCACTCTTGCTATGCTTTAGCAAAGAGACTGGTGGCATTGCACCCTTGCTCTAGAGATCTGTGAAACTTTGAACTTGAGAGAGATGATTTACGATATCTGGCAGAAGAAATTTCTAAGCAGCAAAGTGTTCAAGATATGGCCTGATTGCTTCTAAAAACACATATTCATTTGCATAAACAAAGAAATAACCCAAAACTAGAACTTATATTTAAAAGGGAAGCACAGCACAAAAGTTTGGAAAATTTGCAGTCTGACCATGTGGTAGAAAAAAAAACCTATTTTCTCGGGAGGAATTCAAGGCTGCAGAATAAGTAAGGAGGAGCTGAATGTTAATAGCCAAGACGATGGGGAAAATGCCTCCAGGGCATTTCAGAGACCTTTGTGGCAGTCCCTCCAATCACAGGCCTGGAGGCCTAGGAAGAAAAAATGGTTTTGTGGGCCAGGCCCAGGGCCCCACTGTTCTGTGCAGCCCTGGGACATGGCACTCCACATCCTAGCTGCTCCAACTCCAGCCATGGCTAACAGGGGTCAAGGTAAAGCTTGGACCATTGCTTCAGAGGATGCAAGCCCCAAGCCTTGGTGGCTTCCACATGGTGTTGGGCCTTCAGGTGTGCAGAAGACAAGGGTTGAGGTACGGGAGCTTCCACCTAGATTACAGAGGATGAATGGACATGCCTGGATGTCCAGGAAGAAGTCTGCTGCAGGAGTGGAGCCCTTGTGGAGAGCCTCTACTAGGGAAGTATGGAGGGGAAATGTGGGATTGGAGTCCCCACACAAAGTTCCCACAGGGGCATTGCCTAGTGGAGCTGTAAGAAGATGGCTACTGTCCTTCAGACCCCAGAATGGTAGATCCACCCACACATGCACTCTGCACCTAGAAAAGCCACAGGCACTCAATGCTAGCCTATGAAAGCAGCCCAGGAGGTTGTACCCTGCAGAACCACAGAGGCAGAACTTCTCAAAGCCTTGGGAGCCCACTGCTTGCAGCAGTGTGGCCTGGATACGAGATACAAAATCAAAGGAGATTATTTTGGAGCTTTGAGATTTAATGACTGCACTCCTGGGTTTCAGACTTGCATGGGGCTTGTAATCCTTTTGTTGTGGCTGATTTCTCCCTTTTGCAACATGAGCATTTACCCAATACCTGTACCCTGGTTGTATCTTGGAAGTAACTAACTTGTTTTTGACTTTACAGGATCATAGGCAGAAGGGACTTGCCTTGTCTCAGATGAGACTTTGGACTTGGACTTTTGGTTAATGCTGGAACAGCCTCCTCCTACTCCCCCACTTTGGGGGGCTATTGGGAAGGAATGATTATATTTTGAAATGTGAGAAGGACATGAGATTTGAGAGTGGCCAGAGGAAGAATGATGTGGCTTGACTCTGTACCCCCACCCAAATTTCATATTGAATTGTGATCCTGAGTGTTGGAGGTGGAACCTGGTGGGAGGTGATTAAATTATGGGGGTGAATTTCCCCCTTGCTGTTCCATGAGTGAGTTCCCATGAGATCTGGTTGTGTAAAAGTTTGTAGCACTTCCCCGTTCTCTCTCCCTTTCTCCTGCTCCAGCCATGTAGGACAGCTTCCCCTTCACCTTCTGCTATAATTGTAAGTTTACTGAGGCCTCCCCCATCCATGCTTCCTGTACAGTCTGCAGAACTGTAGGTCAATTAAACCTCTTTTCTTTATAAATTACCCAGTCTCAGGTAGTTCTTTATGGCAATGTGAGAATGGACTAATACAAGGTGATACAATCTGGGGTAGAATACAGTAAAAGCATAATCTTAGAGTTCAGTCAGCAATCTCAGTGCTGAAAGTGAGTACTTCCATGTTACAGATGAGAAATGGAGGCCCAGAAAGATTAAGTGACTTGACCAAGGTTACACAAGCAGTTAGTCATGCAGCTGGGACAAAGCCCAGGCCTCCTGAAACTTTCCCTTATACTGTTACCTTTTCATTATCTTTTTAGACAGCAACAAAAATACGTTTTAGAGCCTTTTCACAGAAAACTTATTAAGAGTGTGTTACTATTTGTCTCTCAACTGTTAGCATCTGTTGGGATCTTTTCTTTCCTTTTCTGTAATATGGCTGAAATGATGGAAGTCCAGTTGGAAACCCTGGCCACACCAACGGCATGGGTAGGCTGTCCGTCAGTCCAGTTCAGCTGATGAAACAACAGGTGGTGGCTGCAGCCTTTTCACCCCCGGGATTCACAAGGGCTTTGTTAAATTAAATCACCTCATTTCAGGCACCTGATCACAAATGTGGCTTTTCTGCTGCCTGTATTTTGTTATTTCCTAGCCATGAATGATTGTACCATTAGGCTTAAAGTTGTCTATATAGTGTTCCTATGACCAAAGGTTGATGGTCTTTCACAGTGATACTTTGTAACATGCTACTTTTAAGAGACATTGGTGTATGGCAAAGAGCTTTGGGGATTATTCATTCATTATTCCATGGAGTTCTTGCCTTTCATAACAGCTCTTTATGTAGCTGTATTTCTCACTAAACTCTCTAAGACAGATGCCAGCCCAGAGGCTCTTCTCAATATTTATTTCTGGGTCTATTTCCACAGGAGTCTTTTAGATATTCAAACACATAAGCAAATAGAAGAAAAACTATGTAGGTGCTTTTAAAAATTTACCACAAGGGGACTGGCCCAAGTCAAAGCACGGATGCCTCTTTTTGGCAGTTGACAAAGCTCAGCGTTTTAAAATTTAAGTTGCAAATTTGTTTTTTAAATTAACAACGAACATTTATTGTGTGCTTAACTACCTGCAAAGTACTGTGCTAAATCTAATGATAAATAGACAGATAATATCCTAGTCTCAAAACACACAGAATCTAATGTGAAACACAGATACATAAATGACAGTAGGGTACCAAATATGAATCATAATTAAGATATAAAGTCCATAAGAGGTCAAAAGGAGAAATAAATTCTAGATGTTAATAATAATAAGTTAAGGAAATCAAGGAATATTTTACAAAGGTTATCACATTTTAGCTTTTCATAAGTGTGGCACAACGGCATTCTGGCTAATGTCAGTTGCAGGGCTCTGCCCATGAAGGGTATGTCTGAGGAAGCAAGAGCACTCTGGAGTGTTGTGTAGGGAACCTGGGGATCCTAGCCAAGATGAGACACGTTAGGGCCAAGTTAAGAGTGGGGAGGTGAAGGAGGAAAGAACACTCGTGCTAAGACAAGGTGAGGAGAAAAATGAATGCTTCTCAGTTATACACTTTCCAACCGGCTCTAGGCTTGACGTTCTGCACACAGCTTCTCTTTGAGTCCCTCACAACAATAGTATGAGGTAAATGCTGTTATGCATATTTTACTGAAAGGCAATCTGGGACCCAAAAGAACATGCAGCTTGCCCAGATTCACAAGCTAGTAAGTGGTGGAGTCTCTCCATTGTCTTTTTACAATACCGTATTTCTTTCCTCATACCGATGGTTGTTGGCTGGCTTTGAAAAGATTTGAACTGGATTCTGTACATAGAAGGAGCCATTGCCCTGTTGTTCATTTTAGGCCATGCTGATGATCACCTTTAACTTTCACTTCGTAGATGTTGGTGGGCTGATGGGGTCTACAATACTCGCTCATGAGGCACTTTTTCTACTCTCCCTTTGGTGGAGCAGGGACTTGCCAGCCCTTGGCACTCTCACGCACTTAACAAAAAAGAAAGAGAAGTAGAGAAACCGAACACTAAGTTTGTTACTTTGAGATCCTATGGCAACATTTGATATGTGACTTGAATTTTGAATTTTAAATATAAAGTGTCCTTTTCAAAAATATAAAATACAAGCAGAATTAGTGCTCCATGCTGTGTGAAACATCTCTATAATACTTAGGAAACTTCTCTTCGTGATGCTTTTTTTCATCATTCTCTATGAAGTTTATTTTCATCTTTCAATGAGGGAATCTTAATAATGGCAAAATAGAAGGGCAGGATGCTATTCTGTACAGTGTTTAACCTGGAGCTTTAAAATTAGATCATTTAAATAGCATGGCTAATTATAGTTGTAGCTGTAAAAAAGTCATCGAATGTATATAACTTGCAAACAAAAGAGTAAAAATTGTTCTGATAATACATGTTATTATACATTTGTCCAAACCCATAGAAAAAACAACACTAAGAGTGAACGCTAATGTAAATTGTGGACTCTGGGTGACGATGTGTCAGTGTAGGCTCCTCAATTGTAACAAATGCACCACCCTAGTGGTGGATGTTGAGAATGGAGGGGCCGTGCATGTGTGAGGACAGGGGTATATGGGAAATCTCCGTACTTTCTTCTCAATCTTACTGTGAACAAAAATGGCTCTAAAAAATTAAGTCTCAACAGATGTTTTGATGAGGCAGATCTATTTTACTCTTTTGTGGAGCTCAGCATGCAGCTCTGTGATGCTGTACTAGGGGAGATGCTAGATCAGAGTAAAAATATCCAGCTGGTTGGGGATCAGAATCTGGACCCATTGAATCTTAAAAGTCTCCATCAGGGGGATCTTTTTATTGGATTTTCATGATTATTAGTTGTTATTTATTAGTATTTGTCAAATCATGATTGAATGGGAGAAAAAAATCTGAACCAAAGGGTAAACAAATCCAAAGAGAAATCAAAAATTAGAAAATTAAAAACTGGTTTAAAAAAGGTTTTCCATCTGTACAGATGCTGATAATATATTCCCAAAGTAGTTTCCCACTCATTGCTTAATTTAGTTTTCTCAATAACTGTCACAAGTGTGCAAATGTACATTTTAAGCATGTAAGCTTAAGGTATTGTTATTACTATTATGCGTGAGGCACATGCATAGGTCCTGCTCCTGTCTAGCACTGGTTTCCAGAGGGTGGGTGCAGAGCCCTGAGACAGGTTTCTCCAGAATACCTGATACATTGACAATGTGTGTGTGTGTGTGTGTGTGTGTGTGTGTGTAATTATGGTATGGACTAACATTATTATCAGGCTGGGCGTGGTGGTTCACGCCTGTAATCCCAGCACTTTGGGAGTCTGAGATGGGTGGATCACTTGAGGTCAGGAGTTCGAGACCAGCCTGGCCAATATGGCGAAACCCCATCTCTACTAAAAATATAAAAATTAGCCAGGCATGGTGGTGCCCACCTGTAATCCCAGCTACTTGGGAGGCTGAGGCAGGAGAATCACTTGAACCCAGGAGGTGGAGGTTGCAGTGAGCCAAGATCACACCACTGCACTGTAGCCTGGGTGACAGAGTGAGACTTTGTCTCAAAAAAAAAAAAAACCCACCAAAAACCCAACACAAAAACATTATTTTCTACTTTGTGAATTACTGGATTTTTGAATTTCTATAAATAAAAATAGTTACTGTGCATAAAGCATTTTACTAATTGGTAAGCATTGTATGAGCCCTTTATATGTTTGAAATCATCTAATCTTCAGAAAAGCGTAATGAAGTTGATGGTATTACTGGCCCCTATTTTTCCAGTAAGGATACTGAAGCATAAAGAAATTAAGTTACAGTTAGCAAATGGCAGAGTGGAAATTCAAACCCTGGCAGTCTGGCTCCCAAATCTGTGCTCCTAACCATTACACCATACTTCTCTCATGGGTCTCTCTAAATTAGGACAACAAGAAAGAGCTTCCCATTTTGAGAAGACAAGTTCACTTTTGTGGGTGATAACTCTTGAACGCCTCCCAAAGGCTCCCTAAGGTAGGAAAGGCTCTTTCTTGCATTACCCTGACATATATCACTGCATATATTTTCAGACATCCACAAAAGCCAATAGCTCAGCTAGTTATAACTAGGTGCATACATGGTATTATTGTCTACATGAGTTACAGAGAAAAAAAATCAATATTTTGATAGTCAGAATTATTGTCTGTCACATTTAGAGGTTGGCTATCACTAGAACAGTTGTTCAAACATGTATGCACAAGTCATGTCATACAAACTCTGTCTTAATATTTTCACAACCAGAAAGCTCCTTAACCTAAATGGACTTTCAAATGAGAAATGTAAACTACATTCCTCTCCTTTTACCCAGGAGGGACATTTCAGCACTTACAAACTACTAAGCTGATACTGTATATGACATTTGAAAAAATTCCTCCATAAGTCAATGCTTGGGGGTAGAAAAGGCAAAAAGAAAATCGAATATTTCCCTGTGAGAAGGGCAGCCTCATGACAGGTATGGACAGTGAGCAGAGGGTTGTCATTTTTTGTCTCTGGCCGCTGTTTGGGGAATCCAGATGATGACAATTTTTCAATCACTTTAGTGCCCAACAGGAGCCAATCAACAAATATTAAAAGCAGTAACACATGTCCCAGGTGAGTTAATTATAGAATTTTTTTCTAATCCTAAAGATGATTTGAAGTCAACCCTTAGCTGAATTCCAACAACAAGTATATAATACAGCACGTGCTATATTTTTCACTTTTATTTTCAAGGTTTAAGCCAGTAAAGATTTTTCACTCTATTTTATTTTGTTATTTTATTTTTTATTTTTAATGCACTGAATACATAGTTATAATCCTGGCAATTCTATGGCCTTCCTTCTTTTCAAGAACATTTTTGAATTTTTGCCAACCATTAAAAAATACACATTGGGATTAGTTTACTGGCAGGCAGAGACATAAAACTAAAAGGATAATGAGACAGAAATAAGGTGATGGGAATAGCACAGTTACGATGGGAACTAATGATCACCATGTGATGCGTTATCCTTTAAATATTAGAACAATAACAATGGGTTGTGTTTGAGTGGCTTCATATGTCTACTCCCCCTACAAGTGCTTTTATGTTCTTGGTCTTTACCACATCCTAGTGAGGGAAATGGGACAAGTACATTCTAATTTTGTAGGAAATTATAGAGTAAATTAGATGACTAAAACCAGAGCCGATATCTTGACTCTCAGCACAGTGTTCTTTGGAGAGAAGAATCCTATGATTCATTATATTATGGCTACTTACCATGAAGAGAGATACTCACAATACCTGTAACCCCTCCAGCACAGTGCCGACTGCTCTGAATGGCTGCTAACCTTTCTCCTATGGCCACTGTGTCCTGCTGGGCATCATACCTCGGGCTAGATCAGGCTCCCATGAATATGGCAGGATGGATTTAGTCTCCTGGGGTATTTATACTTCGTGTAATAAGGAAATACAGTTTTCAATGCAAAAATGCATCAAATCATTTTTGGGTAAAAATTTAAAACCCAGTAATTTTAAAATTAATTTTATGGTGAAATCCATTGTCAGATACCAGGACTCACTTATTTGCTTTGTAAATAATGAATTTACTTAAAATTACACCTGTATTTTTAGTGCTAGTGTCAACTGACTACAGATAATGAACTTAGATTTCTTTAAAGGCTACTAATAAACAAATAGAAAAGAGCATTAAGCACTTTCTTGGAAACTTGAGAACTTCTGATGGTGCTGACAATTTGTTTGGAAATATTTTAGTTACTTTTTATTTTTAAATAATTACCTGGCCGGGCCTGGTGGCTCACGCCTGTAACCCCAGCATTTTGGAAGGCCGAGGTGGGTGGATCACCTGAGGTTGGGAGTTTGAGACCAGCCTGATCAACATGGAGAAATCCCGTCTCTACTAAAGATACAAAATTAGCTGGGCGTGGTGGCACATGCCTATAATCCCAGCTATTCGGGAGGCTGAGGCAGGAGAATCGCTTGAACCCAGGAGGTGGAGGTTGATGTGAGCTGAGATCGTGCCATTGCACTTCAGCCTGGGCAACAAGAGCAAAACTCCATCTCAAAAAATAATAAAAAAAAAAATTATCTTATCTCAAAAACCCCATAGCTAAATTACCTTCTTTTTAAAAATAAGGGTAGCAGGAATCCCTGAGGTTTACTTTAGTGTCTGCCAAAAAAGGACTCCTTCAAAATATGCCTCTTTTCATTCTGATGGCCACAATCCAAAGCAGTTTTCAAATATATTTGTCCCATACACATCTCAGCTTCCCCTACATGCCAGATTATGACATAAGTTTCTTGAATAATTTGAGAGCAAAATCATAAAACAAATATGAATTTCCACCGTAATCCATTTTTTTTACACTTTCATGTAATCTGCAAGAGAGAGAAGGACCTCATATCTCAATATGTACGTACACCTGAAGACCAGTGGCTTACTAAAAAATATTTTTTTTGCAAATTCTCTAAACTGCAGATATCAATGTAAAAAGCCTGTAGTATTTTAATTCTCCTATTATAAATATTCCTGCAGTAAAAATATCCTCAAAAAAGGCCTCAGCCAATGGCTTGTTTTAAGCCCTATTTAATGCAATAATGACAGAATCTTAATAACAGGATTTGACCCCACCACTTAATTATTCCAGGAATGGCTTCTTAGAAAGTCTAATCTTCATTTATAATTATGATGCAGTCTTGTGAAATCTAAGCAGATAAATGCGGTCAAATTAGGACACCATTGAGAAAAGGAACCTAAAATTGAATATTTGCCATTGGAACTAAGGACTCAAGATCAACATAGATCAAACGCTTCCTCTGTAAGTGGAATTAATCAGCCCTACAAATTCTCTACCGTGATACAAGGCAGTATTTCTTCTTGGGAAGTGAATTCCTGAAACCTTCCACTGAGGAATATATTCCATGTTAATTTCAGTATGCCATTTAAAATTATCCTGCAAAAAAGGAACCAATTTAAAACATCTGGCCTGATACCAGATTGAACAGCTGTATTCTGCCTCTTTGAATTCATGGTGTTGTAAGAATCCGGACACTTTTTCTATCCTAAACTGTGGCATGGTGATCTGAAACAAATGTTGGTCCAGTGTGGGCCATTTCAGCACTGGATGGAATGATTCTGCACTTCTTGACCTGTCTTCAAGGTGTTTGGGGAAATAGTTTCACGTGAGCACGGCCCCTTAGGCCCTTCCTGAGAGCATCATGGCAGAGTAATGTCTCATACCAACTTGCGCTTTTGAGCACAGAACGAGATCATTGTTGTGTGACCTGATTTCATTTCAGTGACTGTCTCAGTAAAGAATGACATCATCCCATTCTTTTTCCTTAATATCCACTTGTGAATGTCCCCCAGTCCCCACCCTCATCATAACTAAACTCCTTTCCTTGCCAGGGGAAGAGCTATTTTTCTCTTAACTTCCTGCCTGAATGTATCATTATGGCAAGAGCAAAGAGTTTTCCTTGGGTTGGTCAACGTCTCTGGAGTTTGCTTCCTCGCCATATCAGGCAAAGCACAATTTTATTGGCCATCAAAGCATACTGACAGAGCCATCTGCTGGGACAGGTCTCAGTCAGATGTGAGGAGAGAGGAGCCTGCAAAAGATGGCACAGCCTGATGGGCACAATATTTCTCATCCAATCGGAGTTTGGCATTTTCTTTAAACATAAGCTCATTGGCTTTGAGGACTGTGGTCTAAGCAGATCCATTTAGCTATGTACATACATGGGTGCAAATCTGTGTGCTTGTACATATTAACATTTGCTTATCACTTAGATTTGTATTGAAGTCTCACATGTGAAAGTGATTAGTCTCAAAGGGATAAGAGGATGGTGCAGGAGAAGACAATTTAAAAACCATCATTAAAATGCAAATAAACAGAATGGCTACATGAAGGAAGGTATTGATTGTGTGTGTGTGTGTGTGTGTGTGTGTGTGTGTTTACTGTTATCTCTCTTATAGAGAAAAAGCATGAGTAACTTATATGTCCCACATCCATGTAATGGAACACAATGCACAAATTTAAAAGAACTAAAAGACAATGCAGAAACTGTATGAACCGTTTTGATACAAAGGTAGGTGAAAACAAAACAATAAACATTGTACATTCTCCATGCTTCCAATTTTGTAAAATATTAGGTAGTACCCTATTAAATCACTGCTTTTGTAGGCCAACAATAGTTAAATGAAGCAATTTTCTATGATTCCTCTTAATATATATTTATACAGAAAAGACCAATTGATTTAGGTTAAGTGTGTGATTTAAAAAAAAAAACTCTTAAGCAACTGTTATATGGTTTTTACAACAAATACCTAATTTTAAATGAGTCGATATTCTGTGTAATAAATTGTCCTCTTCAATGAGAAATGTTTCAAAATATGTAAGGGTGATCACAAAGGAAAAGAGTCTACTTTTTAGCACCCCCAAATACAGGTCTCTATATTCTGCAGCAAGATAAATTATCATTGTCTTGGTATCCAATATGCACTTAAAGCAAGACAAGGATAATTTTTAGGGTCCACATCTGATATTGATTCCTTGAAAAGGTTTAGTTTACTGTTACAGTCTATGGGCAATTTTAAGAACCACCTACATTTAAATGAATGTACTAAATTTAACTTAATAATTAAAATAATATTAAAAATAAAGTGCCAGGCACAGCTAAGGCATCCTTATTATAAAATTTTCCATCCCAAATAGGCATTAACAAGGCTAGGAAAAGTCTTAATTTTCTCAAAAACAACATAGTTGCTGTTCTAAGTTATCCCATCTGTGTGCACCAAACCTTGTCCAACAGTGCAATATTAGTGTCCAGAAGGTACAATAAAGGCCGTTCATATTTTGGCAGGTGTATTTTAAGCTGAAAACCAGGCTTCACACACATACACAAAAGCAATCTGTTCCACAGGTGTGAACATTTTTGATGAGAACCCTCAAAATCTCCCCCAAGCTGTGAAATTTAATTGTCCTTTTGGTGTCTTCTCATATGTGAATACAACCTATCTCTCCTTGGAACAAGGGACAATCTGGCAATCTGAAAGACAGGAAATGCTTGGGCAGCTTCTGAGATTTGCTTATAATATCTTCTTGTACTTTCTCTTGGGTTATGTAATTTAGAGGTGATGCCAAGTTCAATGAGCTACAGGTAAGCAGTTCTGAATATTAAATGAAAGAACTTTATATCCAAATGATATGAGCAGAGAGGCAACCCAGGTGGCTGGGTGCGGTGGCTCATGCCTGTAATCCCAGCACTTTGGGAGGCCGAGGCTGGCAGATCAAGAGGTCAAGAGATCGAGACCATCCTGGCCAACATGGTGAAACCCCGTCACTACTAAAAATACAAAAATTAGCCAGGCGTGGTGGCACGTGCCTGTATTTCCAGCTACTTGGGAGGCTGAGGCAGGAGAATCGCTTGAACCCAGGGGTCGGAGGTTGCAGTGAGCCAAGATCGTGCCACTGCACTCCAGCCTGGCAACAGAGGAAGACCCTGTTCATTTTGAAAAAAAAAAAAAGAAAGAAAGAAAAGTGGCCTCTTCATAGCACAAGAGAAACTAAGAAAGATACTTTGAGAAATCAGGTCCTCAGGGACCTCTTCAGAAGATGAAGGGTGCTCTCATAGTATCAGGGGTTTTCCAGTCTCTTCTATGGTTAATTTTGAATGGTATGGCACTGAAGGCGAACCTTGTTTTTTCCAACATAAAAATTGATGCATCAGGCTAGAGTTTCACAAAGAAAATGTTCACAATATGATTCAAGAAGATAAATAACTCTTGAGAAGTTCCAGTTCTGTTCATTGAACTTACTACTTATTCAATGAACTTGTTCATTGAATTATTAAACATTTATGTTTTGAAGTTTCTGTTTTAGAATATTTCCTTCTCATGTTAGAGCTCTGAAGTAAGGAGACCTAACTTTCAACTTATATTCTCTTACTGTGGATTTGGCTCGTTTATGACAAGCATCTGATACAGTGTTGTAATCAGCCATGGGGGTTAATACCCCATGCCATCTTCAGACAAAGCTCCAAGAATTCTAGAAAAACTGCTGATGCTTATAACTTTATGTCAAAGAACTAACCTGTCTCCCATACACTTTCAACCATTCACTTTCTTCACGTATAACTTGTAGAATGAAGGCAAAAATGTTTAATTCCGTAAGTATTAGAATGAGAAGCTGGATAAAACAACCCTGAAAAGGCAAACCTGAAATTCGGGCCAGACTTGAAGACGTTGCTTTTTGGGTGAGGTTCATGAAAGTTTTGGTGATTACAGGACTTATTCCAAGCCAACTTGAGCCAACAGAAGGCTTAGAATAAAAATCAAGCAGGCTGGTTGTGGTGGCTCATGCCTGTAATCCCAGCACTTTAGGAGGCTGAGGTAGGCAGATCACTTGAGGTCAGGAGTTCAAGACCAGCCTGGCCAACATGGTGAAACCCCATCTCTGCTAAAATACAAAAATTAGCTGGGGGGTGGTGGCAGGTGCCTGTAATCCCAGCTACTTGGGAGGCTGAGGCAGGAGAATTGCTTGAACCCAGGAGGTGGAGGTTGCAGTGAGCCGAGATCACACCACTACACTCCAGCCTGGGTAACAGAGCGAGACTCCCTCCCAAAAAAAAAAAAAAAAAAAAAATTCAAGCAAATAGCAATGATTCTGGAGTGACTAATGAAATAGAGAGGAACTGAACATTTTCATTGCATTAGTTTGGTTAGGGGTGAAGGGGAGCAACTCTCAGAGTTGACATTTGAAAAAGTCTCATGGGGTTGTACCCTCATATGAACCCAACCCCTAGCAATGTTTTTGCCACCAAGGTGAAATTGCTGAGATGGGTTGCCACGACTCTCCCTGGCTCCATGAAAGCTCTTGGCACTAATGTTTATCTGGCCAAGGAAAGAAACTGTGAGGACGAGCTGTGAATAAATCAGATATCTGTACAGCCTTCACTCCTGACACTGTGGAGTATGTTGTGGATGACTGTACGTGGCGGGCCTACCACACTGCCCCCTAATTCCCCTGAGCTTCCTTCCTGAGCAGCTCATAATATGTCAATAGTCATATGATTGTTTAGATTCCCATTTTTCAGATGGTTCTTCTGACATTTCTTAGGACTGATTTCGTGACATGGCTCTGCCACGTGGAAGGCCCCTTTTAGCTCTCTCAGCCAACAAGAATGAAAATGTGATGGGAAGGTAGAGGACCATTGACTTTTCAGTTTCTGCCAGTTCTGAACAATTCCCCATCCCTGAAATGTTCCCCTCTTCAAGTGACATAGAGTACCCAGGTGGCCCTTGGTTTAAGCTAGAGATAAAAATTTGATGAGTACCTTTGAAGATTTTCTGCAATTATTCTGCCTTGAAGAACCTGCATGTCATTTGCCAAGTTTATCTTCTTTAGATGATGGTGGGTGGCCGTCAGCACCTACGGTGGAAGAGAACAAAAGTGCCATCAGTTAACGTTTTATCAGCAATTCCTCTCATCTTTCAGATGTTGCCCTTTCACAGCCTCAAAGGGGGTGATCATTAGGAACAATATTCTCTAAATTTCATCCAGACCGATTTTCTTACAATCACTCGCGAGAGTCTTTGAAGCATTGTGGGTGATTCGGTCCTTTTGTAGAAGTTTCTATTTTGACCGCTTCTCCAACAATGAAAAGACTTTCCATTAGATTCATTTCATATCATTCTTTGACTGGTTTTCATAGAAACATTAAAGAAGAATTTCCTTTTAAAAGTTTACAAAGTGTTCCAAGTTTAAAGGTTGAGTGCTGTCTAATTTCAGGTTGGGAGACCCATTTTAAAGGAAAACGTGCTGAATCATAGAATCTTTTAAAGTTGCAGCAAGCTATTATTTGAGGAGTAGCAAAGTAAGC
The DNA here is from genome assembly GCF_006542625.1 of Nomascus leucogenys. Taxonomy (NCBI): domain Eukaryota; kingdom Metazoa; phylum Chordata; class Mammalia; order Primates; family Hylobatidae; genus Nomascus; species Nomascus leucogenys. Next base: position 2,547,248 of record NC_044396.1, read on the forward strand.
ATTTCCAAGTGGTTAGATTTGTTTATATTCCACATTTTTAACAGCTGAAAAATGTAAGTGATTAAAATAAATTTGAACACTTTGAATAAGAGTGTTTTAAGTATCAGATGAAGCAATCTTGCTGCCATGAACATTCTGACATATACACACTGTATGTAAACATGCATATGATATAAAAGAGAACATAATATAAGATAGAACAGGGAAATGAGACATCTTATTTAACAACTCAGAATTTCCTTTACATTTAAAAAATATTGATCATGCCCATGTAAATATTAATGTTTAATAAAGCAGTTCATTTAGAGTCTTCATACTTTTCCACTGGTGACTACAATTGTACCTTGGTATACATATGGGGGGATCTCAGAGATAATGGGTGCAGATTTTTTCCCTCCATAGGCCTGGAATCTCTTTTCATCCTGAGCTGGCCTTGGCGAGTCAGGTTAAGCCCCAGGTCCTTTGCTTTGCTCTGGATGGATCACTCCTACCACAAGATTGCTGCAGCAGTGCCTCCTTGGAGCTGGCCTGGTGCTGCAGGATTCACTTTCCTCCCACACCACTCTCATCACCCCTCTTTCCACTTCAAACAGCAGTGAAACTCTGCCGTTGCTAGTTTTATGCCACCCTCTGCAATATGGCCCACTTCACCCATTAGGCCTCTAGATCACTCGCTTCACTGTGCTTCTCCTCCTGGGGGTTGGGGAGTTCTAGGAGAACTTTTTCCATCCTGTCTCCATAGTGCTGGTATCACAAATTATTAGAAGCATCATGCGGATGTCCACTTGTAAAATATGTTCTGAGAGGACATATACATGTTTGTGCTTATAACTGTATGTGCACCTCATGATCTCCTACAGTGGTGAAAGTTTACATCTGAATGTGATGTCGAAAGTATCTGGCTGTGGTTAGGCTGGCACACTCTGATGTCAAAAGAATACCTTTTCTGAGACTGTTCTGAATACGCTACCAGGCAGCCGAGTCTGGAATGAGATGCCGGAATACCAGGCTACGGCATTCACTGGCTATGTGGCCTTGAGCACATTACTTAATTTCTCTATGCCTGAGTATTCTCCTCCGACAAATGGGAATTTAAAATGGTATCTACCCCATAGGGTTGATGTGAGGATTGCATGAAAACATTCATGTGAAAAACTTGCCTAGCACAAAATAAGGGTTCAATAAACATCGGCAATCATTATTACTTGGATTGATTTTTTTTAGACCAGTAATAAAGATACAACCTTCATTGCATATTTGCAATCAAAAGACATTTTCATGAAATGAGACCAGAATTTTCTTAAATTTTATAAATGTAGACTTTGATTTCTCATCATTAAAATGATAATGTGTAGGCCAGGTGAGGTGGCTCATGCCTGTAATCCCAGCACTTTGGGAGGCTGAGATGGGAGGATTGCTTGAGGCCAGGAGTTCAAGACCAGCCTGGGCAACACAGTGGGATCCTCATCTCAACCAAAAAATTTAAAAACTAGCTGGGCGTGGTGGTGTGCACCTGTAGTACCAGCTACTTGGGAGGCTGAGGCGGTGGGATTACTTGAGCCCAGGTGTTTGAGGCTGCAGTGAACTATGATCACACCACTGCCCTCCAGTCTAGGAAACAGAGCTAGAGTCTGTCTTTAAAAAAATAAATAATAATAATGTGTGGTATAATCATATAATAATTTAATTGTTATTGGTTATTGAAGAAAGAACAGAGGCAGCCTAAGTTCCTGCTGATATGTGTATGCACGTGAGAGTCAAATACTTCCTGCTGTGTTATACGAAGCTTTGTTTGTTCCCCAGAATAGAGAAGGGTGATGGGATGACTTGGCCCTCGCAGTTCTCAGCTCCAAACTCTACACCCCAGAGGACTGATTGCCTGGATCCTTTCTTCTCTATAGGTGCCATCTTGTAACAGTTCCTTACAAACAGGTGTAATACTTAATATGCAATAGAAATTCCTTTTGTTAAAATATTTTTTCCAATTTCATTAATGAAATTGTTAAAACAAATTTATTCTTTAGTTTCAGCAAAACAGCATCATCTGGCAAAGAGGATTAATATGAATTAGAGTATTATTGTGTATGGGTTTCGTTTATCCTTAGAGACTTATTTTGAAATTTTAATAGTATAAATAGAATTATGTTAATGTGTATTTATAGCTATATAAACATAAAGCAACTTATACATAGCTTTTTGGGTACATATTTCAGTAACATTTTAATAGATAATAATGTAAGTCTGGGACCTGTTGCAGTGGCTCGTGCTTGTAATCCCAGCAGTTTGGGAGGCCGAGGCGGGCAGATTGCTTGAGGTCAGGAGTTTGAGACCAGCCTGGGCAACATTGTGAAACCCTGTCTCTACTAAAAATACAAATATTAGCTGGGCATGGTTGCACATGCCTGTGATCCCAGCTACTAGGGAGGCTTAGGTGGGAGGATGGCTTGAGCCCAGGAAGTCAAGGCTGCAGTGAGCCAAGATTGTGCCACTGCACTCCAACCTGGGTAATAAAGTAAGACTCTGTCTCAAAATAAATAATGTAAGTCTGTACTGGAGCTCCATGATCCATTGCGTGGGTGGAGAAATGTTTCCTGAGGCCAGTTTCTTCAGGGTCCCACCCAAAAACAGTCCTCTCCCTGCTTTCACTCCTCTGTTCTTTATCTGGAAAAGTCCACTTTTCTCTCTTCCACATATTAAAACTCTAAGCTCCCCTCTGGGATCAGCTAAAATCTCATTTTCTGACAGCCTCGATTTTCATTAATCCCTGTCACTAGAACTCATAACACTTGAAACCTGTGCCACATAGTGTGGCACTTAGTTATACAGTCTCGACTACCATCTCTATGGCCTGCATGCAGGATGGTCTCATCTCTCTGGTCAGGGTGAGGGTTTTGTCTTGGGCTTTGTCTCCATCTTATGGCATCACAGTGTGGCCCTAGTAACTATTGGAAGGTGGCTGAGCCTCACTGTAAAGGACAGTCAGGATCTGAGTCACCGATGGATCCTTGGTTTGTTTTTGGGTTTATTTAAGTTTTGGTTAAAAATATAGACTCCAAGACTCTGAATGTTTTCTCAAGCAATAACAAATTGTCAGCCCACAGTGCTGAAGCTGGCCACAAAAACTTGAAAGGACCAGGAAACCAGGGGCCTAGCTGTGGGTCATTGCGTCCCTTTCTTTTGCTTAAGTCAGACTTAGGATGTTTTCTGTAAGTCATGACTCAGTACAACTCTGATGTGTGTGTGTGTGTGTGTGTGTGTGTGTGTGTTTGTGTGTGTGTAGAGAGAGAGAGACAGAGAGAGCACTCATGAGTCTCAGTTTTTCTGTTCCTATAATAAAAGGATAAGGTAAAACTGGAAGACCTCCAATATCTCTTCTTACTCTAAAATTCTATAAAATATTGGCACGTATGGCGATTAATCTGACATTACCATCTTCAAATAAGTGTGGGGGTGTGCCAGAATTTCACCTGTTGAGAATATATTGGGAAGTTAAGCTTGATCGTTTAACAGCTGTACTTTAAGAGTTTGGTTTGGCTTCGCTCTCTGTGTCAGTGTGTTACTGCAATTAGCACTTAGGAATCCATGCTATAAAGCAACTAGATGATTGAACTTAACTCTCTTGGTTGTCTCCATTGTTCAGAAATCAAGCTGCATTTCCTGGCTCTGAAACTTTGTAAACTCATCAAATTTTGCTGCAGAGAAATGTCATTAAAATAACAGTCCTTAGTGGAAAACACTAGCACCATTCATCAGTAGCAAAATGCTGAAACAGTAACTGATATTTTTAAACTGTGAATTGGAGGCATTTTTGTATACTTTACACATACACACATTTAGACAGATGTGTAAGGTAAATGTTCATTTTTCCTATGCAGTTGTCCTTTAATTGTCTCTTAAAAGTGGCTTTAGTCTTGTTGCTTAAGAACATTCTGGGCCGGGCCTGGTGGCTCATGCCTGTAATCCCAGCACTTTGGAAGGGTGAGGTGGGTGGATCATGAGGTCAGGAGTTTGAGACCAGCCTGACCAACGTGGTGAAACCCCATCTCTACTAAAAATATAAAAATTAGCCAGGCGTGGTGGCAGGTGCCTGTAATCCCAGCTACTCAGGAGGCTGAGGCAGGACAATTGCTTGAATCCAGGAGACAGAGGTTGCAATGAGCTGAGATTGTGCCACGGCACTCCAGCCTGGGTGACAGATCAAGACTCTGTCTCAAAAAAAAAAAAAAAAAAAAAAAAAAGAAAGGAACATTCTGTTTTAGCTTCTGTCTCCTTGGAAAGTAATAACTGGTTCCAAACTGCTTTTCTTAAAGGGTTGTTGGAAGGTCCAAAGTGTGCTCATTAGAAAACTTATGCTGAACCACACAAACCTTGCCATGGATGGTGCACGCATGTGGGACTTACTTCATACACAATTGACATGGGGCCAGAAAACATGTGAACAGGAAGCCAAACCCAAGAGAAAGTTGAGGAGCTTCCAGCTTTCCATGGAGCATAAGAAGAAGCAAAATCCAGCAACAGTTTGGACTCAGGTGTCTGGGGAACTTCACAGCTGCGAACTATCCACTCTTCAAACGCTGCAGAGGCAAAGCACAGTGGCTCAGGCAGCACCCAGCTGGGAGTAAATCATTATGTCAGCTAACCTAAAAAGATTGTGAGGGTGTAGCACTTGCTTATGAAGCCAAGTTTAAACGGCTTGAGTAACCTAAATGTGGAATGACCAGCACCATATATGGAAGCTCAGTATAGTCTTCATACTTCAATTGTGCTAATGGGAAATTCCCCAAATACATCTTGCTCCTTCCTTAAATAATGAACTTTCCCATGATGCAAAGTCATCTTATTCAAAAGTATGTATTTGGTGATTATTTTGCATAGCTGAGATGTTAACGGTTCCTTTTTGGGACACTTCTTTTTTTATGGCAAAAGCATTTTAGCAAAAATAGAAATGTTTTTCACCACTTCAAAAGTCAAAGATGATTTCCAAAGTTTGGTGAATTAAGTGAGCCATCAGAAGTGGAAGAAATTCAGATTGTTATCAAATGTTATCTTTCTAATAAGTGGTAAGGCTCTTTATATTTAGAGGTGGAAATAGCTTTTTAAATCTGTTTTTAAATGTGTTGATACAGTTCACCTACCAGAAAGAAATATTATACCACTTTGCAAGACTAGCCATAAAGTCTGGGGCTAAGCCCTTTTTATAAGAAATGGCATTTGCTCTGAAGTGCTCAGGTAGGGTAAGAGCTCTGAAATCCAGGAAATCCGATAGAGGCTTTGCCTAGAAGATTAAGTGCTGAGCACAGAAAGGGTGAAAGGGTATAAGAAAACCAGGGTTATCAAGTAATCAGACCTCAAGATTTAAAAAGTCACAGCTTCCTGCCTGCTAATCAGATTGATTTCTATTCATTCAAAATGTTAAAATTCTTCCAGTTGTCATCTTTAAAAAATTCGCAAATGTTACCCACCTCTCCATTCCAATTATGCTCTGTTCAAGAGTATGGGAAGAATTTACTGGTCACACTGAAGAAGGATGAAATTATTGTAGACTAAATAATGACCAGGTAAGAAATTACTTCCTTTGTGTTAGTCTCTGAGTGAGTTCCTCGTTCAAGAGAAGTGAAAAATCCCTGTTAAGGAAAGGGCTTGTTTTTGATAACTATTACTTCTTCAGGTATATGTGCTTTTTATGAACAAGTATTCTACTAGCTCATAGATCTTTAGTCTCTGCTCATTTCTGAAGTCTCTGAAGAAGTAAAAATTACTCTCTTTGAGGGTACACATAGCTACAGGCATGGGCTTCCTATTGAAAAGTTAATGAGAAAAAAATTCATCTGGCAGCAGGGACACAAGATTAAAGCTCTGATTTCATTGAGTCCAGATAGTGGCCATTTCTTGGGGGGCATTAGAACATAATAGGGAGAGCTCAGTCTTCATGTATCTCCTCAAAATTTCAAAGACAAAAATCTAGCTTTTTTTTTTTTTAAAGAGCCAGGGTCTCACTATGTTGCCCAGGCTGGAGTGCAGTGGCTATTCACAAGTTTGATTATAGTGCACCATAGCCTTGAACCTCTGGGCTCACGAGATAAGGAGGCTTCAGCTTTCTGAGTAGCTGGGACTACAGACACATGCCACCACATCCAGATGATAATTTTATACTTAAAAGAATTGCTTTTTATTTTTACTCAGTGTTGCAGTCTAACCTCTTAGTGATATCTCAACCTATTACTCCAACTAACTCAATTTTCTTCTATAAACCAGTACCTCCTCTTGTTTTGTGGTATTCTATTACAACTACCCCATTGCCCAGGCCCAAAACTAATATTATAAAAGTTTCCTTTTCCTCCCTTCCCTTCATCCAGTCCTGAGTCAAGAATGTTCTACCTTCTAAATATCTCTGGAATCTGTGCCTTATTGTCCACCTACACTGCTCAGTGCCCCCAGCAGTTCTCACTGGAACACTACAATAGTTTCTCTCTCTTTTTTTTTTCTTTGAGACAGGACCTCACTTTGTCACCCAGGCTGGGGTGCAGTGGCACAAACACAACTCACTCTAGCCTCCACCTCCTAGGCTCAAGCGATCCTCTTGCCTCAGTCCCCGGAGTAGCTAGGACTACAGGTGTGTGTCATCATGCTCAGTTAATTCAGTTTGACCAAACTAAGCCTCAAATCCAGATCTCATCAAAGCTTGTGATCTTTCTATTATGATTGAGTTTGCCTTTGAGGCTAATGCTGAGATTCTGTGGTTCATCTTTGTAATCAAATTAGGTAAAATATAGAATTTAGTGTTGAAATACCACTTTTAAATTTAGGGGTAAAAGCAACTAGAATCCAGTCTTATTTTTGACTTTAATTATACCTTAGAATTTCATGGGAGCCACAGAGAATTCAAAGGGAAAATATCATTTAAAAAGAATCTAATAAAAGACATAATTTTATAATATTTCCCATGTGTGTTAATAAATAATGAATAAATATTGTAATCTGAAAGTTAATGTGAAGTAAATTTCTCCACTTGATCCATTTTGGATGTTATACTATCATATAACATACTGAGCACTAGATAGATACAACAAATGTAAGAATTTACGATAATTAAATACACATATACACACTAACATATACACACATATTATACATGGTTTGCACATCCATTCATCTAGAGGTAAAGATGAGAGAGGCTTACGAATGAATCACAGCACTCACAGCATTAAAAGTGAGAGGTCTTGCTTTTCTACATTATTACCAATTTATAGTTCTTAGTTTTCTTACCTGAAATCTTATTAAAACAATAAATCTCTGTATCTCATAGCATACCAAGTTATAATCATGGTTTTATAAATGCAAATTGTACAATTGCCCAAAATAGACCCTTTGTTTTTTGGCTTGTTCAAACAGCAAGTCATAGTTGCTAAGTATTCAGAAGTTGTATCTTTCTTCATGTTATTCTAGAGTTTTAAATTCACCTCTTGTTGAAAAGCCGTTCCTCAAAGCAGTGAGCATAATCTCTGAGAAGAGTACTCTGTTAATTCAGCACTCTTTACAGAAACATAATTTGATAACAGGGCTTTGAGTTTTGCCTGTGCTTAAAAAGTTAGTGTCCATGTTTCTTTAATATTAGAAGCTTCAGTTACGCAGTGAAAAATTTAATAAAAATTCACATGTCCACTATAGCTACAGTGTTTTGTACAGTTCACCGAAGCCAGTGCAAGTTTCAAGCCTGCGCTGAAAGATGGGATTTATTTCGTAGTGTGAAAAGAAACTTTCAACAATTACAACTGATTGAAATTGTGAGTACCCAAGGCAGAGAAACTGAAGACCGAAGTGGCATCATTTCTCCTAGTCTAACAAGCCAGGTGACTAACTAGGGCTCCTCTTAAGGGCAAAAAGGGGTGTGTGTGTGTGTGTGTGTGTGTGTGTGGTGGGTATCAACAGCCAGACATCACCAGAGTGCTGTGAAAGTGGCCAATTTCAGCACCTCGCCTGGGTACTATTTTGTTAAGTGAATTAATTATCAACAGAAACCTCTTTCCCCTCTTATTATCATTACAAGGGACCAAATTTGGGTGGAGTACTTTGGCCAGAAACATACCTTCCATCATCTGAGAATCTAATGAATAATAATATGATGAATAATGAATAAATAATACGAAAAGGACAGGGACAGGAAGGAAAGTTTGTCTTCTTTCTTTTTAAAGTAAAAGCAGAGCACGATACTTACAAAAGCCGCCTTCAAAATCTTCTCTAGAGAAAAAGCTCTGGGAACAGGGAGGAGGCAGAGGAGCAGAGATAAGGTGGCAGCGGAACTTCCTTCCTCCTCCGGAGGGGGAGAGTCATGTTCCTTATCTGCCCTGACCTCCGAGGAGCGCCGGCAGCCAGGAAGGCCCGGCCTCTGATCCTCGCTGCCCTGGCTCCTGGCCTCTGCGCCTGGGGTTTCCTAGTTGCCGATCAAGCCGCCGCGGCCAGACACCGGCCCCAAGATTCATTAGCGACGGTCTGCGAAGTGCTCGCAAGATGAAGACGGTTATATAAGCCCGCGTATTATTATCATCACACACCCCCATAGAACCAACGCTGCCAGACAAACAAAAGGCAGTTCCAAGAAGAGGAGGAGCAGAGGCAGAAGTTACACTAGGGGTGAATTTCGGGACACGGCTAAAAGGACTGGGGGAAAAAAAAAGGGCAACTCAATATGTGCATGCAAACCTCGGCAAACAAACTGCGCTGCAGCCGGCCGGTTTGGACGGCGGCGGGCAGGGGCTCGGGGTTTCCAGGCATGCGGTTCCGGCTCCCTGAGCACCCGGCACAGTAGCTGCCTGTGGCAGGATGGAGTGGATGGGAAGATATGGTATTTGGAAAGCCAGGCGTTCCAGAGACCGAGTGCTCAGTAAACACTCATGTTTCTTAGACTCAGACCAGGTGCTTCTGCTGGTTCTCTTTATTCCTGGTCTCTTATTTTCCTAAGGATGCTTGGCCAGGAGGTCCCTGTGCCCTGTCGACCCCTCTAATTTTCAACCTCTCTGGGTCTCTTCTCTCCTCTCTGTGGGAGCAATAAACGGAACCAGAGCGCTCTTTCCACTGAGCCTGAGTCCACTGAGAAAGCTCTGATTATTCTGATCACCAAGCTTCCCTCCCCTCTCCCACAACTTGCTACTCATATTTTCTTTAAATTATTATTATTCTGTCCTGCGCCTGCCACTGCTTCCCAACACGCCGAAGAAATTCCTCATCCTGGCACTCAAAGCCCACAATTTCTGTCTCCACACTAATTTCCCGCTTCCCATCCCGCCCTCCCGCCTCACCTACTCCCCAGCACATTAGAATGTGAATCATTCTCTAAAGACGGCCTTTCAATTCTCCATTTCCCATCTTTACTCACCCCCATCCTCACACCCACTTCCTTCAAGGCTCAGTTCAAATCCCGCCTCCCCCACAAAAGCCTTCCCCAATTTCCCCTCTTTTCTCCCCGTGACTCTGTTTCTCTGTTGTCATTCCGCATGCGTTGTCTGTCTCCATAGGTTTGGAACATTGCGTTGTTCTCCCTGGTGGCCCAGGACAGGGCCCCGCATAAAGCAGGTGCTTAGTGAGTATTCATTGAATGAAACTGACAGCTGACCAGATCTTACCTGCATTGTCGCCAGCTATATGGGCATAGGTGAGAGCCACCACATGGTACTAAAATGTGGATGGTTGTCGGATATATGCAATAGGTTCATGAGGGTTTGTAAATTTGCATAAGTTAAAAAAGAAAGCTTTTCTAAAACTTGGAGGGGAGTCTCTAAACTTCACTCAAGTCAGCTTACTTTAGGACGTAAGTTCATGAGGCAAACAGGAGTGTTGGCATCTGTTGATCCTTTGCTACTGCACATTAGAGGACCTGTAACTGGAACTTCCTTTACAGAATGCCAGGAAAATTCTCCAAAGGTGAGATTTTTCAGACATCACTGGCTTCTGGGACTGATTTTATGGAGGAACTCCTCCACTATTGAAATAATATGTGCTATCACAACAGCAGCTCAGCAAATGAACAACTGCTCTCCGGTGAATTGTTTTATGATATGGGGTGAAATATAGAACACAAGCTGTCAGATACTGAATTTCTTGTGGCTTTGTATTAAAGTGTTCTTAATGACATTTCCCCTGTTATTTTTTGGTAAAAGTAACATGCTTCAAATTCCACCTGTGCTAGTTGGATCGACTGTAGTGTCATTTAAGAGACTTGGGGTGTGTCTATGCAGTACGTGCTCTCCACGCATACAGATTGTTCGGTGAATTAGAAGAACTTTCCCCCCTACACTAATTTGGAACAATCAAAACCAATTCAGGTTTTAAAGAATTTTGGCCTCATGTTCCTGAGGATTCAGCTTCAGGAATGACAGCGATTTTACTGCAAATTTGTAGTTCAAGTGTAGGATCATCTCTTATTTTGTTATGCTCAGGTGAGGACCATAACCTTTATTATAGCTACTATTTATGAATCCCTCCTGGGTTTCAGGAACTGGCCTAGATGCTTTACACGTCTTTTTAACCTAGCAGAGCTATTTTTATTTTTGCTTTACAGATGGGTAAATTGAGTCTGGTCATACAGCTTAGAAAGTAACAGAACTAGGATTTGAATCTAGGTCTGTCTGACTCCATAGTCAATGACTTTTCTATTCTACTGAAAGATGGAAGAAACCTGAGATATTATCTCATCTGGTGGTTTTCAAACTGGGTTCCAAGAAGCTTTAGGCTTTCAAGGGGTACTTCAGGAACCTTGGCAGTGTGTAGGAAGCAGACGAACGTGAGGGAGGCCAGGCAATCTGGCTTGGACTTTACTCAATTGGATTCAAACGGAGAAATATTATTTCCATCTGTTTTATAGAGTGACTTTAGACTTTGAGACAATGGTTTTGCTGCTAAAAAAAATATTTTAAAACTCTTGTTTAACTTCCTCATTAAAGAGTATAGCCATGCATGGTGTCTCACGCCTATAATGCCAGCGCTTTGGGAGGCTGAGGAGGGCGGATCACAAGGTCAGGAGATGGAGACCATCCCGGCTAACACGGTGAAACTCTGTCTCTACTAAAAATACAAAAAATTAGCCGGGCGTGGTGGTGGGCACCTGTAGTCCCAGCTACTTGGGAGAGGCTGAGGCAGGAGAATGGCGTGAACCCGGGAGGTGGAGCTTGCAGTGAGCCGAGATCGCGCCACTGCACTCCAGCCTGGGAGACAGAGCGAGACTCCGTCTCAAAAAAAAAAAAAAAAAAAAAAAAAAAGAGAAAAAAAGAAAAATGGAAGACGGAAATATAGCCACAATGGCAAGCTAGACTTTTTTTTTTTTTTTTTTTTTTTTTTTTTTTTAGCCCTCTGGCTGTAAGTTTAAAGTTTGTCAACATTTACCTTGTGACAGACTAAAATTAAGTAAAGAGTTAAAGATGAAATTTGTCTGGATGATTTAGGGCTCTCCTACTCTCTTTCATTCAAACCAAAGGGAGGAGTGTAGGATTCTTCTGCATGAGTCATTTAGCTAATTACATGGTCTTGGCCTGAGAGTCCTCCTGCTAGGAAAACTGCTTAAACTCCCATTTTATCAATCTAGTCAAAAGTGGCTCTTTTCTTGTGAGACAAAATAGGTGTGGAAAAGACCTTAGAGAGATCAGGCATGGTCAAGGGAACATGAGTCTCACATAAGTCGGTATAGTTTGTATGGATCGGCTTGTAAGGCCTAAAATCTCACGTGCTACCTTGGTATTTATTATCTTTGAGCCTCACCAGGACCCCCCAAGGCCTAGCTGTGAGCTCTCCTGCTTTCATAGATATGTCCCCTCCAGCAAGAAAGGATGCCCACCTGGCTCATTCCTCTGTCAGCTGGGCCAGCCTCACTCCACCAGGTCTTCAACCTAATGGGTTTTACTTCCTTACCAGCCCACACAATTATTCAAACAAGCCAATTACACCTTCCCCGGGGAGCCTGAGGGCACCGCATTCTCTTGTTACTACTGCCTCCCGCAGCCTCTGCTTGTCCACTCTGTTCCCGGTGCAACCCCCGTGTGCCCTGCGTGGTATGTGTTATCCTCCTTCCCTGGGCTGTGAGTTTATGTGACTCTTAAGCTGCTGTGGCTCTCATTTGTCCACTGTTGGGTGCCGTGTATTTGGCCATCCCCAGATCCCTAGGATGGACTCCCTCCCTCACCAACAGGGTGAAGAGGAGGTGAATAAAAAATGATCAGACATTAGTCGTAATACTAAATGGAATTTTCGCCGAGAACTAGTGCCAAACGGCCCATCCGTTGGAGTTTTGCTGTTGGGCTATTTCCAAATAGAAATAAATTTTAACTGAAACGATGTGAGCTGGAACTGACCTTTATTAATTTCAGGGCCCATGAGTTTCCTCACTTGCTCTTTTTAATTTTTATCATTCTCACCTGGAGAGTTTGGGGAGCAACAGCACTCTTCTCTTTCCTGAGACGGCTTAACTATAGTCCTGCCTAGAGGCAAAGGGACAAAAAGATGACCCTTCTATTCTTGTCATTTAAATCTTTGCTAACTGCATTATTTCAGTAAAATGTAGCAGGAAGAATTTTTTCTCATCTCCACAGGCAAGAGATTGTAATAAACATCCTTTTTTTTGGCCATCAGAAACAACCTAAAATTAATATGTTTCCAGAGTCTCAGCCCTAGAAACAAAGCTTCAGATGTTATTTCTTTTCCTATTCATGAGATTTACAATAGGAAGGTCATGTTTGCACTAGACTTCAGTTTGAAATTAATCTTCTTTTCTCTTCGGCATTTCTATAGAATCTAGGCACTTCATTATTTAGTCATTTCCAAATATTAAATAGTTGTCATTCTTGAACAACGATCTAATCTTCTCTTTATGGGTGGAGAAACTGAGTTGGGGAACTTACAAATCATTGCCAGGACATAGATCACTCTGAAGGTTATGGCTACTCACTGACATGCTTTTCAACACATGTTCTTAGACTACAAAATAAAAATGTAAATTCTTTTATAAACAGCATGAAGACCATCCTCTGAACATTAGATTGTATTAATTAAAAGCTCGTTTGCATTGTGCCTTATGAGAGAAACTTTATGAAATAAATAAATACGTTTAAACCCCACAACCAAACTCAACCCTGAGGCTGTGCTGTAGCCACCTCCCCTCTCTTCTGAATTGTGCCTCATACAGATCACAATATATTCTTGGTTCAGTTGAAAAAGGGTTCATTTAAACCACATCTGTTGCTCATCAGACCTCTATTTTAGGAGTGGGGAATTCTTTTTCAGAGATAGATTCTGTCTGGAAGGTCTTATGGCAACAAATAGTCCTCATTAAATTTCACAACAGTTTACCAACATACATACAGTACTCGCTGTTACGTGATTATAGAATTCAGGCGAAACTCTGCACCCCCACTTCAAAGGATTCCTCACTTGACTAATTCTAAAGAGTAAATTGATTTTCCCATCATTTGTTGTGTTTGACAATAGAAAGGCTGACACAGCAACATTGCTAAAATGACAGCTCATTTCTATTCAAGGGGAAGGAATTTGTGTTAATATTCTTAATGACAGGCATCTTTATTAGAAATGTGAAATCACTTATCCTTAGCAATAACCTGACTAGGATTAAAAAGTACTTGGTACTTAGAACGGAAGTAATCTGTCAGGAAAAATTATTTAGACTGATGCAAATTAACCGAATAAATTGGCCTACAGTAGCTTCCTAATTATGGCGTGCAGATTCAAGTTTGTGAAAATCAGTTTGAACTGAAGAAGAATCTGGAAACGATCTTTCAGGAAGTGATCTGGCATTCTGTTGGAGGAAAAGATAACATATTTATTTGAGAAATTCTTTTCCCATTTACTAAGAATTTCTGGAAGTGATTTAAAAATCAAGGACGTGTAAATCAACAAAGAACATATTAAGTAAGTGCGCGCATGCCTTGCTTTTTCAGAACAACAGTAGTAATACCTTATGAAAATACTGAGGCATGTTCATTGTGATGCCCTAGATTCTAAATAACCAGTAGTGTTTTCTGCAGGGGCGGGGGAGTTGCTCCAACCCTCTCAGGGCTGGCTTGGGCATGGGTCCAAGGGACAAGTCTGAGACATGAGCACTTGGGCCAGTACTTAACAAGCAATGTACAGACTCGGCTGTGTATTCTGTAGGAGAGTTGTTCTACTCTTAATAGGCACGGTGTTGCACGCCAGTTAACAAGTTTTTATTGGAATCTCAGTCTTCTCTTCCTCGCCAGCTTCACAGCAAACCTTCTTTTAGCTCTTTACCAAAAACCCTAGTAAACTGTGGGAAGAAGCACTTTACCAGCGTAGGAAATTTAATTAGTCTGGGAAAAAAAAGGTGTAAATTGCAGGAAAATGTAAACTGCCTCCATGTAATTAATGACTGGGTTTTTCTGTTTAGCATTTATATAGAACTTTCTTTTGAGAGAACGCATGAATTTTTGGAGACAAGCTGACTTGGGTCCAAATCCTAGCTCTACAGGTTTGTGATTTTTTTTTTTAAAAGCCTGGTTTCTTTACTTAGAACTAGAATGACCAGTATAGGAATTACAAAATCTGAAAGGAAATAGCCGTGTCCTGCCTGTGTAAGGACTCGGTATCGTTCAGTTTCTCCTTCCTTTTCTGAGAGTCTTTTAAGGCATGAACGTTCTTAAGCACTTGTTCAGTATTATCTGCCTTGAGTGAGCAAAAAGCATATGCCCTTTCCAGGGAGCATTAGCTGAGGAGTGACTCTGACAGTTGCCCAAGTTTCTGTGTTTAAATAGAAATATTAAATTATATGAAGGCAAAACAACAGGGACCCAAAAAGACGGTGACTGACAATCATTAATAATAACGTGAATGTTGTGACTTCATCCCCAGGGACAGGCAGTCATTCAAGCAGGTAAACTCAGAGTGTTAGGGTTGGTGTTTGAAATCTTAAGAAAGTTTTTGCTAGAAAACAGTGGATTCCAGACACAGAAAAAATGAACATGGTCCAAGAAATTCAATATGTGCCAAATCCAGTTTTTCACCTCCTCTTCTTGTAAGCAGGTAGAGGCATAGATTACAAATGTGAAACTGTACATGCCAGAGGGCAGGAGTGTGGGAATGCACAGGAGCAGGCATTGGGCAGACAGTATAAAGAGGATGCAGTGGTGGGGACTGGGACCCTGGACACGAGCCGATTGCAGAGGTTGCAGTCTGTGTGAGATGCTGATAAGGATGTGCTGAGACTTAGACAGGAAAAAGCCTCATTCTGTAGAATCTGGAAAGTACCCATGTCTGGGGCTGGCAGGTGCATTAGGAAGAAGAAGCTGAGGCTAAGGCTGGAGCCTGAGGCAAGGGTAACAGACGGCCAAGGGAGTGATAATAGGCAGCGCCTACGAGGAATTGCTATAAGGCTTTAAACCACGCCAGGCTGAGTAACCTGAGCCCCGTGTGTGATTGACTTCGCGAATGCAGTTTTCACCCCGAAGTTCCCTTATGTTGCAATAAAGTTAAGTTCTGCACTGAAGATGTCTGTGTGCTATACTGGAATGCACAGGATAGAACAATGATGCTATTACTAAAGTGGGAAGGGCGGTAGGTAAATGTGGTCCTCTCAATATGCCTAGTCATTCTTATTTTGGGGAAAATTTATGCAAATAAATATTATGGGAAATTTTGGAGTGGGAAGAAACCACAAAAGGAAGGGCTGAAAGCATGGGTTAGAAGAAGGAGGTTGCGAGGTGTATCCTGACACTTTTCCTGAGCTCCCATCTTCCCTCCAACTGGTCCCTTCCTGAGTCATTGCTCAGAGGGCAGCTGTGATGCGCACCTTGGAAAGCTGGCTGTAGCCGGGTGCTGTGACATGCATCTGTAGTCCCAGATACTCAGGAGGCTGAGGCAGGGCAATAGCTTGAGCTCAGGAGTTCCAGATCAGACTGAGCAACACAGTGTGACCCCCGTCTCGAAGAGGAGGAGGAGGAAGAAAAGAAGAAGAAGAAGAAGAAGAAGAAGAAGAAGAAGAAGAAGAAGAAGAAGAAGAAGAAGAAGAAGAAGAGGAGGAGGAGGAAGAGGAGGAAGAGGAGGAAGAGGAAGAGGAAGGAGAAGGAGAAGAAAGAAGCAAGAAGAAAGAAGAAAGAAGGAAGAAGGAAGAAGGAAGAAGAAGAAGAAGAAAGCAAGCTGTATATCCTGGAGGTGGTTCTCCTCCTTTCCTGAGATCATGGTCCTTGCTTGACTGTTTCTCCTTTTTTTATCCTATCTGGTTATAGCAAAAGGAAAATCATGAAATGCAGATATTAGTGAGCCTGGGCATCCCTTTTTGTCATACAGAGTATAGATTATAATCTAAAAAAGGTTATCCAGATAGTTAAAGGCCATGTTTGTTCAAACATCTATAGAGCGGTTCAACTTTCCAAGGGCAGAATTAAAAATTTCTTAAAAGTGAAATTTGTTTTCTGCTTTCATTTATTTGTTTTTCTGGCACCAAAACTGTGTGCTTTACTATAAAGTTGAGATTTGGTGAATTGAGCCAACTTAATTTTTAGATCTTGTCTTTAAGTATTTAGGTCATGTAAAAACTTTTTAATAGAGAACTCCGAACATTATTCATTCATTTAACAAACATTTATTGAATGTTCCATGTGTGCCAGGAGCTGCTGTTGGTGCAGATAAGATGTGGTGCCTGCTTTCAAGAGGGTGCAAATAAGAAGGAGGGTCTATTTTTTCATGCAAATATTTTTCCATATAAACTACGTTTCTAGAAAGGATTATCTTAATTTCAGAATTTAAAAATTACTAAATATGAGAAAAAGACATTCATTAAAAAGTCAACTGAACTTAAAGGAAAAAAAGGCAAATGTGGAATAAGGACTAGTTAATGGTAGTGGGTATGGAGTCAGATTTCTGGGTCCATATCCAACCTTGACCCCTGCAAGTCTGTAAACTTGGCCAAGTCAGTCAAACTCTCAGAGCCTATTTCCTTGCTTGTAAGACTGGGACCAAGAGAATTCTATGTCACAGAGATGTTGCATAAATTAAATTAGATAATGCATGTACAGCACTTACTTGTGCATGGTAAGTATGTATTTAATAGATCTTAGCTGTTACTGTTATGTAGAACATTAGTAAGCAAAACAGACATCTTTCTCAGTCATTTTGTTTTGTTCTTTAAGAGAATGTTTTTGCTTTTTGCTTTGTTAGGGTCTTGCTCTGTTACCCAGGCTGGGTTGCAGTGGACAAAATCATAGCTCATTGCAGCCTGGAACTCTAAGGTTCACATGATCCTCCTGCCTCAGCCTCTCGATTAGCTGGGACTACAGGTGAGGCGTGAGCCACTGTGCCGACAAGAACATTGCTTTTCTATTGCGAAATATAATATGAGCCTAAGAACGTTGATTTTCTATTGCGAAATATAATATGAGCCCTAGAAGTTTTAGGTATGGTCTGTAGGAGTATAAAAAGGCGTTAGAATGCTAAGAAGGCATATTGGAATTTAAATCCTAAATTCCAGAACCTGTGCTCTTTCCAGTATTCTCTCTTGGCATCCTTCTAAACTCTGCTGTTTAGTAGCTGTGAACATTAATGGTATAAGTAACTTTCACAGCCTGTTTCTTAGTCTGTAAAATGGGTCCCACAATGCCTGTCCAATCCACTTCATTGGAAGCATTATGAAGACCAAATAAAATAAGATCAGTGAAAACAGTTTGCAATAAGTAGTATGATGTATAAATAAAGGTTATTAATAAATCATTATGAGTTTCTCCTGAGCTATGGTACTGATTATTGATGACTGACTGGCAAAACATATGATTGTGATTATAAATACAGTCTCCCTCGCTCCCTTGGTTTCCTTGGAGAATTGATTCCAGAGCCCCACTGTAGATACCAAAATCAGGGATGCTCAAGTCCCTGATATATAATGACATAATATTTGCATATAACCTACACACATCTTCCGATATACTTTAAATCCTCTCTAGATTACTTATAATACCCAGTGTAAGGTAAGTGCTATGTAAATATACTGTATTCTAAAATTTGTATTTTTTTATTGTTGTATGTTTTTTCCCCTGAATAGTTTTTCTATCCAAGGTTGGTTTAATCCACTGATGTGGAACCATGAATATGAAGGGCTGACTATAATTTAAGTGGAAATTACTTTCAGTTTACAGAAATAGATTATAGTTAGGAGACCTGGATCCTAGTTGTTCACTTTGCCTCTAATCAGCTGTTTATTTATACAAATTACTTAATTTTCCTTAATTAATTTTTAAAAATTTGTATTTGAAAATAATTTCAAACTTACGGAAAAGTTGGAAGAATAGTAGAAAGAACACTTACATACCAGTTACCCATATTCATTTATGGTTAACAACTTGCCCCAATGTCTTGCCTTATCAATTTCATTTCCTCCCCCTGCCCCTCTCTCTATATATATATAAACAGAGATTTTATAAAATTATATGTATACATATTCCTCCCTTGAACTATTGAGAGTAAACTGCACACATCATGATCTTATACCACTATCCATTAATATTTCAGTATGTACCACCTAAGATGTGTCTCTGTTTCTATTTCTTTAAAATGGGCGCAAGTACTTAGTTATGTGGCATGATCCATAAGGTTGTCAAAACCAAATGAAATGTTTAAAAGCATGTTGAAAAGTATAAATTGTTATATAAAATTAAAGGTTGTATATTTCATAAACTATGGGGAAAATCAAATTACTTCAAACTTCAGAGGATTTACAAATGGTAGTAGAGTGCAAACGAAGAGAGCCCATTATCTAGCCGGCTATAGTGCCAAATTTTTCTCAGTGGTGAGAGCAAACGAGACTGATGCCCTCACCCTCTGTGTCATCCTTTTTGAGTTGCATTCCTCCTGCAAGGACTTACATCTTTTCTTGGTGCTCTTTCTCATTTCAACAGTTTGCCATTTTATGTGGTCCTTTTGGTGGAGGTTATGAGCATGTTTGAAGCAAGGTGATAGAAACTAAAGAGCAGTTGCTACTCGAAGGAAGATCAAGAATACAGCTGCTAAGAGTTTAGTAAGAGCTCAGCTTCATTTCTTCTGGTCTTCTCTTTGAGTAGTGAAAATGGCATACTTTATTTTCATTATAAACAACTGAGATACAAATAGGAAATAGGGAAGCATTGTTTTATAGAAGTGTTTAATGTATAGGCTTAGCTGAAAATAGTATGAATATAAAAAAGAAAGAGATCATGTCCTTTGCAGGGACATGGATGGAGCTGGAGGCCATTATCCTTAGCAAACTAACTCAGGAAGAGAAAACCAAATACCGCATGTTCTCACTTATAAGTGGGAGCTGAATGATGAGAACACATGGACACAATGGCGGGGAGCAACACACACTGGGGCCTGTCATAGGGTGAGTGGTTGGGAGGAGGAAAAGCATCAGGAAGAATAGCTAATGGAAGCTTGGCTTAATACCTGGGTGATGGGGTGATTTGTGCAGCAAACCACCATGGCACCCGTTTACCTATGGAACAAACCTGCACCTGCTCATGTATCCCTAAACTTAAAATAAAAATTGGAAATTTAAGAAAAGGAAAATAGTATGAACAAAGTATTCTTATGTATCAAAAAATAACTTTCATAGAGTCCCTTTTTCAACAGCATTCACTATTATAAAGTTTAGCTATAAAAAAAGATAATTATTCTGCCACTTTATCTTCACATTCTCAACAGAATTCACACTTTCACAAGAAGTTGTAATACTGGTGAGCCTGATATTTTTATAATTCTAACCAGATTTGCAATCACATTTTCCAGTGGATTGAAATATGACCAATAACCTAAAAATATGAATGAAAATGCTCTTTTTCCTATGACATATTTCTTTCATTGCTCTGGAAATCATAATGGCTTTCTTGAGATACTTACGACATCAAAAAGGAAATCTAGAACATGTCTTAAAAACAAAACTTTTTTAAAAAGTCAAAATCATACTTAGGATACTCTAAATTAATCTTTTTATTTTGAGTTATCAAATTGTTATTCCTTATAGTACAAAATAAAAACTGGAAGTTATGACTAGGAAATACATTTATAAACTAATAATGAATACTGCTACTTCTTTTACAAATAAATTGGTTTCAAATGCAAATTATATAGATGCATAATTGTATATACAGTCATGTAATTTATTAAGCTATGAAGAATATTGCTCATATACTTCTCTTGGGAAAGTTCCCGTACCTGAGGAAGTATTCAAATGTTTATTTCCCAGTAAGGTGTCATTACTAAGGGGACAGTTCAACCGTTCTAATGCAATAGGTATCCCTAATATTGACAAAATATGGTATATTTGAAATCATTTGAAGTATTGACCAGTGAAGTGGAATCCAGAAGACATGAGTTCTAACACTAATCACCTCACTCAGGTGTTTAGACTCAGGCAAATGGCGTGCTGCCCCTCAGCTTCAGTTTTCTGGTGTACAGAAATGACATACTGCTTTCCTTACTCAAATATTACAAGTTCCAGTGGTTTAGTGCAAGTGAAAATTGTTTTGAAGTTGTGATGGTTAATATTGTCATCATCAACAGTGGATAGTGTATTCTTTAAGCATATGTTAAAAAATGCTTTTACAAAGAAGTTTCTCTATGATAAAGCTGCATATTTGCACAGATCATCCATAGCAACAGTGCTTGGTGATCTCAATTAGAACAGATTTTCCATAAGGAGTAGATGTGGAAAAAAAAAAAAGCTTTTTCTTGTATTTGTTCCAGTCCCAATCATCATTTACACTGCCTGATTACTCACGGTAGCCCTCAGCAAGAAAGTTCATGGTCAAAAAGGGAGCTAGACTCATCTCTTTTCCTTGTTGGGTCCCGATGTAAAGTGGACACATGAACTCATTTTCGTCCCAGTAGAATTTACTGACTCGCACTTTTCAAAAAGATAAAGGCTGGGTTGGGAACTCTGCCTTGTGAGAATGAGTTCTGTGGTTTCAGGCAGGCCTCCCAACAAACCCAGTCCTCTGTTTCCTCAGATGTAAAATGAGAGATTCTGCTTAGATGATCTCTAAGGTACGTCTCCAACATTCTGCTTAGATTTAGCTTAGATTGTTGGAGGCACGCCTCCAACGTTCTGTGTTTCTATGATATCCTTTCCTGGAAAATCCACTGCAAATTCTAAGTTATTAAAGCAACAACAACAAATAAGATTCAGTAGTTTTGACAGTGTGCAATAATTTCTTCTTTCTTCTAAACAATTTAAAACCTTTTACCTCAGTTGCTAGTTATCCTACAAATGAGAATGCCATTCCTAGACAAAATTTTTACAATCCATTCACACTGCAGAAAAAAAAACACCCAATATGATTTACTCTGAAATTAACAGGATGTTTTAATTTATGCTATGCGGCAGATAGTGGACAGGCCTATATATCTAGCACTATCCATAAAAATCTGGTCTAGCCGTTATTTTACAGGTCCTTGAAAACAGAATTGTCACAATCTCCTCACTTCAGCTCTCAAGAGAAATTAATTGATAACATAGAATCCTGAGTGGCTGGCATGTGAGTGACACCCAGCTATACAATTTCACATCTAATCAAGGAAGATGGGAATTCTAGTTGGCCTATTGTCTATTTGAATCTGTTTCTGGATGGAATCCAGCTGGCGCAAATGCAGCCCCGGAGAGTGATGTGGGCAGAAGATGGAAACAAAAAATCTGAGCCAGAGAATCAGTGCATGAGATAGTGCCTTCCACATTGTCAAAAGAATGCCCGGGGTAGTTGTGAATGTGCTGCTGATTAGTTTCCTAAAATTCTCAATGACTAAAATATAATGTTCTATCCCAGTAGTCCTTGATCATTCTAACTGTGAATGTGTAATGAAGGCCTTTAGGATGTACTGGCTCTACCACCTTGAAGCTATGCTTGATAGATGCAGAGGCTTAAAACTCAACTTGTCTTACTGTTTCTCAAAATATAAGAGAGAGAAGGCAATTTAAAAAAATGATGAGAATAAGAATAAATGCAAAATTGTACATAATTAAGAGCTAAAATTATATGACAAGATTTTAAGTGGAAAAAGAGCACAGATGAGAGAGAGATTATTGATGGTTGGAAGAGTTAGGAAAAGAAAGTTCCATGGAGGTAATGAGGCTTGAGTCTTTCTTTTCAAGGATGGGTGGAATTTGGACACGCAGAACCATGAAGGGAGGCAGTCCTAGCCCAGAAAACAGTGTGAGCAAGTGCCTTGTAGCAGAAGTAAAGATGTAAATTCAGGACATGTTGAACCACTTTAGGAAAGAGCAGAAAGTGTATAGGGGGAGTGGGATGCTTATAGTGGAAAAGATCATGGAGGTACTTAATTGCTCGTCCTTTATTTAGACTGCATGCTGCAGAAAATTGGGAGACAGGTGTTTTAGAGTAGTGGAATGATATGATGAAACAGTGTAGAAATAAGATGAGTTTAATGGCAGTAGGTAAGACGAGTGGAGATAAGAAAGAGATAAGGTACAGAGCTTATTTCGGATGCATGAGGTGATGCAGAACTGGATTGAAGTCCTTCTTCTTTCCTCCAACTGTTCTTTTTAGTTTCAAGGAGAATGCTTAGGCTGGGTATAGTGGCTTGCACCTGTAATCCCAGCACTTTGGAATGCTGAGGCAGGGGATTGCTTTAGCCCAGGGGTTTGAGACAAGTTGGGCAACATATGGAGACCCCATCTCTACAGAAAATAGGAAAAAATTTAGCCAGGCTGATGTGTGCTTGAGGTCCCAGCTACTTGGGAGGCTGAGGTGGGAGGATCAATTAAGCCCAGGAGGTCAACACTGCAATGAGCCGTGATCACACCACTGCACCCTGCCTGAGTGACAGAGCGAGATGCTTTCTCAAAAAAACAAACAAAGGAGGATGCTTTATTTATTTAAGCTTGTATTAAAGGAAGAGCAGAGTTTGCCAGTAAAGAAGGAGAATAATGCCATCTAGGTGAAGGGAATGGCAGAATGCAGGCAAAGAGATGATGGCACACTCCTGAAAGGTTAACTAATTTGCTCAAAATCACACTATTAATAGTAGCCAAGTTCTAGAATCCAGATTTCTAATGTCTTTCCACTGTACCACCCTCCCTCTTTTTCCTAGCTCCAACACTGCTGTCATTATTCAGCAAATTTTATGTCATTGCTAATAGTGTGCTTAATTGTTTTTTCAGACTTGAAAAGTTACCAAGGAAATAATAAAATATACATTTTAATTTTATTTGCGCAACATGAAACACGATTTGCCTGAAGCAGATGAGGAAGTTAAGTGGAGTACTCTAAGCTTCCAAAGGGGTTATGACAATGGTAAAAACAATTGTAGGAACACTTCTAATTTCACTCCTGAGACTACTGTAGTAGTTCAACAGAATGTTAGATGAATAGACAGCTATTTTCGTAGAAGAATGGCTAATGAGAATAACAATTGCTATACATGAAGTTTTTCATATAGCTTATTTTTCCCTGTTTTCTGTCCTGATTTTTACATCAAAAAGGTAAAGTGACTCTGTATGACAGAACATGTTTTAACTGCATTGTATTCTTTTTTGTGACTTCTCTACTTATTCATTTTTCTCTTCTTAGAAGGACCAAACTTCTCTAATTCCAGAAGTCTTTGTACCTCCAAGACAGATCTAAGAGCGTAACATGTAGGAGTAGAAACTTGAATTGAAATCGGAACTTAGACAATCCAAAATTAAGAAGTTTGGAAATATCAACTCATGTTTCAGTCTCTAATCTCTATACCAGGACCCTGGCCCATTGACCTAAGTGGGTACTAGATGAAGAGACCTAGTTTTAAGTTTGGCAGCTAAACCCAACATTTGTGCTTGCTGAAGATGATGTTTATTGATCTAACTATGGCACTTGTGTGTTATTCTTTTCTCTCTGGTTCGTTGCACTGGATGTCTCAACAATTCAGTTGCTAGCCATTAATGGCTTCCAAATATAAACTGGCTCATGTCAATTAATCCCTCACGTCTGGCAACCCTGAGTGAGAAATAGATTACAGGTGCTGATACTTAGGCTGGAGTTTCTTCCAGGGGAACTAGGGAATATGGTTCAGAAAACCCAGTTGGGTAAAATAGAACAGGCCAAAGTCTTCATTAAAAACTTGAATGGGACCCAAGTCTCTTCTGAGGAACGAAAATGCTGTCAAGTCTCCACGGTCAATGCTTTTCCCACAAATTTTCAGTAACAGGGCTACATTTTAGTTCCAGATTTTGCTGACTCAGGCTCTGTATTCTTTCAGTCATGCTGCCTCCAACATATAATGCAAGAGTTTGAAATGGCAAACACAATCTTCTACTTCTAAGAAATCTATACTTAATCCTGAAAACTGCCCATTGATTTAGTAGGAAGACTTGACTAGAGAATGGCCCTCTTATTTTGAAGAGGAAATGGTTGAAACAAATAAAACAAAAAAGGACAAAACAAGAGGGGATAGAAAGACAAGCAGGGGAATGGAGAAACCTTTCCCAAATCATAAAATTAAGGATGATTTGTCTTTGTAGTGAAGAGGGGAATGTGTATTTCATTTGTAAATAAGTCATTGGTACATTCTGTGAAAGGATGTCAATCAGCCTCCTCCAAGGTAGAATATGAAGGTTTGTGAGCATAGGCAACTTAAATATTTCATCTCTTCTTGCCTCTAGACTTTTTAAATTTCATGTTCCTCTCCACTAACAGTCTCTTAGTCAAAAGAAGAGAATTATAGGTGTTATGAAGATGTAGTTGAGTATTTTGACTCGAATATCCATAACTTCCCCAAAGTTATAGAAATGCTAGATCGTTACTTGGCCAACCATTTTCTTAATCTGAGAAAATATTTTTTTTAATCTAAGGAGGCATATGCCTTACAAAAATCACAGTTGTGTATTCTGTCTAATGCCCACCAATGATCAGAAAATTAGATTGTATCTATTTAAATTATATTATTAAACATTGAGTGCTTGCTTCGGCAGCACATATATTATTAAACATTGATATACACATATATTTACCTATGTTTGCATTATAAAGTTCTATTGAGTGTAGTCTGTTTACAGATAACAGATAAACATTTGTTCCATAATCACCATTGTCACTTTGGAAATGTATTATGTTGCCGAATGAAATTCCACTTTTAGTAGCTTTAGACGGAGCCACCATTTCTCTGTGTCCTGGGCTGGATACCTCAGTATTTTTCTCTCTTTTGTCCTCTATTTGACTAATCAGCAAGTTGTATTATTGCTATTTATTTCTTCACCATATTTCTTACAACCCATCCTTTCCTTATTCCCACTGCGTCGATGGGAATAGACAACATTTTTTTTTAAATTTATTTGAACTCTGGGGATCAATTGTCTTGGTATCCCCCTCTCTCTTTCTCTCTCTGTCTCTGCTCACTCACTGTCACTCTTGTTTTTCCTTAATCTCTCCTCATTCTTAAAAACCTACTGCTTGAACTTCCTAAGGCATCTGTTTAGCTATCAAGTCCAACCTCTCTACCGGATGTGTTAGGACACTCTAGAATCTGGCCTGACTTAGCTATGACATGAAATGCTTATTATAGCAAGGCACAGAGCAAAGGCAAGAGAGGATCACAATGTTTCCCCTACTCTTCCATTCCTTTTTTTGTCTTCTTTGCTTCTATCCTTTTTCCCTCCCTCTTCCTCTTTCTCTTCTTTGCCAAGTGGCCACCTTCATTATATTTCCAAATTGTGTCATACAGATCACTAGATTAAAAAGGGCTATTTTTATTTGAAAAGGACACACTCACTTTATCCCCAAGCCTCAGCTCAAGCCATTTCTTTTGCCATCTTGGAACAAAAATGTAGCTTTTGTGTTTTGTGTTTGTTCAGTTTCTCTGTTCTATATTCTGTGTTAAGCATCTTATTTTATTATCTCATTTAATCTTTATAACAACCTTTTGTGATAAACATAACTCCATTTTACAGAGAAGGAAACTGAGTCAAAGTAAAATAAAAAGATTTAATCTGTTTGATATCAGGTCCATATCATAAATCTCCTTTACTAAATCTAAATATCACATATGAAAAAGAATGTGATAACACATGTAAAGCCTCTAGGCATCCCAAGTAAAAAATATTACATGTCCTATGCTTTTATCTGTTATATTCAGAAAACATTCTTTTCTTTTACCAGCACAAAGTTCTCAGAAGAAAAAAGAGAACATGATTTGTAGGGGGCCTGTCTTTTCTGAGATGCACTTTTTATAATATGAAAGTTAAAAGCTGGTTTCAAGAATTTCTGGATGCACGGTGAAGCACATCTGTTTACAGGGACATTCTATTCAGGAGAAGATTGATTATTGGCAGGTGAAGGTTAAGGGTGAAACTTTAAATTGGCAGGAAGTCTATTCGGAACACATGTTATATGATAGAAAAGTGATTGGGAAGCAAAGGCATATTTGTGATAGGAGTTTGAAGATAATATCTAGAGGGGCACACTTCTAAAGTAACTGACCAATAAATGTACATTGGAATGCAATTAGTCTTTTCCCATCATAATTCTGCTATAGCTAATATCTTTTAATTGTGTGACCTTTAGTTTTACTTTAAATTAATATAGCAGATTATGCCTGTAACATCATACCAAAAAGACTGGAACTCTTTGTATTTCAGATTTCCATTTTGGTTTTTAAGAATAGGCTAAATGTGCCAGCGTTGTTCAGGAAAGTGGGAAGACACTTAGACTGAATAATCTTTGAGCCTCTGCCATCAAAGGAATACAAGGAGATTTTCCTGAGTCCTTGAAACAAACCTGTCTCAGAAATTCTTTGCGTACTACGAAGTGGAAAAAGTTGCGTGTATTAGTAACCCTATTTACTGATTGGAAAGACCATAGGACAAAATAAAAAATTAGTTCAGAGTTTCTGTTAATTCTAGCAACAGAACTAGCATCTGACTACAGCAGTTTGTTGCTCAGCTGAAGATTTGGTCAATGCCAACAAAAGAATAGAGCAAATCAAAGAAGAGCTAGAGAAAACTACACGACAGTAGACGAAATCTACGTCAGAGTCCATTGCTTAAGAACAGACAATTGTTAGGATATAATGTGATTGGATATGTAATAAGACAAATCCCCATCTTACAAGGATACTATTTTATGAAAATGTCTAGGCTTGCTCATGAATTCATTGTCCATCCAGCTTTAGAATGTTTTTTAGTTTATATTCAACAAGAGCCATGTGGACTCTTGCCAGTTCCCAAACTCCACTCCCATCACCAGCCTTCTAACTTTATTTTAGAATTTGATTAGTATGACCCAAAATTTACAGATTTATTTTGAGAGAGTCTACCTTTTACAATTGAAACTTTTGATTGAGAAACACAGTGTGTCTGTTCATTTATTCAGCACAGAGGTTTAGTATTAATCTGACCCACAACAGTTAAACAGTGGCATGTCTAAGTCCCTTAGATTCATATTTTAGAAAATGTAGACATAGTTTCCTACAGGTTTGTACCTGTGTACTAAATAAAAACAAAAATAAAACAGCACAAGAAAAATTTTACCTTTGAAGGTAAAGCGAAGAGCTACATTTTTTTTTTTTTAAATTAAAAGTGGCTTAGGGCCGGTGTGGTTGCTCACACCTGTAATACCAGCACTTTGGGAGGTTGAGGTGGGAGGACCACTTGAGGCTAGGAGTTTGAGACCAGCCTGGGCACCAGAGTGAGACCCAGTCTCTAAAAAATTAAAAATAAAAAATAGCTGGGTATGGTGGTGCATGCCAGCAGTCCTAGCTACTCACGAGGCTGAGGCAGGAGGATCACTTGAGCCCAGAAGATGGAGGCTGCTGTGAGCTATGATCTTGCAATTGCCCTCCAGCCTGGATGAGAGAGTGAGACATTGTCTCAAAAAATTAAATTAAATTAAAATTTAAAAAGTTTAATACACTACTGTGCAGGAGTACATGGACCACATATTTAGAGGGCAACGAAGACTAGCTTAGCGGCTACAGGTGACGATGGTGTCAAATGTAATTGTTAATGCCTGTCTTTGAAAATTTGATAGACACATTTGCTAGGGAGAGGGAGGGATCTCCAGAAATACTGCCTTGCCCGTCATCCCAGGCAGTTCCAGTTTCTTTCCTCTCCCTGGCTGAGGGCAGCTGCAGACCAGATGATCAGAAAGCTAGAATGGAATATCCAATGTGTAAGGACATATTTGCTAAGTGGCATTCAGTGCCTTGTTAGAGAATTTTGCCGTCAGCTGCCCTTCCAGGGAAAAGGCACAAATAGAAGGTTCAATGTTTGATGATGGGTGCAGAGTTTGGGAATGGTAAGGGGCTCAAGCTGACTGCTTTCAGCTTTTTTGTTAAATTTGGTTTGAAGGTGAAGTCTAAATGGTATCTTGCTTTATCAATTACTTCTGGAAGCTCGATCTGACTCTCTACAATGTTTTGCCAAGTTTTTATTAATATTTCTTTCTAGATGGTGAGCCAGGAGGAAAGAAGGGAAGCACATGACCCTTAGTGAATCCAAATCTCTGCTAGGGTACAGGGATAGGGTCTTTGTTCCCCAACAGCGCAACACGGTGGCCCAGGGCCTGCTCTTTATTATCCTTGGTGCAGGACCCAGGGCTTCATGCTTCATTCTTCCCTCAACGTGTATTTAACTGTCACTACTGTCCCTACAGAGCCATTAGCTCAGTTGCTCCAAATCCCTAAATGCCAAGAGCACCTCCCTCCTTCTCTCTCTCTCTCTCTCTGTCACTCTCTCTCTCTTGCTCTCTCCCTCCTTTCCCTATTCCCCTGCCTTTGGTGGCAGAAGAAAATGCTAAAGAAAGGCACATCATAAGTACATAGGATTAATGACAGACATAGCTGAATGATTGTCATTCCTGCATCCTAGGTCTGGATCTATGTATCCGCCAATCAACCCTCTCTCACTTCCATTTATTGAACATACAGTACTGGATATGCACTGAGCTCGGTGATTTATGTGTTTTCTTTACAATGTTTGCAAGATAAGCACTCCTATTTGTATTTTACAGAGGAAAGAGCTGAATCTCAGAATGGGTCAGTTCGCTGTCCAAGGCCACACAGCTAGAGGGGTGGTCCCTGGATTAGAACACGCCTCTGTTTGAACCCAGAGCCTGTACTCTCCTGCTCCAAAGCCATATTTGGGATTTTATGATAGAGCAGCAGCCGATACATGTAATTTCTACTACAGTTAAAGCTGAACTTGATAGGGGTTTTTCGTATAATACTCAAGCTGAATCTGGGGCAATCATTTCACTTTCTGCCTTAGGGGCATTTTCCTTAAGTTTCCCCCAAATAAAACCCACTGAGTTTCATTTTTTTTTTTTTTTTCGTTTCGTGTCCTGGGCGGGGAGGAAGCTACTGGAGCCAGTGAATGGCTCTAAAGTGGGGTAACTCTAGAGAGGAAAGTGCCTTGAGTGTTTGAATGTCCTGGTGAGTTTAGTAAGCATGCTGACTAGGCTCTTCTGTGGGTCATTAAAGTGGACCAGGCCAGTCCCTGTCACTCTCCCTGAGAAGTCAAGGAATAAATAAGCAAACTATAGAGCAGAATAAAAAATAAAGCAATTGTTTTAAGTGCAATCCATGGATAACCAGTGGTCAACATGAAGGGAAGAAAAGCATTGCTGGAAGAGGTAGCGGTCAGGGAGGCTTCTCGAAGGAGGTGGAACTTAAGCTGAAACTTTGAAGGATGAATATATAGAGGTGATAAGGATGAACTGAGTGGGGCGTTTTACACACAGGCTTATGAATGTAGACTTAGAAGGAACCGTGCACATGATGACAAACTCATTTTAAAGACAAGATAGAAAACTAGAGTGGTTAGGGCTGAAAGAAAAGGCTAGCAAGTGGAGATGCTGTGCTGCCCACTTTAGCTGGAAGGAAGGGTAGACTTCTGAGGTGGTGGGGATTTGGTGGGGAGAAATGGTTGGAAAGTTCGGGCCAAACAACAGAAAGCCAGCACATTAGAATAGGACTGAAATTCATTTTGTGAGTAGTAAGGGTCCATGTGGTAATTTTCAGACTAGAAGTGCTTTGATGAAAGTGATATTTTAGGAAGCTGAGTCTGCAGTAGTAGACAGAATAGGGAAATGGAGACAAGTGGACCATTTAGGAGGCTGTTGCAATGGCCCACATGTGAGATGATCATTGCACTGGGATGGTAGCTATGAGCCACATGTGGGAGATATTTTAAAGGAAGGATTCACAGAATTTGATGACAGATTGGCTATAGGGGAGAGGGAAATATGAGAGAGGAAAAAAAGGCTAACAGGCGAATTCCCCACCTCCTCAGGATATTAAGATAGATTAAAAATAATTTAAATAGGAAACATATTTCAGGACAAATTTTTTCAATAAGATATCTCCTTTCAAAAATTTTCATGGTTCTAACCTAAATAAAAGGCGAGTTTACCACATGATCATAGACTTAATTTCATACATGAGTCTCCTTCTCCCCAAAGTCAATAATGATAAAAGTAACCATCTATTTAGAGTCTGGTTTTAAAAATTTTAATCCCCTTAAATTTGCTTCATGCTCTCCACACAAAAATATTGCACAGGGGAAAAAAAACCAGATGGCCTGAGCTGACCCTTTGGTTGGCCTCATCTATGTGGCGATGGTTGGGGAAATCTCAATACTATATATAGCTCAGCATCAGAAATCTTGCTTTATGTTTTTTTTTTTGTTTTTTAGACGGAGTTTCACTCTTGTCGCCCAGGCTGGAGTGCAACGATGCGATCTTGGCTCACTGCAACGTCCACCTTTTGGGTTCAAGCAATTCTCCTGCCTCAGACTCCCAAGTAGCTGGGATTACAGGTGCCCACCACCATGCCTGGCTAATTTTTGTATTTTTAGTAGAGATGGGGTTTCACTATGTTGGCCAGGCTGGACTTGAACTCCTGATCTCAGGTGATCCACCCCCCCTCGGCCTCCCAAAATGTTGGGATTATAGGTGTGAGCCACTGTGCCCGGTCCTAGGATTTTTAAAGAATAAACCCATTTTCAATATAAAACACAGAAGAAACAAACTTCTAACCCTTCCAATATGGATACATAATTAGGGAAGGAAATAGGAAATGTCCCATTTGCCACTTGTCTCTACTATTATGATGGAAATGGCTACAACAATCTGCATGAAGTCACTGACATTTTCTTAGAAGGAAAACAGAGTAGAACCCTTCTAGTTTCCTGATGGAGGTTCCCACTCATAATCTACCATGGATTCAGTCAATACCTGGACTAATGTATTTTGGTATTGCACACCAGCATAAAAATGAATTTTGTCACTTTCACAAATCAAGCTTTCAGATCACTATTCACCTCTAAGAATTATCACCTTAATGCATACCAAGTGCACATTTCAGATCTCCTCAACCTCCGTTATTTTTCGCTTCTCTGGAAGGGATATCCCCTGTGCTCAAACACTTTCACAGCTGGTAGAATGCTGATGGGAACTTCATGTGTATTACCAGCACAAGTGCTGTCAGGAAGAAACCAAATGTCAAACTGAGGTATGTAGAAGTCACCATAGATATGTCTCTGCATGTTTACCATCTGGGACAGTAGATTTTGATTTTGACAAGAAGCTGGGATTGCCCTGTGGGCACTGTGTTTTAAGCAAGCCCTTTCAGTTCACGAAGTAACTTCACATTACCCTGTTAGGGGGTCAAAAACACGGCTGCCGTTTCAAGGTGTGAATTTATTATCTCTCCACACTTCCTTTCTTGTTTCCATCCTGCCTAATCCTGTGTACAATTGTTTTTTCAGGGGAATTGTCCCATATCGTCAAAGTCCTGTCCAGGCAGCCCTGTGATCGATCTGCAACATTAGGGATGTATGCTGGTGGGGCACTCGTTGCTAAATGGCACCTTGCCTCTGTTAGATGCCATCACGCCACATCTCAGGGAGGAAAATCCGATCTGTGAGGAGGCACTTGACTTTCTTGTGAAATATTTCTGCAGTAGTGAAAAATGGCATTGGTAGTTCGCACCATGCATGCTATATGCCGTCCATGTAGTTCTAATCCTGATACAACACGAGATATTAGTTTGCCTTTCTGTCTTTATTTTTTAAAGCCTCATTTCCATCGTAAAGCCAAAATGGAATGACTGGAATTCCAAAAGACTTCAGCTTATGAACTTGGATCTATTTTGGTTATGTAATATTGGGAATCAGATAATACTCAGCCAGAATAACTGCCTGGGTATTTATGAGGATAATTTCTCATTGAAGGAGAAGTTTGAGAGTATAACTGGAGAACATTCTGAATAAAAATAAAAGACCATATTAAAATATTGTTTTAATCTTAACTTTTTTTAAAAAAGGATTTTAAAAAAATTAACTGCATGGTTGCAAAAATATGTATAATGCAACTTGAAACAATTTTACAGGCATCTTTATGCAATTGAATACTAAAATCACAAAGCACTAGCCATAAATCCTGTTATTCAACCTACCAAACAGCTCTTATTTCGGAACAGCTTATATACAATATTATTCATAGAATCTCTCACCTGCAAATGGGGAGGATAATGCTGGGTTTCTCTGCCAAATGTGAAAGTCCAGTAGGAGCCAGAATCTCTGCATACCACAGGTATATGAACTTTGCTATCGGAGGGCAAGTATATTAGGGTAGCAGAAGTCTCATTGGCTCACCTATCTTGCTAGAAAATTTGGAAAACAAAAAATTTCATGTTTTGATCCCTGTGAAAATAGAGCCTGAATTGAAAGGCCTTTTTTTATACTACAAATTAAACATAGCATATAAACCCCCTTTTTATATTATAAATAGTTCAATTCAATTTTGGTGGGTTCTTTTGGTAGAGCCGTTACGGCTACTCACATATATGATGACAAGTCATTTTATGTTGCTCACGCACCAGATCACTATTAATTTCCAATGACTAGTTTATAATTAAATCCTTTCTGTTTGTTTATAACCAAACCTGAAAATCTATTTACGTTTAATTAACACTTCACTTAGCCGGTCTAAAACCTATAAATGTAGTGACTCTTAATGATCCATTACAGAGATGCTACTTTAGTTTTCCATGACTTGTAAAACTTTCACAAACAGATCTGCAAATCAATTACCTCCATCTGCTTTCCCTGCAGCTGCAAGAGGGCTATGTGAAAGAGCATTTTCCTCCTTCTTCCTTCTCTGCTTTTCTTCCAGCTCTAAGCATTTTTGTTTTAAAGCCGACCTAGCGGCTGTTCGGAGGGTAGCCCCTTCCCTTAAGGAGTTTCCAAACTTTAGAGTCAATCTCCAAAAATATTTTAAAACACCCTTTGCTGTGTCATAAATCAGACATAATCTACCTTGCACAAATCGGTGAAGAAAGCATTTCCATCTCTGCCAGCAACTCAGTAATAGACCCTTCAAAGAATCTTTATAAATTGAGCAGTAAAATGCAACAGTTTGAAAGTGAATTTTAATTTTGAAAGCTAAAATAAATCCTTTCTCAGCCTTATCTACTCTCTACAAGCAAGTTACAGCTCCTGTTTTGAGTATACAATGGGGATATGAAAAGGTACAAATGCGGCTCCCAAAGATATTTTCTTAGCTACACCTTCAAAAGCAAGGCATGAGGAGCGTTAGTTCTACAAAGACAGCCAAGCATCAAGCTATGCTCACTGTCATCTGTCAGCCGTACAAAAGCAGCATTGATAGGACAGCAGCAACTGGCTTTGACAAGTGTGCCGTGCTAGCATTCCATTCAAAACTATGCTAAAAGAGAGAGGGGGAGAGAAGCATTCAATGTCTTTTACTTTACCTGAAAAAAAAACTGCTTTTCTTGTGTCTGCTGAAAATGAATTCCTCCTTTTCCTCCAAAAGCAAAGTAGTTCTATTGCCTGCGACTCTCACTTGGAGAAGACCACACAGCTCCAGCAAGGCAGCCTTCCTTCTCTTAATCCCCACTCGAATGTGATGACACACACTAACCCCAACCATCTGTTGAAACACGTCCTCAAGCACTCAGCACAGTGGTGTGTCAAGACGGGCTGCCCAATCCAATTGCTGGGGCTGGGTGTCTCTTACGGATTGGAGGCTGAGGGCAGGGCTGAAACTGGAGGTCTGAGAACTCCCAGTCAAGTAACCTGAGATTTTCGGAGAGAAAGGACGGCTACAAAAAGAGAAGTGGGAGGTGCTACAGAGAAGGTGGAGGGAATGAATTATTCTGATGACCAGTTGTGCGTTACTTTTCACAACTCCTCGTGCTCCCCCTGGGATGATGGGAACCCTCAGTGGGATGCACAGAAACCCTAAAAATTTTTACTGCCCGTCTATGGAAGGGCCATCTTCTCAGCAAGACGTTTTCCCTTCCATAGAAGATAAAAGATTCATCTTGACTTGGTGATAAAGGGTTAATGTAGGAGTAGTTGGCACTGAAATGTGACATCTACATTTTGAAATCTAAACTCCTACCTTCCTTTGATTAGATCGTGGCTGCCTCCAACATTCCTGGCAAGGAGGGGGTGGGGGCGCAGCTAAGAGCAGAAACTTCTCTATTCCCACACACAGCTCTTCACTGTTTGCCACAAGCTGAACTTCAGAAATAGTCAATGAAAATCATTTTCGTTTCTACTCATGTAAAATAGCACGCGCTCCCACAGATAAAGGTGGCTTTTTTAATTACATGCTGCTTTCACAGACATCTCTTTGTAAAAGCACTTTGGTACCAGAGGGCTGCACTCTGTCATTGATTATTTTTATTGGCTTCTAGTTAATTGCACTTATAATGTCCATATAGCTCAAACAGCTCATTAACAATTTTGCTTTGAAATGTTTTCAATTTTTGGTCATTTCGATACCTTCTTCTTAGGTGAATTTTTTTTTTGTTTTGGTTTTCTGAACTGTTTTATAAAACTAAGTACTTTGACAGAAATCTGAACCAGAAAATGGCTATACTTGTTACAGTACTATAAGAAGATATCTGGAAATCAATTAATTGCCACAAATCTCACAATTTCAAAAATTCCATCAGATATCTAAGGAATTTTGATAAACTGAAAGAGAAAATAGGAATTTTAAATACTACCAACTCCCTGACAGTGTCTGTGGGAAGCCAACATTTTAAGTATTGCAACTTTTGTATTTCTTTGAACTGGGAGGGGGATTGTTTTTAAAAAAAAAAACAAAAAAACTCTTAAACTTGCCTAATGCCTTAAAATTTAGACTATAAATAGTTATCTAATATGTGGCACGCTAGTATCACAAGGAGAATTATTTCCGTTTCTAGCAACATTGATTTGACTAGCTTGTGTTTTTCTAGAATTTTTTTGTGTGGTATTATATTAAGATACTTAAAAACTATTCCTGGTGCAATTTTCTGAAGTACAAAATTAGAAAACTAATTTTTCTGCAGTGCATTTTTTTCTTATAATTGGGTTATAAAGAAGAAGGAGGGAAGAAAAAGAATCAGAAGTTAGAGTCCTGATTCCTTTGCTCAACTGCTTCTCGGAAGTGATTATGAGGTGTCTGTTTCACAATATATCGTGTATTCACTAAATTACTCCTAATCAGGTAAGTCCAGATACATAATCAACACAAACATTTTCAACAATGGCAAGTGGCACAACAGGGCTCTAACTTCCCTTGGGCATCATAAAATTTTTAATAGTGCCAATTATTGTAAGGTATTTTTTTTTCCTGTTTTGGCGGGAGGGGGGTTAATCCAACCAGACCCATGTCTGGAAATCTGGATTACCTCAACTGCATAGATTTGGAAGACCCCAGAGACATTAGTAAGGTAGTTCGCATTCTCTTAAACTGTAAATTGAGTTACAAAAGTAAAACCTAAGAAACTGTACAGATGCGGAATCAGGAAGCTTTATCAACCCTGTGCTTGTAACACACCATCTATGAGGCGTTCCCAAATGGGCCTGGTTCTGACCTACATTATTGTTTAACGTGTTTTTTAACACAGACATTTTATTCTATTATTAATTGTAGATCTTTTCATTAAAACTCAGTCACTGCTTCCCTTTTATTGATAACTTCAGGTATTTACACGATTTAATACTTGTTTTAAAATAAAAAATACAGGGATGCAATAGATGTGGTTGTTTGCTATGATCTTAATACTTCCTTCTGCAGTAGCTGTAAATGCTACCTTTGGAAAGTATTGTAAGAGTGAGTCCACAAAGACACATTTTTCGTTGTTGTTCTGAAATGCTTTTGTTAGGGAAAATCAACGCAAACAAAAACCTGAAGCTGGTGCTGCAGGATAAGGTCCCAGCTCCCCTTCTCTCTGAAGCCTGCTTTAGTGCTCAGCAGAGTGTCAGTTTAGAAGTTAAGGATTTTCCATTACCTCCCTTCCTTTCTCCTTGCCATCTGCAAACAGTTTATTTTTTAAGAAGAAAAAAAAGTGAAATTGATTCTGTCTTGAAAGACCTAAACCTAAAATACAGCACATTCTAAAAGATGATATGCCGAATTTTCAAGTACTTTGAGCAGGGCGAGGTTGTGTACAGAGTGAAGCGCTTCATCATAAGAATTGAGTAAAGACACTCCTAAAATGAAAGATTAATTGTAGGTAACGGTGATATTGAAAAATAGCCCCTCCTATTCTGTTCCCACAGTTAAAATGTCCCTTTACTTATTAGCTCCAATTAGTTTCCATGGTAACCGACCAGCCCTTGTAAACCCCGCACTCTGAGCTTCACTCATCTTTGTCTAGACTGAGCTCACCAGCCTTCTTCCTCCACAGATGGCAGTTTAGCTGAGTCTATATCTATATCCATATCTTTTGCACACACATAACTGGCACATAAGTGCCCACATTCACTTTATTACTTGCACAATGGTGGCCAAGGGAGAATGGAAGTGGCATTTAATCCCCCAGCTACAACGCGTGCATCTGCTGCCACACTAATTTTTTCCCCCTCTTGGTTATTGTTTCTTCCAGTCTTGTTCTATTATCAGCTGTTTGCTGCTCGTAATTTCTTTTCAGGGAAGCCAATACAGTATAATAAAAACCTCATTAAACAGAAACACCTATCAGCCTCGGAGAAAGCCCTAAACTCCCCTTTTTTGTTTAAAGAATCATTAAAGTGAAAAAGAAAAACCACTTGTTTGTCATGCTTGAAAAAAAGAGAACAAAGCCAACATAAAGGTTTACCAAGCCAGAGGGCTAATATGAAGATTTAATGCACTTAAGACACCGTGGTTCTTTCCCCCTTGAGCTGCCTATTGGCCAAGAATCCCAACTTGAGCACAGTAAACAAATGATCAGGGAGGCGGAGAGAGCTGGCCCCTCCACACACTTGGTGGGGAGGGAGGTGATGGGGATCTGCCGGCATCTTCGTGGTCGCAGGCTGCTCTGTGCCACCGTGCCAGTGGGGGCCGGCAATACTGCTGGATTCCCCCGAAGTCAGCTAGTGTGAGTACGGAAGAAGTGAGTGGGGAAGGCCTTAGGCAAATGCTTGAAATTGTGAGAACTCAGCAAGCCATGGGCTGTTATAATTTGTGCTGACTTTAGCTCTTTGGACACAAGTCACTTCTAATTCAGTGTTATTTTGAGGTAAACCATCCCTTACTTATAAGAACTGGAAAGATGTCCACAGTTTGGGAAGCCAATCTTTTGTGATGGCCATGTTTAATCTTGGTAAAAGTAAGTCAAAATGGTAGCATTAGATTTCTCCTTTTTGTATCACCTCTGCTACCACTATTTTTCCAACATGCAAATAATGATTGCAAATAAGATTCCCTCAATTGCAATGATGGAATGTTTTATTCTTAAAATAGTTTCCGAGGTTAGCTTCTGAGCTTATCTGTAATCTAAATATTAGAAATAGAAAAGAAAAAGTTCTGATCACCAATATATATTATATCTGATAGGATATAGGAACCTGTGATGCTCCTTATACTGACACTTTCGTTTTTTTGGATGATTCCTAAACCTAACCTAACTTCCTTCAGTTTTGTCCTTTAAATAAATGACAAATGACATTTAAAGTTCCATGACACCAGAAGCACGTGTAACTATTAGCTCATTGCCATTTGTATCATAAAGTGCCTGTAGATACACAATAAATCTTGTAACTTGGAACATCCTACATATCTAAATTACTCCAGGCTACACAGCTTCCAATATTCTCTTATTCTCTTCCAGCTAAACTTTACGGCCTTTATTTACATTGAACCAAGTCATTCTCAGAAAGAAAAGGGAAATTATTGCTTGTTAAATGAATTTACATGCAATGTAGCAAGCATTAGGCTTGCTCATGTTTGCAGTCACTGCATAGCTACATGGGAGGTGGCACTGGAGCTAGTGGTAGTGTTCATCTCAGACGAATAGTTTCGTCACTGAAGTGAAGTTCCCTCCAGGAAGTACAAGCCTAAAGCATGCTGAAAAGGGTTGTGTAGCTGCACTGTAAATAATTTTAGGAGGGCAAGGTTGGGTGGTAAATCACTTAGGACAAAACAGTGACCCACACACGGAATAATTTAATGAAAGATCATAGATTCAATAGAATTGTGACAAACAGGATAGTGAAATTTTTAGAAACCTATTCTGAATCCGTGTTTGTGGAAATTAGTGTTTGGGGCATCGGGCTTCAGTCTTCATTTTAGCAGATAATTAAATTTATGAGACATAAAAATAGAACATATTGATATCAAGTAAGAGGAAAATGTGAATTTTGGCAGTAGGAGCTCAAGGTTTTGTTTGATATACCTGGAGGGAGGGTTGAGGGTATTTGACGTGTATATACCCTAAACCTAGTGAGTCAAATAATTATGTTTCATTTGTAATAAATACATTCCCTGATTAAAGTGAGTAGTATGAATGAAAGTGGAAAACCAAATGCAGCCATAAGTATCACACATGTCTCAGAAATGCAGTAGAATTTTGCTTTTGGAAGGAATAATAGACAAAATCAAATTTCTTTATTTTAGAGAGGAGCAAAGTGAGGCCCAGGAAGGCATAAGGGTAACATCTCAGTCATTGGTGGAATTGGGAATACATCCCAAGATTTAATCCATTAGCTCTTATCGCTTTCTCTCAATAATAGCATGTACTTTTATTAGAAACAATATTCAGAATGGCAAAGACTCCCTTAAACTGGAGTAGTTATGTTTTCTTGGCGCTATATAATTTGAGAAGTCAGTGTGAATTTAGATGCACAAAATACCTTTAGATATGCAGTATTTCTTCTTTTTTATGTCTTTAGGTAGTATTTCTTCTTTAAGCCATCAGAGTGCTTAAAAGGCATGAGAATTGTTAGGCAGACGTAATAATAAATAATAAACACAACAGAGCTTTACTTAATAATTATTAGGTAATGTGATTTTTTTTTCTTATGCCACATTTTATTGTAAAAAGTAGAATAGATCCCAGGGGATACATCACTTCCCTTTCTTACTTTTATGTATTTTTTTCAATATTTCAGATTTGAGATTTTGGGGTATCTCAATGAGATTAATGCTATACAGATTTTGGAAGAGACAAACATCTCATCCTGAACAGAAAATTTTTCTTGCTAGACAATTAGAATACAGGGCAGGAACACGCCCCACTTATTTACCTAACGTTTGGGAAATTAACAATGGCGTATTGCTCCTCAACCAGGATCGAGTTTTAAAAAGTAACACTGCTTTTCTGACATTTATTTGAAATTTTTTAATGTAAAGCTAAGTCTCAGATGAGTTGAAGAAATAAAAACTTCAGCAGCAAAATCATAATCATTGAACCAACACAGCAGAAGATAATAGAAAGATGGATACAAATGGCAAAAGAAATACTATTAAAAAACACAAACAAAAAACTGTTAGTGCAAGAAAAAAAGGAGAGGGAAAAGTTCTTTCTTTTAGGCCTCAAAGCCAATTTATTTTAAAACCTTAAAACTCTTTGGGAGCAGAAACTGTGTCTTATCATCTTTGCATCCTTTCTGTCTAGAACTTAGCACAATGCATTTACATGG
This sequence comes from Nomascus leucogenys, assembly GCF_006542625.1. Taxonomy (NCBI): domain Eukaryota; kingdom Metazoa; phylum Chordata; class Mammalia; order Primates; family Hylobatidae; genus Nomascus; species Nomascus leucogenys. The sequence goes on from NC_044396.1 coordinate 2,587,134, forward strand.
TAGGTCTTCAACAAAAGTTTCCAGTGTTAGTGGGTTGCTTGTCTTGGGAGAATTTACACGTGCTGCTTCTGGAACGACATGTTCAGCCTGTCTAAAAAGATTAAGTAACTTTTGAAATCAGTTTGCTGTAGGCTCTTACTTCTGAGTAAACTACTTGCTAAGTACATAGCTCTTCAGAAGCAGGATACAGTGCCTTGACATACTTTCCTTTCTCATTTTAAGGAAGGTAATGTAGGTCTAGGACTCACTCAACACTACCAGGAAGTAAGTACTTGTGTAAAAGTTTCTGAGTAACATGTGGAAAACAGCTGGCCACTCAAACTTACTACTATTACTGTCTTTACCAAGAAACCAGGGCTTACAGATGTTTAAAAAATGTTCATTTCCATGGATATAAAGATGTTCTTTAAGTCAGCCGCAATGTCTGGTTGCTTACTCAGTAGGCCGATGTATTTCCGCAAGCTAAATGGAAGCTTGGATTGTGTTAGATTCTTTTAGGAAGATATCCTATGTGACATTATTAACCTATCTGTATGGTAGTCAGTCATCACACAATAGGATATGCTAAAAAACAACTTTATAAAATAGAAAACTGATATTTTTCTCTTGATAGTTATAAAATGTAGTTTGCTTATTATTTTGACAACCATGATTTTTTCAGACTGTCAAAAGGGCAGTGACAATATTTTTGCAGTTGCTTTCATAGACAGATTTGTCAAGTATTTTCCAACGAACTTAAAAAAAAAGGGCACCCCTAAGTGAGTGTTAACTCTTTCTTATGTTAAACAGCTCTTTCTAGTTTAACTTAACAAAAGCTTTGATTTCAAGTGTAAATATGTCAGAAGCTGAAGTTGAAGTAGTTTATTTCCCCTCTGCTTTGCATAAATGCAGATTTTTAATTAATGGTTTAATTGCCTTTAATGTCATCAGTTACAATATTAAAGACAGAAACTCTAAGACAATACACCTTTGAGGTTCATTACCACGGTTATTATTTATTTTGAAAACAAACAGAATTAATCTAAAACATCTATTCTCTAAAAGAACTTTTTGGATTTTATTTTTTAAGTATATTAATTTTCTCCTGCTGAAGGAAACCTTGCAAACATTGGCATAGCTTTTAATGGGTTATAAACATATTGTTTGTTGTTCTTGACCATTTATTCCCCGGCATATCCCCCCAAAATAACTATTTCTTCTTCCAAATTTTTACCATAATAAAAATAATAATAGCTAATAATTTTGGAACTCACTGTGAATGAGACTTTTTAATGTATTTACTCAAGTTAATTTCATTAACATTCACAATACTCCAATAAGGAAGGTCTTAATAGGATCTGTATTTTACAGACAAGAGAACTGAGGTTTAGAAATATAAAATGCTTTACTTAAGGTCAAACATCTGGCAAGAAGCCGAGCCTGAAATGGAACTCCTACCTTCAGAGTTTATCTCACTAATGAATGTGTCCTTTATTAAACTCTCTAATTCCTGTTTATAAAAATTTTAAGGTGGTAAAACGATCATCAAAAGTCTCTGTTACTTTACTACAGCCTAACTGTCCTCATGTTATTTGCATGATTATACAGTAAAAGGGAGAGATTTCTGCAAATTGTAGAAATAACTCCCCATTTTTGCTCTGAAATGAGAGACACAAGTGAAGGCTAAAGAAGAATTTTCCTGTAACTATCTGTGTCTTGCATTCAATGGGAGGGGTCTCTTTTCTGCACCACACCAGCCCAGTGAAACTGGAACGCTTGGACCCAGCAGGTGCTTAGGTGATATTACATAGCATTGAGACAGGAAAGTCCACCTATCTACCTTTGAGATCCCTACATTGGGGCCTTGGTTGCCTTTCATTTCTTGAAGCCTCTACATGTTTTGCAGGGCCTACTAGCTACATGTATTTGATTTTTAAAAATACGGCAAATATCCACATGGCTGTCTTAATCATTTCTAACTCCTTTAATTAATCCCAAGGGAATTTAAGTTGGCCTCCATCACTTTCTCAGGACAATATCATGAGTTCTAATACCCAAAATATGTTTGATATCTGTTTAAACCACTGTGAACTCAATCACGGGATTAGAAATTAGATTTAAAAGTACCAAAAGGGGTCGGGCGTGGTGGCTCACGCCTGTAATCCCAGCACTTTGGGAGGCTGAGGCAGGCGGATCACGAGGTCAGGAGATGGAGACCATCCTGGCTAACACGGTGAAACCCCTTCTCAACTAAAAATACAAAAAATTAAACGGGTGTGGTGGCAGGCGCCTGTAGTCCCAGCTACTCGGGAGGCTGAGGCGGGAGAATGGCGTGAACCTGGGAGGCTCTGGGCAACAGATCGAGACTCTGTCTCAAAAAACAAAACAAAACAAATAAAAAAACAGTAGCCAAAGGGTAAATATAAACGGTTACAGCATTTTTAAAAAACACTATCTACAGCTTTAATTTTTTTTCTCTGAAATATTTTTTAAATGATTTGTTGCTGGGCGCGGTGGCTCCTGCCTGTAATCCTAGCACTTAGGGAGGCCGAGATGGGAGGATCACAAGGTCAGAAGATGGGGACCACCCTGGCTAACATGGTGAAACCCCGTCTCTACTAAAAATACAAAAAAATTTAGTCGGGCGTGGTGGCGGGTGCCTGTAATCCCAGCCGTCGGGAGGCTGAGGCAGGAGAATCGCTTGAACCCGGGAGGCAGAGGTTGCAAGTGTGCCGAGATGGCGCCACTGCACTCCAGCCTGGGCGACAGAGGAGACCCCTTAAGTAAATGATTTGTCGAAATAAGTTAAAAATTTTTGATATGGTACTCTACCTACCACTATTATTACCCTGCCAATATCACCTAGGATATGAATTTAAGTTGCTTATTTTCCTAGGATAAATACTTCATTTTTCGTAGTCTCCTTTATTGACCAAATTTTTAAAAAATTGCTTTTCCAAAAGAAAATATATCTGAGACACAATTTTTAAAGTATCTCGATGGACTTAGGAAAGTATACTTTAGCATTTAAGCATGAAGTCAATCATAATTTTTGTTTGTTTGTTTAGAGACAGAGTTGCTCTGTCATCCAGGCTGGAGTACAGTGTCGCTATCGGCTCACTGCGACCTCCGCCTCCAGGGTTCAAGCGATTCTCCTGCCTCAGCCTCCCAAGTACCTGGGACTACAGGCATGCGCCACGACGCCAGGCTAAATTTTGTATTTTTAGTAGAGTAGGGGTTTTGCCATGTTGGCCAGGCTGGTCTCTAACTTCTGACCTCAAGTGATCCACCCACCTCAGCCTCACAAAGTGCTAGGATTGCGTGTGTGAGCCACTGTGCCAGCTGAATGAAATATTTTCTAGAAAGAGTCATGTGAATAAATGTAGGGTCTTTTTTTGGAGAAGGTAAGTTAAAATCAAATAAATCAGTAGACTTGAATTCAAGAGACATTTATTTTTAGAGAAAAGCCCTCTCAGGGCATCTGCTGGTATGAAGTTCCAAATGTCCCACATGTGGAGAGCTCACAAAGGAAGAAGCTTCCAAATTCCTATTTTCTGATCATCTTTTACAACAGAAACATTAATCAAGTATTTGTATTTTGCAACTTTGGAAAGCAAAATCTTTAAAAGGACAACTTAGTGTATTTTATTATTGGCTTAAATGCTATGGTTAGCTACTCTTTAGTGTATTATGTAATCACAATTATCAGACACTAAGCTCAAATAGTCAGGGTCCCTTTGTTATAGATAGCCATGGCCGCAAGGCAGGAATCAATCAGGAGAGAAATGTAGGATTAAGTAGAAAAACACACTGGGCTCTATATTAATGAGGGCTGTTTGAACCTCATTAAAATGAATTCAATATAATATCAAACTCAAAATAGAAGCCCAACCTTCTAGGGGAGAGAGAAAAAGACTGCTTAGACATTCTTTAACGAAGGGACATTTGGTGTTTGAAATTGTTCTGGTGCTTCTTCTCATCCACACTCTAAGTCTCTGAATTTGAAGCCCTGAGAATTGCTGTGAAAACCTTGGAATTCTGACTGGGTACTGTCTCTGAATTTGAAGCCCTGAGAATCAAAGTCTCTGAATTTGAAGCCCTGAGAATCGCTGTGAAAACCTTGGAATTCTGTCTGGGCTAATGCCTGTAATCCCAGCACTTTGGGAGGCCAAGGCGGGTGGATCACTTGAGGTCAGGAGTTCGAGACCTGCCTGTCCAACATAGCGAAACCCCGTCTCTACTAAAAATACAAAATTAGCCAAGCATGGTGGTGCATCCCTGTAATCCCAGCTACTTGGGAGGCTGGGGCATGAGAATCACTTGAACCTGGGAGGCAGAGGTTGTAGTGAGCTGACATTGCACCACTTTACTACAGCCTGGGCGGCAGAGTGAGACTCCATCTCAAAAACAAACAAACAAACAAACAAACAAACACAACCTTGGAATTCTATATGATCTGAGAGTGATAAAGTAGACATTTGGAGGCCTGTTCTTAACAGAAAACTGATCTTAACAGCAAATTCTTAGCATGGTTGACTCTCTCTATTATCTGAGATTTTTCTGATGAAGATTTAGCTGGTTTAATAGGTATAGTTTTAAAAATGAAAAATATTTGCCCGTTATTCCTCAGAGAAGAAATTCCTGACGCATGATGAGGGTATTGGAGCTAGCATGGAAGAGGCACTGCAAGGAGGGTAGAGGGCAGGGATGGTGGGCGAGGCAGGAAGGGGAGTGGAAAGACTGAAGATAAAATCTTTAGCTATCCCCAATTAGGATCGACCTTATCACTAAGCAAGGGAACAAACTCTGAGACTTCTTGTGACATATTTAGTACTGCATAATTTAGTTATAGGACACATCAATCAGGCTTCTGACACTTGTCTCAGAGATAACCACATTTCTAACATCCTGCCATTGGGAAAGGGTTTTCATAGTCTCTAGACACCAAGAATCCAAAGTGACTAGGACACTCTGTGTTTTCTATATTATTCATGCAAGATTTAAAAATATAAATTAGCCTAAAGTTCATGTTAGCAATATACTTTATAAATATTCAGTCAGTTCCCAAAGTCTTGCTGTACACCCTTGAAAATTAATGCACTGGCCGGGCGCGGTGGCTCACGCTTGTAATCCCAGCACTTTGGGAGGCCGAGGTGGGCGGATCGCGAGGTCAGGAGATCAAGACCACGGTGAAACCCCGTCTCTACTAAAAATACAAAAAATTAGCCGGGCGTGGTGGCGGGCGCCTGTAGTCCCAGCTACTCGGAGAGGCTGAGGCAGGAGAATGGCGTGAACCCGGGAGGCGGAGCTTGCAGTGAGCCGAGATCGCGCCACTGCACTCCAGCCTGGGTGACAGAGCGAGACTCCGTCTCAAAAAAAAAAAAAAAAAAAAAAAAAAGAAAATTAATGCACTTTCAATTTCTAAATATTCAGGTGGTTTCCAAACTCTTCACATATAACCTGAAAATTAATGTGCTTTCTCATCTCTCTTAGCTTTCTTCTTTAATTCTCACCTCTGCAGTAGTGTCTGGGGACCAGATATTGCAGACCCTTGCTGGTGATGAGGGAGGAAGGTAGGTTGGGGAAAAGTTTCTGGCACATTAAAAAAAAAAAATGAGGCCAGGTACCATGGCTCACCTGTAATCCTAGAGCTTTGGGAAGCTGAGACAAAAGGATTGCTTGAGGCCAGGGGTTTGAGACCAGCCTCGGCAACATAGTGAGACCTAGTCTTTCCAAAAAGTTCAAAAAGTTAGCAGGTCATGTTGGCTTGCTCTTGTAATCACAATGGTTTTCTGTTCTCCTGGCATGAAATTATTTTTTCTCTCCAATCATCATGAACTGCCAAGTCCAAATCAAGCCTGTAACTAAGACTACATCTCCTCCCACCTAGCTGAGCTCTCTAAGTCATCAAGACGCCGGTTACTCAGGAGGCTGAGGTCAGAGGATCACTTGAGTCCAGGAGTTCGAGGCTGCAATGGGCTATAATTATGCCACTGTAATCCAGTCTGGGCAACAGAGCAAGACTCTGTCTCAAAACTCAAAAAAAAAAAAGGAGACTGCCATAACCTAATACTTCCTTGTGGAATATATTGTGTGTTTACGTTTGAAAATTTATGCTTGTAACCAACAAATATGTAATGCAATGTAATTGTACCACTCACACTGTGATTATAAGATTTATTAGAAATAATAATTTCTAGTGCACAACAGGGAACATGGGCTAGAAATAGGACACATGTTTAAGTTCAATAACAAATATCTTTTTCTGAATCTTTCAGAGTGCCTCTGGGTCAGTGAATGTAATAGAATTTGTAGATACTACAAATGGCTAAATTTGAGTCTATTTGTGGTTGTAAAGCGTGGGCCTGTTGCAGAACAAGGCCACGTGCAGCTAAGGGAAAGGACATATGAAAAGTGTCAAGATGGGGAGGTAAGCAGGGAAAGGGGAGACAGAGAGAGAGACGAGGGGAAAGAGAGGGAGAGAAAGATTAGAGTTTGAGGTGCACTAATTAGAGAAAGTTCAGAATTCAAGTGGATTGGCAAGAGGCCAGGAGTCATGGTGCTCTAGAGAGCTCGGCTAGGTGGGAGGAAATGGAGCCTTGGTAACAAGCGTGGATTGGACTTGGGGATTCATGATGACCGGAGAGAAAAAATAACTTCATGCCAAGAGAACAGAAAACCATCGCAGAATCTGGAAGAGGTGTGTGCATTTGCTTAACTAGTATACGATGGCTGTCAGGCCAGCGGCTTTCTTCTCTCTGCCTTGATTTTAAGCCCTTTCCTGGAAATGGTGGGTAAAGACTAAGAGGACCAGAATTTTAGTACAGACTGAATGAAGTGGCATTCCTGGGCAGGAGCTCAAGATGAGAGCAGCAAGCGCTGTTCTCCAGTTAGGCTGATTCCACGAGCTGGGAGTGAGGGCCAGTGTTTAACATGCTGCTGGCATGTTTCCAGAACATACACACTTTCCTGTTGCCTATCTGTAGAACTCCTATTTATCCTGGAAAATCCTGCTCAGATACCACTTCTGAGAATATTCTCCACCCTCATAGACAGAGACAAGTGTGCCTTTCTTTTTTCTGCTTATTTTATTCATACCCCCATTATTGTATTTAATGAGGCAGAATCTGTGCACACCGTTGTCTCCTCAAGACAGTGAACTCTTCAAGGGCGAGAGCAGTTCTTACACTTTTGGGCTCCTCAGTGTGTATGGCAATGAATACCCACCTGCAAAGGGGCTTTCTGAGGGTCATAAAATCAAAAAGGTGGCAGCCTATGACAGTTATCTCACCCCTGGGGTTGGCAGGAGTGGAGTTTGTGGAAGACAGAACGTTGTGGATAATGGAGCTGCTTTGATATTTTTCAACTGTTACTCTATTGGGACTACTGCCCTAATTATGAGAGACTGATATAGAGCATAATAGAAAGGTAAACGTGCACTAATTTGGGAAGCAGGTAATCTTAGTTCTATTTCAGCCCTGCTACCAGTTGTTTGAGTGAGCCTGGGTGAGTTACTTTACATATCTGGGCCTTGGTTTTCCCATCTGTAAAATGAAGATGTTAGAACACTTCAAGGTCCAGTTTAATGTCTTCTGCTATGCTTAAGGACCCTCTGCTAGGCAGCCACATACTATTGAAGTGTGGCTTCCAGATTTCCCAGAAGTAATCCTGAGAGCCTTCACTTTCAGGCAATTCCTATATTTACTTCATTCTGATGTTGCAGACCCAATGTGATGGGAGAAGTGCAGATGGCCCAGATTGCAGAGCTCTTTTTCCTTTTTTTCTTTTGAGGCAGGGTCTTGCTCTGTCACCCAACCTGGAGTACAGTGGCACGGTCTTAGCTCACTGCAAGCTCCACCTTCCAGGCTCAAGAAATCCTCCCACCTCAGGCTCCCAAGTAGCTGGGACTACAGGAGTGCACCACCACACCTGCCATATATATATATATATATTTTTTTTTTGATAGAGACAGGGTTTCACCATGTTGCCCAGGCTGGTCTTGAACACCTGGGCTCAGGTGATCCTCCCATCTCGGCCTCTAAAAATGTTGGGATTACAAGTGTGAGCCACTGCACCTGGCCACTTGCAGAACTCTTAAAACCACAACTCTTGAGTTGTCTTTGAGCAACCTGTTGTGCGATTCTATAGAACTGTACTCCTTGCTGGTCCTTTAAGCACGAGGCTGGCCCTGCTGACAGTCTGTGAGGGGTCATGACTCTCTTGAAATTTATCCTTTATTGCTTCTTTTCCCGTATCTTAGTAGTTGGGGAATCAGCATGGACCCAGGCAGCATGCAGAGGTTTGTGTTGGCTCTGGCATTTTCTCTGTTTAGTGCAACAGATTTGATGATCTCCCAAATCCTTTCTGTGCAAACATGCTGTGGTTTCAGGCAAGCTACCGAGGCCTGTGTGCAGGATGGATTTAGAGGCCTGCCAGGAGGCTGCCACAGGCACTGAGGCGCGAGGTGTTGAAAACCTGAATTGGGGGGTTGGCAGTGGGGATGGAAGGGTGCAGATGGATACAAAGACCATTTGAAGGAAAAATCAACACAATTTAGTGACTAACGGGAGATCCTGGATGAAGAAAGTGAGTGAAAGATGACTACAACCTTTCAGAGTTGGGACTGCGCTAAGCTGGCTATGTGGCTTTAAAAACTCACTCACACTCCTTGGGTTTCAGATTCTGTAAATTAAGATAACTGGTGAAATGGGTACAATAGTAAAGCAGTAGATGGGGATTGTTTTGGGGGAGGAATTGTGACTATGTTAAGTAAGAAGTGATGGTGAGGTATTCCAGTAGAATTATCCAAGAAGAATTAGAATTCCCATCTCCAAGCTCAGCAGCGAAGTGTGAACTAAAAATACAAGTTGGGTGACGGCGTGTGGAAAGCGTAAGCTTCTTGGGGAGGAAGAATATAAACAGTAGGTCCGTGCCCAGGGACCAGTTGGGAAGAAGCACTTATTTTTGGCATGGAAGAGTCCAGGAAAGTTTTAGAAAACCTGATTGCCTGTATAATCAAGTATTAAGAGTTGTCCAAAAAAAAAAAAAATCTGGGTAGTTTGTTCTCACAATAAATTCCCCTCCCCTCCCCTCCCTCCCCCTCCCCTCCCCTCCCCTCCCCTCTTTTCTTTCCTGGATGAAGTTTGCTCTTGTTGCCCAGGCTGGAGTGCAGTGGCACCATCTTGGTTCACTGCAACCTCTACCTCCCAGGTTCAGGCGATTCTCCTGCCTCAGCCTCCCAAGTAGCTGGGACTACAGGCGTCCGCCACCATGCCCAGCTAATTTTTTGTATTTTTAGTAAAGACAGGGTTTCATCATATTGGCTGCGCTGATCTCAAACTCCTGACCTCAAGTGATCCACCTGCCTTGGCCTCCCAAAGTGCTGGGATTACAGTGAGCCACTGTGCCTGCCCAAGCATCTTTCTTAGATTCCCCTTTTATCTTGGTTTCTTCGTCTTTATCTCTTTGTTTCTGTGTTTTTCTCTTTCCTTTTACTTCTGCTTCTCCTCCTCTTCTTTTTTAAATTGTAGTATACACATACGCATAACAAAATTTACCATTTTAACCATTTAAAATTGTATAATTCATTGACATTTAGTACATTCATTATGTTGTATAACCATCTTTACTACTTAGTTCCAGAACATTTTTATCACCCCAAAAGGTAACCCCAAACCTATAAAGCTATACTTCCCATTCTCCCCTCCCCACAGCCCCTGGCAAGCACTAATCTGCTTTCTGTCTCTATGAATTTATCTATTCTGGACATTTCATATAAATGGAATGTAATATGTAGTCATTTGTGTCTGGCTTCCTTCACTTAGGATAATGTTTCAAGGTTCATCCACATTGTAGAGTGTATTAGTATTTCATTTCTGTTTATGACTGAATAATATTCCATTCTATGGATATGCCACAGTTTGTTTATCCATCTGTCTGCTGATGGACATTGGATTTTTTTTCTACCTTCTAACTATAATAAATAACATTGTTCTACATATTTGTGTCCAGGTTTTGTGGGGGCATATAATACCCTTGGGCACTTACCCAGGAGAGGAATTGTTGGGTCATATAACAGTTTTATCTTTAACTTGTTGAAGAACCATCAGACTGTTTTCCACAATGGCTGTATCATTTTACATTCCCACAAGCAATGTATCATGGTTCCAATTTCTCCATATCCTCATGAATGCTTATTATTATTATTATTATTATTATTATTATTATTATTTTTGAGGTGGAGTCTTGCTTTGTTGCCCAGGCTGGAGTGCAGTGGTGCGAGCTCAGCTCACTGCAAGCTCTGTCCCCCAGGTTCATGCCATTCTCCTGCCTCAGCCTCCTGAGTAGCTGGGACTACACGTGCCCACCACCACGCCTGGCTAATTTTTTGTATTTTTAGTAGAGACGGGGTTTCACTGTGTTAGCCAGGATGGTCCTGACCTCGTGATCCGCCCTCCTCGGCCTCCCAAAATTATTATTTTTAAATTGTAGGCATCTTGTGGGGTCCCGAGGGTATGTCATTGTGGCTTTGATTTGCATTTCCTTGATAGCTAATGGCACAGAGCATCTTTTCATGTGCCTTACTATCTAGTTCCAGAACATTTATTTATCTTTGGAGACATGTCTATTCATGTCCTTGCCCGTTTTTAAATTGGGTTGCTTGCTGAATTGTACAAGTTCTTTATATATTATGGATATTCCCACTGGGCTTATCCTTCAGAGCCCAGCTCAAAAAGGGAAGTGGGAGACATCCCACTCTACACATTTGCATACAAGGTTTTGGGTGAACATGTATTTATTGAAGATCTGAAGTGGGAGACGTCTCGCTTCCCTTTTTGAACTGGACTCTGAAGGATAATTGGAAGTTAACTTGGTGACTAGTCCTGAGAAGACCTTTCCAGGCAGAGAGTATAGTACGTACCTGCTGTATTTGCCATCTTGGGCTGCCATAACAAAATCTGGTAGCATAGGTGGCTTACACCACAGAAATTTATTTTCTAACAGTTCTAGAGGCTGGAAGATCAGGAGACCAGCATAATCGGGTTCTGGTGAGAGCAATCTCTTCCTGGCTTGTAGACAGCCACCTTATCACTATGTCCTCACATGTAAGGGAAAGAGAGAGACAGAACCCTTTGGTGTCTCTTCTCACAGGGCACTAATTCCATCTTGAGGACCCTGGCCTCTTGACCTAATCTAAGCCTAATTAGCACCCAAATGCTCCATTTCCAAATACCATTCCATTGAGGGATAGGGTTTCAACATGTGAATTTGGAGGAACAGACACATTTAGTCCATATACTTGGCAAGGCTTTGTGGAGGAAAGGGGCGTGGTAAGTGAGGCCCTGAAGCTGGTTCTCTGCTGGATCCTAAAAAGCATTGAGGAGGCTGGTGAGGCTGGTGGGGGCCACACAGGAGCATGAAGAGCAGACCTTCTCAGTCCTTGTCTTGGGTAGAAATCACCCGTGATCTTGTAAAAATGCAACTCTGATTCAGTAGGTCAGGGAAGGAGTTAAGATTCTATACTTCTAATAAATTCCCAGGTGATACCAAGGACATAACCACATCGAAGTAGCAAGGACATAAAGCTCCAAAGAGCCTGCTAAGTACAGTAATATTTTCTAAGAGAAAGAAAAGTTATTGAATGGTTTTAAAAAGGAGAGTGACAAGATCAAGTTTCTGAAAGATCACTCTAGTTGTTCAGTGGGAAAAATACTGGAATGGGACAAAAAATTGGGGGAAAGAGTTAGTAGTTGAATTGATTATGGTTAAGTAAATTAAAGTCTGTATATTCATGTGACAGAATGCTCTATAAACACAATGGTTATGAAAACATTTTCATGACATGGAAAAATATTTGTGACATAATACTAAATAAACAGAAATCAAAGTTATATATACAAATTGGTTTCAATGTTGTATAACAATGTATGTATGAAGAAGCAAATGCAACAGTTTGTTAACAGAGACTCTTGGGAGGTTGGATGATGGTTGATTTTTTTTTCCTTTATTTATATTTTTTCCTGTATCAGTTCTACCATTCTCATTCTGATATCTTATTTGTTTAGATTATTTTCCAAACAGCCACTGAACATTACTAAAGTTGTCAAAAACCTGAAGATTTGTATCTGTGAATCTTAAATAAAACTCTACAAAACCGCAGCTCTAATACAGTAAACAGAAATCCTGGTCGAGCTCATTTCCTGGCCCCTCTTACGGTACCATGCTGTTGCTGGTTGTCAATTTCACACATGCAATTTCTATCCATTCAGAGCTGACAGCTTGGATTTCCCCCTCCATTGTAATAGCTGTTCTCTCTCTTGGCTTCCCCAGGCTTGCATTTGGTAACCTTTGCCCTTTTATTTGGTATGAGCCAAAATGGCATCTTTGGAAAACTAATGTTCCAGAGAAAATGGTAGCACGAAGCCATATAACCTACTGTTCTTTTTCTTTCTGTTTGTGAAGGTTATTATTAGAGCTCATTTTAGAGAATTTCAAATCCATTCAAAGTATCATGGGTTTAAATTTTTCTAATGGAAGCAAAGCTTTTGATGTTTGGGTTAGAAAGCTGCCTGGTCTCTTTAGAGTTCAAATTTTCATACATTGGAACAATTGATCAAAGACTTTATTTTAGGACAGAGAGAAAAGGCAATTTACCTTACCTATACTGGTTTTGTGTTCTCAACATTATTAATACACTTTTTTTTTTTCTGAACTATCTCCCTGTTTGAAGATCTACTTTTTAACCAACATATTGGCTTCACCTTCTTTTTGATCAGTCTGATAAACCATCTGGAAACAATTGAGAGTGACGTCACAAGTCCAGCATTATGATTTCAATGTAGGATCAAAGAATAGAAGGGGAGAAAATGAGGAGTGGAAAAGCTCGATTTAACCTTTAGTACAGATAACTATCAGGGTATGAAAAGGCAAGAAAACATGACAAAGTGAAAGGATTATTGATGGGCAATAAAGGAAGCGTAGTGGGTTTACCCTGAGATTTCACTGAGCTAATATACTGGCTCCCATTTCTATGTTTATTGTAGGAAAAAGAGAAAAACACTAATCCAGGGATAGAGCTGACTAGGGATGCCCAAGTCAAAAAGATTTTGTAGCACTGGGCTTGGCAGAGGGTCCTGAAGCTAAATGCAGAAGACTGCGGGCAATGTCTTCACCTGGGGCTAAAGGTCGTAAGCAGGGACAATGAACCTGAAATTTAGAGGAATTTATACTCCAGTGAAGAATTTCCAGACCCCTCATGAAAATAGCAGATTGCCTACTCACCAGAGAATACTCAAGCTGAAACTAAGCTGCCCCTGGAGAGTAAGCAAATGATTAGAAGGGTAGATTTCAGACAAGCAAAAGGGTGAGAGCCCAGAATCTCCATGTGAATGACCCTAAAATTACAGCTAATATAGGAAGTGGCTTCCTTCTACCTCTAGAAATTGAACTCTCAGAACCTGACTGACAGTCTGCTCTTAAGAACATTAGCTCAATTTGGAGAGAAATGTGTGTTTCCAGCTGGCTAGAAAAGTCCTTCTCCTATATGGATTTTAGACAGAAGCAGAAGGAGGTGAGTGAATTTCCGGGAGGACGTTGGGTCTGGCAAGCTGTAAAAACTTTTCTTTGGAGAAATTGGAGACCAGCAACTCCAAATTCTTTTTTTTATTGTTATTTAAATCAACAACACTGTATTTTCCAGAATTATCAGCAGATATACTGTAGTTCTATATTTTATCTATAAAGGTGATTTATTTAAAACATCCTCGAATGCTATTTAATTTTAATATCTTTGCCAAGTACCTTTCTATCAATAAATTTATACATTTTAAAAATTATTATGAGGTCGTATGTTCCAGTTTGAATTCGGAAAATATGATTACTATACTAGCTCATGAACTCCTTTGGTTACCAAGCCATGCTCAAAAAATTTTCCCCTACATTAGTCACTCCTATCAAGATTGAAGTTACTCAACTATTTAAGTAATTTTTATCTAATATAACAATTCTCACATTAAAGTGAGGGCATTTCCAACCCTTGATTTTCTGTTCCTCTCCTTATTTAACTATAATATGACCCAAATGTGGCATCAATAAAATTTTATTATTATTATTATTTTTTTTAGAGATGCTGTCTCACTATGTTGCCCAGGCTGGGCTCAAGCAATCTCCCTGCCTCAGCCTCCAGAGTAGCTACTACTCCAGGTGTTACAGGTTGCTATGCCCAGCCCAGGATCTTATTTTTTAATATTATTGTGCAGTGGCATGATCATAGCTCACTGCAGCCCCAATCTCTCAGGCTCAAGGGATTCTCCTGGCTTAGTCTCCCAAGTAGTCAGGACTACAGGGACTATAGGCATGCACCACCACACCCAACTTTAAAAAAAAATTTATTTATTTTTATTTGTTTTAGTAGAGATGGGGTTTTGCTGCGTTGCCCAGGCTGGTCTCGAACTCCTGAGCTCAAGCGATCCCCCCACCTCGGTCTCCCAAAATGCTGGGATTACAGGGGTGAGCTAAACCACGCCAAGTCTCAGAATCTTATTTTTTAAGGTGAAAAAGCAAGTGGTCATATCTATGAAAAAAAAGTCATTAAAAAGGAACATACACATAACCAAATTCTGCTGCCCTCACTTTATTGTGAGAATTGTTTCTATACTACATATTTGCTTGTATGCTGCTGCCAGTGTACATAAAATAATTACCCTTGTGAAATGGAAATTCATGAAAATTCAGAGAGGTAGATGTGAAGGACTGAAAAGGTAGAAGTTTGTATATTATGGCACATATGTTATAGGGATAAGTTTTTGTACAGGCTTCAAATTTCTGGCTCTCTTTTGAATATTCATTGGTTCATGAGAAGTGGTTTGGGAAAACTTTGAAAGGTCCATTTGACCACAAAAGGGAACAGACGTTCTGGAGTCTGGAGAAATTTGTACTTGAAGATACCCCAGTTGGCAGGAAGTCATGTGGAACATTCTGCAGACAGAATCGTTTCAAGTTTGAAGATCCCTGGGATACTTTGATACAGTTGAGCCCAGCCTCCAGCCAGAGCTGTTGAAGCACTTTCTTTATAGCAGCAAGGCTGGGGGAACCAGATATGACACAGACCAGAGCCGAGCCAATCTGTGGGGTGGTGGCTTGTGGGTCAGTGGGACCAGAGAGTGGGGCAGTGTGTGGCCTTGATGTGATTAAAAACATTCAGGCTTTAGAATCATTTAGATCAAGGCTTTAGAATCATTTTCAACACAGCACTCTAGGAAATGACTGGAGTTTGCATTTAAGTTCAAAAAGCATTTGTCATCCTGGCCTGAGATGAAGAACATATCATTTTTGCCGACAATTTTGGAGGATATATGTGATTTTATTTAGACATGGAATGATTTCATATTTTTGCTTAGCACAATTATAAATTTATAAACATTCCCAGTTTACAAATGTCCGATTTGTAGGTTGTCTAAAACTCATAATCTATGGGCTGGGCATGGTGGCTCACGCCTATAATCCCAGCACTTTGGGAGGCCAAGGTGGGTGAATCCTGAGGTCAGGAGTCTGAGACGAGCCTGGCCAACATGGTGAAATCCCGTCTCTACTAAAAACACAAAAAATTACCTGGGCATAGTGGTGGGCACCTGTAATCCCAGCTACTCAGGAAGCCAAGGCAGGAGAATCACTCGAACCCAGGAAGTGGAGCTTGCAGTGAGCCGAGATCGTGCCACTGCACTCCAGCCTGGGCGACAGAGTGAGACTCCTTCTCAAGAAAAAAAAAAACGAAAAAACCCTCATAACCTATGAAAACCACAGTAGGAGTGGGAGGACAAAGAAAGGAGACAGAGGACAGAGTATGTTTATCTGTATCTATTAGCACAGCAAAATACTTCATAACTAAATCTCATAGAGGCTGATGCTTCTGGCTTCAGCTTGCTTCTTCATCATGTATTAAAGCTGTGTGACTTTTTTTTTAAAATCTGGTTCCATCATTTGTAAAATGGGGTGCTTTCCAAAATTAATTATGGCAGCTTTAGCAAAACACTGCTTAGTACATAGTGCATACTAAGACCTCCATACGAGTTAGGTTTGATTAACACAGATATTTCTGTTCCTGGTGAAGAAAATCCTAGCCAATTCTTAACTTTTCTTTTTTTTTTTTTAAATAGGATCCTTGGCAACTTAAATTTTTCTAATTAGACACCACCTGGATATCAGTGTGTACTAATGCAATGCAGGTGGTGCAAAAGGAAGTTTACTAAGAAATAGGAACCATTGGCCCTTGGCCCAGTTGGTTTTCAACAAATTGTTGAGCAAGTTATTTATATTTTCTGGGTTCTCAGTTGCTCATATGTAAAATTGTCATTCTATAATGTTATGATATCAAATGGTGTTATTTTAGAGGGATTTGCAAATTGGGAAATTAGTGAAGTAAGTTCTATCTCCTTACTGATATTGCTGTCCTTTGATTCCCTCTCCTCTTCCTTTCTAGGCATGGACACACCCACCCAAGTCACTCAGGCTCAAGTCTAGTCTGTATTACGTTAAAATGTTTATGTGAACACAAGAGAAATGAAAACATACATCCACACAAGAACTCGTACACTTATGTTCATAGTAGCACTTTGCATAATAACTAAATGATAGAAATGACCCAAATGTCCATCAACTAATGAATGGATAAATAAGATGTGGTATATCCACATAATGCCATATTCACTGGCCATAGAAGGGAATGAAGTGATGATATATGCTACAACACGGATGAACCTTGAAAATATTGTGAAAAGTGAAAGAAGACAGACACAAACGAACAAATATTGTGATTCTATTTATGAAAAATATCTAGAATAGACAAATCCATGGAGACAGAAAGTAGATTAGTGGTTGCCAGGAACTGGGGGACGGGAAGGTGAGGAGTTACTCTTAATGGGTATGAGGTTTCTTTTGAGGGTGATGAAATATTCCAAAATTCCAAAATTGATTGGGATGACAATTGCACAACTGTATGAATATACTAAATACCTTTAAATTGTACATTTTAAAAAGATGAATTATACAATATGTGGATTATATCTCAATAAAGCTATTATTTCAAAAACAAATTCTATTTGAAAGATGCAGAAGACAAAATGGTGACTCATTTGGCTTCTAGTTGAGAATCTAAAGAACTTTCTGTGATACAAAACAAGCTTGTCTAAAAGGGTCTGTAAGCCAACACTGAGTCAGGAGATATATCTTTGGAATCTTCCATTAAGAACAAAAGAAATAATTTCTTAGGAAAAAAGACAAAACAAAGAGAGTATCTGAATTTTGTAATAGGATAGGAGGCAAATTGAAACTTTCACTGCAAAAGTTAAGGTGAATAGCCAAGCAAATTCATGTCATGTGTCTAGGTTTTCCCTAGAGATAAATAAAATAAATCAGCTTTGAGGATTCTGAGTGCTTACATTTGCTCCTCACTAAATGTATTTATTTATTTATTTATTTAGTTAGTTAGTTATCTTGCTCTGTCACCCAGATCGGATTGCAGTTGCATAGTCTTGGCTCACTGCAACCTCCGTCTCTCAGGCTCAAGCTATCCTCTTACCTCAGCCTCCTGAGTAGCTGGGATTACAGGCATGCACCACCATACCTGGCTAATTTTTGTATTTTTAATAGAGATGGAGTTTCACCATGTTGACCAGGCTGGTCTCAAACTCCTAACCTCAAGCGATCTGCTCACCTCAGCCTCCCAAAGTGCTGGGATTACAGGCATGAACCACCGCTCCCAGCCCTCACTAAATTTAAAATGTCAAAATACTTTATTGTCTATTTCTAAAGATAAAAAAATTTTTTACTAATGAAAACAACCCAAGTAATCTGTAAATTTATAAGCAATAGTCACCTTTTCTCTCTCTTGCAGACACACAAACATCAAATGCTAGCACCTCAGGTTTCTGTTTTAGATTTTTTTTTTTTTTTTTGAGACGGAGTCTCGCTCTGTCGCCCAGGCTGTAGTGCAGCGGCGCGATCTCGGCTCACTGCAAGCTCCGCCTCCCGGGTTCACGCCATTCTCCTGCATCAGCCTCCCGAGTAGCTGGGACTACACGCGCCCGCCACCACGCCCAGCTAATTTTTGTATTTTTAGTAGAGATGGGGTTTCACTGTGTTAGCCAGGATGACCTCAATCTCCTGATCTCCTGATCCACCCGCCTCGGCCTCCCAAAGTACTAGGATTACAGGCGTGAGCCACCTTGCCCGGCCTATATTTTTTTTTTTTTTTTTGAGACAAGGTTTTGCTTTGTTACCCAAGCTAGAGTGCAGTGGCACAATCGTGGCTCACTACAGCCTTGATCTCCCAAGCTCAAGTGATCCTCCCACCTCAGCCTTCTGAGTAGCTAGGACTACAGGCGTGTGCCACCACGTTTGGCTAATTTTTTAATTTTTTTTCATAGAGATGTGGTCTCTCTCTGTTGCCCAGGCTGGTCTTAAACTCCTGGACTTATGGAATCCTCCCACCTTGGCCTCCCAAAGTGTTGAGCTTACAGGCTTGAGCCACTGTGCCTGGCCAGAATTTTTTTTTGTTTGGAATTCTACCATAGATATTAAAATCACTTTAACATGATTTTACCTATATGAGTGTAGCAGACAGTTAAGAATCATCTATCTACTCATTAGTGTTAAGTTCCTAAAGACACTTCTGCAATTCTTATCACTAGCTTGTTCTAATTATTAGGCACAGTCCTTGCCTGCTGTGGCTAAGAAAAACAACCACAAAACTTTTTCAGAAACTGAAGAAGTCTCGCGCAGTCAGCAGATAAAGGCAAACACTGAGAAATATGGAGATAACAGATTACCTTTACTGTCACTCTTCTCAAGAAAACTGGGGATAGAGGTGGGCTGGGGAGGAGTCCCAAGCCCAGTGCCAGCTCTGAGGCACCGTCAACTCCTAATGACCAAGGTAATTTGGACCTCTTCCTTCAACCTCTGCTGGCTACATGTGAGAAATCTCTCATCCTTAGGAATCTAGCCAGTCGGGCCTCTGCCTCTTTATTCATCCCAAGGAAGAGATATGTGGGCCTTGTAGCACACAGAGCCCTGTAGATAATATTCTCTTCCCCAAGTAAGAGAAAGGAGAGCAGGTGGGCTCTAAGCACCGTATATGTGTGTGTGTGTGTGTGTGCGTGTGTATGTAAGGAGCCTGAAATCATGGAATGAATTGGAATGAGATTGCAGCTATTTATATTTAAGAAGCAATTTTAATAGAAACTGTGAAAGATTTCAGCAGTCAAAGTGAAGAAAGAAGTTCAGACATGGAGATGGGAATGGCTGAATTGTCCACGGGGATTTTCTGCAGAATATATCACCCAGGTAAACTCTCCTGTTAGAACAAGCTGTTTTGGGCACTTTCTCCCAACAGTTTTAAGTGACACCCAAGTGCTGCTGCGAGTACAGCCTTTACTAAGGACCTTACTAAAGGCAGAGAAGAGGAAGATGCCTGGGCAAGTGAGAGATAGTGGGAGCAAAGGAAATGAGACTTCTGACAGAAGAAAAAGGGAGCATGATTATGGCAAACACACAAAACATGACATTTACTATTTTAACGATTTTAAAGTACACAATTCAGTGGCATTAAGTAGGTTCACGATGCTGTGCAATCCCAAAGTTATATTTCAGAAAATTTGTCATCACCTCAAAAGGAAGCTGTGAACTTAGTAAGTCAGTCACTCCCCCTGCCCATTTCTCAAGTCCCTGGCAACTGCCAATCTGCTTCCTGTCTCCAGGGAAACTTGCAAACAAATGTCCATAGAAGCAGTATTCGCAATAGCCAAAAGGTTGAAGCAACCCAGATGTTCATCAATAAATGGATGGATAGACCACAATGATCTATCTGTGCAAGGGAATAGCACTCAGTCACAAAAAGAATACAGTACTACTGCCGATGGGTATGAGGTTTCTTTCTGGGGCAATGAAAGTGTTCTACAATTGATTGTGGTCACGGTTGTACATGCTTGAAAGCTTTTCACTTTAAATGGTTGAATCATACGGTACATGAGTTAATATCTCAACAAAGCAGCTTAAAAAGAAACTAAAAGAATGAAGCACCGACCGACACAGGCTACAACACAAATGAACCTCCAAAACACTGAGCTGCTCCATTTCTGCTCTTAGAGAGTGAAGGGATGGGCAGGGTAGTGGTGGGATATCACATAAGGGCCCACAGGCTTGGGAGCTGGGAAGGGCCCCAAGGGACAGCACCATTCAGGCTGTCAGGTTATATTCCACCCAAGGAACCCAGGGGAGCCAACTAACTTCTACATAGGTGTATTTTAAGAATTTTTTTTCCAAGGGCTTTAAAATTTCCTGAAAGCAGGCAATAATTTAGGAGTTAGAGGAAGTTGGGAAAAATTAAACATGAAGGGTAGTCATCCCTGCCTTGTTTGATTTTTATGACTCATCTTTCCTTGCCACCTCTCTCCTCTCCTCCTTCCACTCCCTCCTGTACACCAACCCAGCCAGCTTGTCTCCTTTCTTTGGACTTGCTCTGTGATGTCTTCCTTTGCCTGTGCTCAAGTACACCTTATATATTCAGACCCAGTCCAGTGTCTGGTACAGAGTAGGCACTTAATATATGGCAGCTGAATGAAGGAAAGAATTATGAGTGAACAAATAAATCAAGTATGCTGCTTCTGGAAGTCAATGAACAGATAGACACTTAATCAGGTCCCACCTCTCAAACTGCACTTTCCCAAAACTCCAGATCCCTTCTCTGGAACAACTCTCTGTGTCCACTCTCCCGAAGCTCTCTGAACTTTTATGTTAGTGCTTATTTTACTGTCCTATATTTTGAGCCGGCAGTAAAGACCTTATCCTCATTGATCTTCATGTTTCCTATAGCCTTTAGTAGAATGATCCTCACAAAGATATACTCTTTAACATTCATTTTACTGAATTATCTTGAGAATGTACAAAGTAAAATAAAAATCAACATAGTCTCCTCTTTCAGGTCTTTGAAATCCCTTTGTGGAACTTTCTGAGATACTTTCAGGCAAATCTATCCCTGTCCTGTGCTCTCATGACATATTTGATATTCTTTTCCTCAGGCAGCTGGGGGATTTGTAATTTAATGTTCCCCCTGAGGTATGGTGAGCTCCTTTAAGGCAAGGACACCTTGATATCTATTTATTGATTGAATAAATAAATGAATGAACTGTACTAATGCTAATTTTGCTTTAATGAAGACAGGACAGGCTCCATCGATGATAAAAGAAGTTGATAAAGAAATAAATTATGGCAATAAGCTTTGAAGAAATACCCTTTATCTCATTTGGGAAACGGAATTGTAAAACGCAGTTTAGTTATCCTATTTTCATAAAAGTGATTTCAATTTTCTTTTACTTTTACTGCAATTACGTGTACATATAGTTTAAAGAGCTAGATAGTTCTACAAGTTATGTTATGAAATACACCAGTCCTCTCTGCCCTGTCCTGCCCTGATTTCCCTTCTTGGCAGGAAACACTTTCATTCACTTTAGCTGATTTTAGAATTTACCTCCATATCTCTAAATTCCACGATTTTCTTGCAGTTTCTGACTTTGAGCTGAGGTATTCCATCTGCCTCTACAGATGTGAGAGACTGAATTCTATTTCCTCCTATTGTCACCATACCCATGCACTCTTTCCATGTCTTCATTCTTGCAACATTGTCCTATAGTTTTGATTACATCAGAATTCAGTGTTTGTATTACCATAACATGACATTGTAAATGCTATTCAAAGCTGAGCCATTGTATTAAGTAAGTCTTCCTTTTCCCAATCGGTATGTTTTGTTTTCTCTGAAGAAAATAATTGTCTTGTTTCTGTTTTTATCAATAATTCAACTTCAAGGCCAGTCTAAATTTCATGGTATGGGGAAATTAATAACCTGAACATCTAGAGGAGTCAGCGGCACAAGGGACAGCAAGAGGCATGAATCACAGTCTGAAGACCTTCCGATGGATCAGGTCTTCTCCCGTTTGCATCTTCTTGAAAAAATACCCATCACAGCCTTTGGGGCTGGGCCCATCTGGCCTGCTTGGCTTGTGTGCCAGGTCACAGCTGCCATCCTTGGTCTCTCTTTTTCATTATTCCTCCCTCGTCTCTTCAGTGTGCCATCTCCTGTTTTCTGTATTTTATTCTTCCATTTTCCTGTGTTACTTCCTCATTTTTGTGGCACGTATCCCCCAGTAGTTTTCATAGATAGGTTGAAAGCAAGGTAAAATTTCGGAGATGTTATTTGTCTGGAAATGTCTGCCTTGGCCTTCTGACTTGATCTGTTGTTGGACTGGGGGTGGAATTCTAGGTATGAAACATGTTCCCTTCAGAAGTTTAAAGGAATTGCTTCACTGTAATCCTGCTTTAAGTGTAGCTGTTAGGAAGCCTGAAGCCATTCAGGTTTATGGTTCATTTCATGTGATCTGTTTTTCTCTCAAAAAGCTCTTATCTCTCAGTGATCAGCAGAAATCTGAGGATTTTCTTTTTTCTCAGTCATCTGAAATTTCGTACCATCTATTTCATCCACTGTGTGGGGCATTTAGTTGATTCTGTACTTTGAAGTCATATGCTTCAATTTTCTGAAGTTCCCCTGAATATGTTTGTGGATGATATCTTCCTCCCTGTTTGTTGGCTCTCCCTTTTAGGGCCTCTTGGACTAGTCCTCTCTCTTTTTCTTATATTTTTACCCTTATTTTCCACGTCCTTCATTTTTGCTTTACTTTCTGTGAGGCCTATCTTCCTTCTCTTCTATAGGATACATGTAATTTCTGCAAACAGAGTTTTAATTTCCAAGAGCTTAAGACCTATGCATTTTGTCTTCAGAAGCCCTTTTTAAAGAGCATTCCATTCTCCTTACATGGCTACACTGTTTTCTCTAATTTATTTGAGGATATCATTGATAGTTTTTGCTTTTTAGTGACGCGTCTTCCCCTACATTGTGTCTGCTTCCATGGAGTTGTTCTTTTGTTAGTTTGGTTTTGTCTTTATCTGTCAGGTTAGCGGCATTTCCTCAGATGTCTGATGATCCTCCTTGCCTTTTCGTATGGAAGGGTGAGGTGACAGAAGCTCTGGGTATTTTCTGGTGTAAATTACATCTCTCTCTGATAAATCCTTTGATTTGCTACTCACCCATCTGTCTGCTTTCCAGCTTCTGAAATCTTGTTTTTCTTGCTTTCTTTCCTGTTCTTTATAGTTTTGTTGGTTTGTTCATTAAAGAAAATATTTTTATTCTTATTTTAGTGAAGTTTCAGGAGGGATCAAAGTAGACACACGTGTTCAACCCACCATTTTTTCATGATATAATTATTGTATATTCCATAAGTCAGTTAATACAATTCTATGACAAAAGTCTTTGCACAAATATGTATAGATTTAAGTTTGACTGAGAAAGGATTGAGGTGGGTATAATAAAAATATAAATTTGCAAAGTTAAGAATTCTAATGTTGAAAGGAAAAGCACAATAGTAGGAATGTGTGAAGAGCACATTGAAATTAATAATACTAGTTTACGTTTACTTAATGCTTATTATGTGAAAAACTATACATTTAATGTATACAACTCGATGAGTTTGAGGATAAGTATACACCCATGAAACCATCATCACCATCAAGGCTATTAACATATTGTTTTTGTTTTTTGAGACGGAGTTTTGCTCTTTTGCCCAGGCTGGAGTGAAGTGGTATGATTCAGCTCACTGCAACCTCCACCTCCTGGGCTCAAGTGATTCTCCTGCCTCAGCCTCCTGACTAGCTGGGATTACAGATGCCCGCCACCATGCCCAGCTAATTTTTGTATTTTTAGTAGAGATGGGGTTTCACCACATTGGCCAGGCTTGTCTAGAGCACCTGACTTGAGGTGATCCACCTGCCTCGGCCTCCCAAAGTGCTGGGATCACAGGCGTGAGCCACACTGCCCATTCAGCCATAAACATATTAATTGCCTCCCAAAGTTTCCTCTTGCCACCTTTGTTATTATTGTTATTGCTTTCTTCTTGGTTGAGAACACTTAAGTTACACTCTCAGCAAATTTTAAGTGTACAATTCAGTATTGTTAGCTATAAGCAATATGCAAGAACTTACCTTGCATAAATAAAAATTTGTGCCCTTTGGCCATCACCTCCCCAGTTTTCCTTCATCTCAGTCCCTGGTAACCACCATTCTACTCTCTGCTTCTATGAATTTGACTATTTTGGACTCCACATATAAATGAGATCATACGTATAGTATCTGTCTTTCTGTGCCTGGCTTATTTCAGTTAATATAATGTCCTCCAGGTCCATCCATACTGTTGCAAATAGCAAGATTTCCTTCTCTCTCTCTTTTTTTTCTTTTAACTTGAGACAGACTTTCCCTCTTGCCCTCCAGGCTGGAGTGCAATGGTGTGATCTCGGCTCACTGCAACCTCCACCTTCCAGGTTCAAGTGATTATCTTGCCTCAGCCTCCCGAGTAGCTGGGATTACAGGCATGCACCACCATGCCTAGCTAATTTTTTTTTTTTTGTATTTTTTAGTAGAAACAGGGTTTCGCCATCTTGGCCAGGCTGGTCTTGAACTCCTGACCTCAGGTGATCCACCCGCCTCGGCCTCCCAAAGTGCTAGGATTACAGGTGTGAGCCACTGCACCTGGCCAATTTCCTTCTTTTTAAAGGCTGAATAATATTTCATTTTATGTGTATACCACATTTTCTTTATCCATTTGTCCATCGGTGGAAATTTAGGTTGTTTGCATGTCCTGTCAGTGCTGCAAAACACATGGGCATGCAGGTGTCTCTTCAAGATCCTGACTTAAGTTCCTCTGGATAAATACCCAGAAGTGGGGTTGATGGATCATATGGTAGTTCTATTTTTAATATTTTGAGAAACCTCCTTGCTGTTTTTTTTTCCTAAAGGCTGTACCAATTTACATTCCCCCTAGCAGTGTATCAGGGTTTCCTTTCTGTCATATCCTCATTAAAGCTTATTATCTTTTGTTTTGTTAGTATTAGTCATCCTAAGAGGTGTGAGATGATATATCCTTATGGTTTGGTTTGCATTTTCCTGATGGTTAGTGATATTGAGTACCTGTTCATATATCTGTTGCTCATTCAAATGTCTCCTTTTGAGAAATATCTTTTTAGGTCCTTTGCCCATTTTTTAATCAGGCTGTTTTCTTACTGTGAAATTGTTTGAGGTCTTTATATGTTTTGAATATTAACCACTTATCAGATGTGTAGTTTGCGAATATTTTCTTCCACCCTGTTGTATTTTCTTCTTCTTTCTCTCTTTTTTTAAAAGACAGGGTCTCACTCCTCTTGTCCAGGCTGGAGTAGAGTGGAGTGATCACAGCTCACCACACTCTTGACTTCCCAGATGATAAGGTTTGGCTCTGTGTCCCCATCCAAATCTCATCTCGAATTGTAATCCCCATAATCCCAACATGTCAAGGGAGTAAACTGGTGGGAGGTGATCAGATCATGGGGATGGTTTCTCCTATGCTGTACGCATGACAGTGAGCAAATTCTCACGATATCTTTTTGTTTGATAAGTGTGGGGGTCTTCCCCTTTCATGCACTCTTTCTCTCTCTCCTGTTGCCTTGTGAAGAAGGTGTTTGCTTTCCTTTCACTTTCTGCCATGACTGTAAGTTTTCTGAGGCCTCCTGGCATATGGAACTGTGAGTCAATTAAACCTCTTTACTTTATAAAAATTACCCAGTCTTTGGTATTACTTTATAGCAGTGTGAAAATGGACTAACACACCAGGCTCAGGTGATTCTCCCACCTCAGCCTCCCCAGTAGCTGAGACTATAGGCATGCACGTGACTACAGGCATGCACCACGCCTGGCTAATTTTGTGTATTTTTAGTAGAGACAGGGTTTTGCCATGTTGCCCAGGCTGGAGTCTTTTAATTTTGTTGGTTGTTTCCTTTGCTATTCAGAAGCTGTCTGGTTTGATGTAATGTAATCCCACTTGTTTATTCCTGCATTTGTAGCTTGTGCTTTTGGTGTCTTATCTAAAAATCCATTGCTAAGATGAATCAAAGAACTTTCCCCCTATGTCTTCTTCTGGAAGTTTTATTTTTGTCACACCTTATACTGAAGTCTTTAATCCATTTTGAGTTGATTTTTTGTGTATGGCATAACATAATGGCCTGGTTTTATTATTTTGCATGTGGATATCTAGTTTTCCCAATACTATTCATTGAAGAGGTTTTCTTTTCTTCATTTTGCATTCTGGGCACCCTTGTCAGACATTAGTTGACTGTATATGTGTGGGTTTATTTTTAGGCTCTCAATTCTGTACCATTGGTCTATGTGTCTGTTTTTATGCCAATACCATGCTGTTTTTATTACTATAGCTTTCTACTATAATTTGAAATCATTAAGTATAATGTCTTCAGCTTTGTTCATTTTGTTCAAGACTGCTTTGGCTATTTGCGGTCTTTTGTGGTTCCACATGAATTTTAGGAGTTTTTTCTTGGTTTCTGCAAAAAATAACATTGGAATTCTGATAGAGATTGCACTGAATGTGTAGATCTCTTTAGGGATTATGGCTATTTTAACAATACTGATTCTTTCAACTCATGAACATGGCATATCTTTTCATTTTTCTGGGTCTTTTAAAATTTCTTTTCTTGATGTATTGTGGTTTTCAGCGTACAGATTCCTCACTTCCTTGATTAATTTATTACTAAGTATTTTATCCTTTCTTTTCTTTTCTTTTTTGCTGAAGTCTCACTCTGTTGTTCAGGTTGGAGTGCAGTGGTGCGATCTCTGCTCACCACAACCTTTGCCTCCCTGGTTCAAGTGATTCTCCTGCATCAGCCTCCCAAGTACCTGGGACTGTAGGCATGCACCACCATGTCCGGCTAATTTTTGTATTTTTAGTAGAGACGGTGTTTCGCTATGTTGGCCAGGCTGGTCTCTGACTCCTGACTGCATGAACCACCCGCCTCGGCCTCCCAAAGTTCTGGGATTACAGGCATGAGCCACCGTACCTGGCCTGTCCTTTTTTTTTCCTTATTGTAACTTTGCTTTCTGATTTTTTTTTTTTTTATTTCTCCAATCTGGGGTAAATATAGAAAATTGGCTTGGGTCTCTCTAATACTGGGGGACCAGCAGGGGCTCTCTTTGGTCCACTCAACCTTTGATGCTGTATTAAGGCCTTTATTTTACATAATAAATTTCCCGGCACTATTCACAATAGCAAAGAGTTGGAACCAACCCAAATGTCCAACAACGATAGACTGGATTAAGAAAATGTGGCACATATACACCATGGAATACTATGCAGCCATAAAAAATGATGAGTTCATGTCCTTTGTAGGGACATGGATGAAACTGGAAAACATCATTCTCAGTAAACTATCGCAAGGACAAAAAACCAAACACCGCATGTTCTCACTCATAGGTGGGAATTGAACAATGAGAACTCATGGACACAGGAAGGGGAACATCACATTCCAGGGACTATTGTGGGGTGGGGGCAGGGGGGAGGGACAGCATTAGGAGATATACCTAATGCTAAATGACGAGTTAATGGGTGCAGGAAATCAACATGGCACATGGATACATATGTAACAAACCTGCACATTGTGCACATGTACCCTAAAACCTAAAGTATAATTAAAAAAAAAAATAAAAATAAATAAATTTCCATTTATCTCATTACATTTCCTAATAATACTCAATGATGCCCACCCTGCTGGGATAGGTCCCATGATTCTCTCCTTTTTTTCTCTGAGTTTCACCCTATCAACTTTTTTTTTTTTTTTTAACTTTAAGTTCTGGAATACATGTGCTGAACGTGCGGGTTTGTTACATAGACATACATGTGCCATGGTGGTTTGCTGCACCTATCAACCCGTCCTCTAGGTTTTAAGCCCTGCATGCATTAGGTGTTTGTCCTAATGCTGTCTCTCCCCTTGCCCTGACAGGCCCCGGTGTGTGATGTTCCCCTCCCTGCGTCCTTCTCTTCTCATTGTTCAACTCCCACTTATGAGTGAGAACATGTGGCATTTGGTTTTCTGTTTGTTTTCTTCATTTATTTTTTCAGATAGTTTGTTGTTAGTGTATAGAAATGTAACTGATTTGTGTATTGATTTTGTTGATCAATACAAATAAAGCTCATCCTACAACTTTATTAAATTTGTTTATTAGTTTTGATGTTTTAGGTTTATTTTTGGTGAAGTCTTTAGGATTTTCTAGATATAAGACCATATCAACTGCAAGCAGAGAAAATTTTACTTCTTTCTAATTGTTATGCTCTCTCTTTCTTCTTTCTTTGCCTAATTGCTCTGGCTAGGACTTCCAATACTATATTCAATAGAAGCAGTGAGTGTGGGAATCCTTGTCTTGTTCCTATTCTTAGAGAAAAAACTTTCTGCTTTTCACCATTGAGTGTAATATTAGCTATGGGTTCAGCATATATGTTCTTCATTATGTTGAAGTGCATTCTTTTTATACCTAATTTGTTCAGTTTTTTTCTTCTTCATCATGTAAGGATGTTGCATTTTGTCAAATGCTAAAGCTGGGATAACTTGTTTTAAGAAGGTAAAATAGCCATCAGAGGCTATAAAAATGGGCTCAAAAGTCTGTGGCAAAAGATATGACCATTTAAACATCATAAAGGATAATAAACACACTGGATTGAGACATGCCAAATATGTTTACATCCATAAATTTATATTTATACTTAGAAATCATTGGACATTTTTGGAGGGTATAAGAAATCTTATTCATTATTTTGAAAAGAGGTAAGCAAAGGGAAATATTTAAGCATTTGCTCTCTCTTTCCTGTATCAACTCCTCTTCAGAGTAAGAAACTTGTTGATTAAAGGCCTTTTCTTTTTATAGAAGTATTCTAGGTAATGAATCAAGAAAAAGTTGTATCATTACAATTTTGCAACCACTAATAAATTAATAGAAGTAGGCAATGATTATCAATGGATGCTAATATCACAAAAAAAGAGACTAGCAGACATGTGCATTCTGGAGATATATACAAATCCACCTATGAGTTATTCCTGACCAAAAAAATCCATATTGTGAGAAATTCTGTAGCACCATAAGACTTCATTTATGAGAAAACTGGACATTTGAATACTGGCTGGCTATTAATTTTTAGATTGTTAAAAAGTATTATGGTCGTACTAAAATATTCATCATTTCTATTAATAGGTACACCTTAAATATTTATGATTGATGTGGCATGATGTCTAAATTTGTGTCACAATAATTGAGTAGGAAGGGTAAGATGCAAAAAATATTGTCTTTTAGTTGATTATTGTTTAAGCTGGTTGATGAGTACATGGGGGTTAATTATACAAGTCTTCCTACTTTTGTATATATTTGAAATTTTCTGTAATAAAAAGTTAAAAAAATCATCATACAAATCTTCTATGACATATTTTCAAAATAAATAACACAATTTGCAAAAAACCTATATGATACAATTATTTTTCACTTAAAGTATTACCTCCAAATCTCTATGTATGGCATAAAGAATATGTAAACATAGCAGCATAAAAGAATATATCAAAGGGGGCCAACATCGGTTAACTCAGTGGGGTGAGATGGTGGTAGATGGATGGGGTGAGGTGGGGAGTATACACAAAATTATTTCTGCACCTCTACCTTTTTATATTACACTATTTTAATTGTTTGTAACAATCTTATAATACTGTTATCATTGAGAAAGATCAAATAAAGAAATGTTTTATATATGTATAATGCATGTAGCTGTTTTTATTTTTTAATTAAAAATTTATGTTATTTGTTGAAAGATTTATTGCTTTTTTGAATTAAAAAAAAACCCCTTAATTTCTTTTGAATGTGATTCCCAGAACAATGAAACATAAGGAAACTAAATTGTCAGAGTGAACTTAAGAGAAAGATGCAACCATATATATATAATGAAGCTATACCACAGAAGAAAACAAAGAAAGATCAAACAAAAACTTCCAAGTAACAGTCAACAATAAATTTAGCAATATGCACTCAGTGTCACTAATTCTGAAATCTCTCCTCTTTGAAAAATTACTTTAATGAATATGAAAGTGGCCATTTTCTGTTGTTGATCACTCAGTTGATGAAACTCTGATTAGGAAATTTTCTCTTTTTTTCCTTTTCTTTTATCACCAAGCAGCCTAAAACATGATGAGAGAGCAGCATGACCTGAAGGCTGGGGATAGCCCATCACCCTGAAATTATTTTTATTTCATTTTTCTTTCAAAAAAGACTTTATCCTTACAGAAGAATAGAAGGAACTAAATTTCCGTCTTAGCACTAAATGCATCTCACTGCTGTGGAGACATTTCATTTTCTAGTGATTGCAAGGTCGTATATCCCCTGCTGTTTGTAGTCTTTATTTAAAAAAAAAATAAAGAAAGGATAAAAGGACAGAAGAAAGGAAAGAAAGGAAGAAACCCTACATGACAAGAGCATTAAACTGCAAGGGTGGTTCATTTCAATTTTGAAGCCTTTCTTCACTACTGCAGGGATATCACTTTGGATTCATGTCAACGTCTTAATAGGGGAAGTAAAGCAGTTTATACGCCTCAGAGCACGGGTCCTCAAACCAGAAAATCAGCGTGAAGGGGAGAAGGCCAGCCCTGCCTTGGACCGATGGAAGCCACATAGTCACGGACTCTTCTGGTGAGGACCAGATGGCACAATTTGCAGAGGGCAGGTTTAATGTTGTTACCACTTAGACTGGAAGGAAAACATCTTTGAAGAAACATTTGTTTTACACCCCCTGCTCCCAATCTTGAATTCATCTCATACATAGGTTGGAAATAATTCTACCCAAAGTCAATTAAATTCTATTTCTATGTTGTTGGAATAACCTTACACTGTAAATTGAAAAGACGTTTCTATAACCTAGAGTGATTTTACTATAAAGAGCACTGCTATATCAAGGCATAATATTTTAATTTTGACTATCATGAATTACTTCTACATATAAATCAATTATACAAGGTTCTTTGTCATTTGAAAATAAACAAATGGAAAATGAAGCTTAGATTTTTTTTTTTTTTTTTTTTTTTTTTTTTTTTTTTTTTTTTTTTTTTTTTAGGTTCTTTGTCATAAGTTGCCAAAATGAAACAGAACTGTGAAAAGAAAATGGAGACACTTCTTCAGGCATTGTAAAGTATGTATTTCCTATAAAGTTTTTTTTTCTTTTTTTTTTATTGCTAAATCTGCCTGAATGAAAGGTTCAGAAGGTTAGGGATAGCTTACTCAGGCTAATCCCTTGTGGGTCTTATCTACAGGACTCACTAATTAATGACAATCTCTTAAACGATAGCAACATGCATATCCTTGGATTGACAAATGATCTTCAATGGTCAAGTTCTGATACAATTTTAAAATCTATTTTATATATTAATGAAAGTCTACAAAGATCTGTTAGCCAGAATTCTTTCATTTGCAAGTGACAGAAACAAAATTAAATGGACATGGCTAGGCGCAGTGGCTCGTGCCTGTAATCCTAGCACTTTGGGAAGCCGAGGAGGGTGGATCACCTGAGGTCAGGAGTTTGAGACCAGCCTGGCCAATATGATGAAACCCCACCTCTACTAAAAATACAAAAAATTAGCTGGGCGTGCACCTGTAATCCCTATTCAGGAGGCTGAAGCAGTAGAATCGCTTGAACCTGGGAGGTGAAGGTTGCAGTGAGCCGAGATTGTGCCACTGCACTTCAGCCTGGGCAACAAGAGCAAAACTCCAACTAAAAAAAAAAAAAAAAAAAAAAAAAAAAAAAAAAAAAAAATCAAGCACATTTAAGAGAATGGAAAGACCAGTCAGAAATTGAGGGAAAATATTGGCAACACATATCTGATAAAGAACTTGTATTCATGCAGGCGTGGTGGCTCACGCCTGTAATCTCAACACTGTGGGAGGCTGAGGCATGAGGATCATGAAGTCAGGAGTTCGAGACCAGCCTGGCCAACATAGTGAAACCCCGTCTATACTTAAAAAAAAAAAAAAAAAAAAAAAAAAAATTAGCCGGTGTGGTGGCGGGTTCCTGTGGTCCCAGCTACTTGGGAGGCTGAGGCAGGAGAATTGCTTGAACCTGGGAGGCAGAGATTGCAGTGAGCCAAGATTGTGCCACTGCACTCCAGCCTGGGTGGCAGAGTAAGACTGTCCCCCCCCCCAAAAAAAAAAAGAACTTGTATTCAAAATGTACAAAGAACTATTAAAACTCATCAATAAGAAAATAAAAAAGTCAATTAAGAAACTGGCATAAGATTTGAACAGGCACCTTACAAAAGAGGATATGGCAACTAAACATAAAAAAGATGCTGAAGATCATATCATCAGGGAAATGCAAGTTAAGACAAGAATGAATACCACTATACATACCTATTAGAATGGCTAAAATCCAAAGCATTGACAACAACAAAGGCTGTTGAGGCTATGGAACAACAGAAACTCTCATTCATTGCTTGTTCAACCATTTGGAAGACAGTTTGCCAGTTTTTAAAATTATTTTATCTTATTTATTTTTGTGAGATGGAGTCTTGCTCTGTCAGTAGACTGGAATGCAGTGGCACGATCTCAGCTCACTGCAACCTCCATCTCTCGGGTTCAAGCAATTCTCCTGCCTCAGCCTCCCGAGTAGCTGGGACTACAGGTGTGGGCCACCATGCCCAGCTAATTTTTGTATATTTAGTAGAGACAGGGTTTCACCATGTTGGCCAGGATGGTCTCGGTCTCTTGACCTCGTGATCCGCTCGCCTCACCCTTCCAAAGTGCTGGGATTACAAGTGTGAGCCGCTGCTCTCGGCCCTTTTATTTTTATTTATTTTTTTACCAAGTCTAACTTTGTCTTACCACGTGATCTACCAATCACACTTTTAGGTATTTCCCCAAATGAGTTGAAAACTTACATCCACATAAAAACCTGCACACAGATGTTTATAGCAGCTTTATTAATAGTGCCCCAAACTGGAAGCAACCAAAATGTCTCTCAGTAGATGAATGTATAGATAAACTGTGGTACACCTATACAAGGGAATATTATTTAGCTATAAAAATCAATTGGCTACCAAGCCATGAAAAGACATAGTGAAATGTTAAATGCATACTGCAAGTGAAAGAAGACATTATGGAAAGACTGCATACTGTATGATTCCAACTACATGACATTATGAAAAAGGAAAAACTATAGAGCCAGTAAAAAGATCAATGACTGCCAGAGTTAGTGGGGAGGGAGAGAGATGAATAGGTGAAGCCCAGGGGAAGTTCAGGTTGGCAGCATCATTCTGTATGGTGGATACATGACATTATACATTTGTCAAAAGCCATGGAACTTAAACAGTACAAATAGTAAAAAAATGTAAATTATGGACTTTAGGTCAGAATAACATACCTACATTGGTTCATCGTTTGTAACAAACATACCACATTAATGCAACGTGTTAATAATAGGAGACTGTGTAAGGGAGAGTGGAATATGGGAACTCTATACTATCTGCTCAATTTTTCTATAAACCTAAAGCTGTTTTTAAAAATAGTCTATTAACATAAAAAATGTAAAAATAGAAAGAAAGAAAGAAAAAGAAAGAAAGAAAGAAAGAAAATCTTCTCTGCCCACCTTACCTCCTAGATTTAGTGTTAGTATGAACTGAGGTCAGATCCACAAAGTATGTTGCGAAAGATAAAATGTTGCTTTACATAATCTGGAAGTGTTATTTAAGCAGCCAAATTGCTAAAAGTAGAATCAAAATCGACGTGGGTATTTAACACCAAACCAACACTTGGCATATGCTGAGAAGTATCTCACAGAACAACAACAACAAAAAACATGATAAGGAGTAGAATGCAATACTGGAATAAGAATAAATAAATTTATAATAAACAGTGAAGTATATGACCTATAGAAAATAAACTGTGTAGATAAATAATGAGAAAAAAAAATCAACCTACATCTGAGAACTGTTTTAAAAATCTAATAATATATTGGATAGTGAATGTTACAGCTGAATAAAAGCAAATAAGACTAATACACTAAGCTATAGACTAATGGGTAAAGAACTATGATTTTTAGTGGAATACTAAGTTCTGACTGTATGATAGACAAAGCTATGTGAGCTGTGCAAAATTCAACCACTTATCATTTTTAGATATTTGTATAAACAGTGTTATTGAAAGATATAGAAGAGTGCATGATTCCATCAATGCAAGGATTTTTTATTTAGATGCAAAAGCCATTGTGAACCTCCTGTTACCTGAGCTTGATGGCAGGACTCCATCATCACGTGACTAGAGCAGACCCTGAGAGCACAAATTTATCCAAAGAGTAGGTGGTTCACAATGCCCAGTGCACCTACTCCTTCATTGCCTTCTTTCAATCTATACTCATTCGTCATGGGATGTTTCCTAAGGGCAGTTGAGTATTCATGCATGATCTGCCAACACTCACTGGAAATAGACTAACTGTGGCCTTATAGTCCCCTTCCTGCTGCTGAAGTTTATTGAGGAAGCAAAATCTTCCAAGAAAGGGCAATGAGAGTTGTATCTGTTTATCCATTTGCCTGGAAAGAAATTCGCTTTTGTACTGAAGCTCCACTGATCCTTAGATAATGATCAGTGGTTTGGTCAAATGGCTAGGGACTTCAAAGATAACACAGTTGGAACTGATGAAAAGGAAGTTTGGGGAAGAGGAGCATGGTAGTCTTCTTAAAATGGGCAAATATTGGTGTTCCAAATTAATATTCAACATACAGTCTTGCAGAAGAGGTTCTCAACAGTCTGGTGCACAAAATGACCTGCTCTGCAGGTGTTTGTCAGCCTAGGTAATAGCTACCTCAAAGCTTGCTTAATGTGCTTATGAACAACGTGGCCATGGTGGGAAGGATGGGGGCTTAAAACCTAATTTTCTCATCACCATAGTTGATCAAGCTACTGCTTTTTCTTAATAAGCAATCTATCAATAGCAAATATCAAAGCTGGTCCTTAGTAGGGCATCATACTCTGGCAGAAGGTGAATAATATTAGATACCTTCTGTCTGAAGGACTTATATTCACGGGAATAAACACTTGTTTAAGATATGCACTTGCCTTCCCTGCTTGCCAAACTTCTGACATCATGCACTGTCCTGGTAATCTCAACTAACATTGACTCTGAACAAGGAATATAGTTTATGATAAAGGAGCATGGAGCAAGTGGAGAAGGAGATTTATAAAATTATAAAGTATCAGCTATGTTATCATGACTATTACATTTTCTTCTTTGGTTTGGTATACATAGATATACACACATAGACACATACATGTGTGCATTTCCTTACTTCCCTTTCCTTTCTCTTTTATAGGAGGTGCCCGTGATGTGATTTACTTGGTAATTATGGCTTACAGGGTATTGAGATGTGATTGTGTAACTGAAATAAACTGGATATGAGTAGAGATTTGAAAGGTTTTTCAAAAACGTTCAGCTTTACTTTTTTTTCCCTAAGGAACAAATTGTTCACTCATATTGCTGAAAAGGATAAATGAAGCATTCAGTTCACAGAAGCAAAATATCAGTAGTTCATATATCTTTTGTAAATGTTCTGTGTATCAACGTAAACTAGACATCTTCCACATGCCCCTATGTTTTTCCATTTTGAAATCAATTTCTAGTTCAAACTTGTTAACAGACAATGAATATTTGCAAAGTTATAGCTTCACTGAATTAGGATGTAACCTGTAGCTCACAATGAAAATGCCATTAGCTTGAGTTTAAAATTTATGTTGCTATTTTTTTTCTTTTGTCAATATTGTCCTTCTGTGGTACTTATTGCACAAGGGTCTGATATCACAACTGAGGGAAACTGCAGAACAATGGTTCTCGCAATCATTCAGACCCATTTAAGCCACAGGCTTTGTTGGTTTTGCCAAATGACTGAATGCTTGGGTCTATTAGGACTGTCAAATAGTGTTGAGTACGTATTTGTGGCATAAGCAAGTCAATATTTATAGGGAGCACTTTTGCGTGTCTTTTAAGTCACATACTAATTTTGGAAAGTCTCTATGCTTTATATTATGCCCTGAAAACAGATATTCTAGTTTAAAAATGTTAACTTAGTGATTAGAAACCACTATATATAATTACATATATTAAGTGTCTAACAATTGATGATAATTATGTTTATTAATTGTGAATAACAGGACACATAAGTAATAAACTTTAAGATCTCAAATATAATGGCTAATATTGCTGATTCCTTTTTGCCTTCTTTGACTTATTTTTTTCCATGTGTTCTCTTCCTTCACAGAAGTGTATTTTTTAGCTATGTGATATAGATTGCACATCAGATTAACAGACAGACATTATCTTCCAACCTGTAGTTTAGGTAGGCTTTCTGATAATACTTCCATGTAGTGAATATTAAATAATCGTCACAAAGTTATTGTTATTTGATTATTATTTTTCTTTTTAAACTTTTATTCAATAATTTTATAAACTAGATTTTTAAAATAAAAGCAATGCATACTTATAAGAAAAAAAATTCTAACTGTATATGAAAGGTTGTATGCTAAAAGTGAAAAGTTTCCTTACCCAAATTTCTATCTCTCTCCCAAGAGGTAAGCACATTTATATACTTTCTCATATATCCTCCCAGAGATTTAT
The DNA here is from genome assembly GCF_006542625.1 of Nomascus leucogenys. Lineage (NCBI taxonomy): Eukaryota > Metazoa > Chordata > Mammalia > Primates > Hylobatidae > Nomascus > Nomascus leucogenys. The sequence goes on from NC_044396.1 coordinate 2,623,708, forward strand.
ATGTATTTTAAAAAACATATATAGGATTTCTGTTTCTGGAAATTGCAGGCTAGGTGGCTTGGACAAACTCTCCCACTCCAAACAACTACAGAAGCTGGACAAATTTTGAAAATTCTCTTAAGGCATTGGAAAGCTACCAAGATGGTGAGAGATTGTGCAGCCAAGACCCTGGAGAAGAAAAATGCCGTAGGATTGAACTTGGCATTTGGAGACACTTCAATCCCTACAGGTGACATCAACTCTGAAAGTGTGCTTCAATAGATACATAGGCCAGGGGAACACGAATTTGAGTCCAAATTGCACTCCAATTTGTGTTCCTCTGGACCATGTATCTATTTGTGTTTCTTTTTCATGTTGGAAAAGAAAACATGGTAACTCCCTGAAGCTTTGGAGTGGGATTCAAAATGACTACATTCTAGGAATGACAATAAATTTAGAATCAATCAGCACTTCCAGGGAGAAGACCCAGCTTTAAATTTCCTAATTCTTGATTGGATTGAGGTTATTCGTGGTTGCTAGTGACTCTAGCATACCTGTCTGCCTGAAACAAATAATTATTTCAGGACAAAGATTATAATCTCTAGAGCCTGATATTAGCACCATAATTTTTTATAAATAATCTTCAGCATTCAAAAAAAGGAAGGCATACAAGGAGATATGATCATGTGAGTAGAAGCCAGGGGAAACGAACAGATAATAGAAACAAATGTAGACGGGATATAGATCATGTAGATACCAGAAACTAAATTTAAAATATCTATGTTTATGTTTAAGAAACTAAACAAGATTGGAAATTTGGCAGATTTAGAAACTGAAAAAGAAACAGAAACGTATATACACACACAATATGTGCACACATTGCAAAGTGTGTGTGTGTATTTACATACACATGCTTTTTAAAATTATTTTATTATTATTATTTTTTTTGAGATGGAGTCTCGCTGTCTCCCAGGCTGGAGTGCAGTGGTACGATCTCGGCTCACTGCAAACTCCGCCTCCCAGGTTCACGCCATTCTCCTGTCTCAGCTTCCCGAGTAGCTGGGACTACAGGAGCCTGCCACCACGCCCGGTTAATTTTTTGTATTTTTAAGTAGAGACAGGGTTTCACCGTGTTAGCCAGGATGGTCTTGATCTCCTGACCTCGTGACCCACCCCCCTCGGCCTCCCAAAGTGCTGGGATTACAGGCATGAGCCACCGTGCCCGGCCGCACACTTTTATTTTTTATTATAAACTTACTTTTTTTTTCCTTTTTGAGACGGGGTCTTGCTCTGTGGCCAGGTTTGAGTGCTGTAGTGCGATCTTGGCTCACTGCAACCTCAGACTCCTTGGTTCAAGCGATTCTCCTGCCTCAGCCTCCTGAGTAGCTGGAATTACAGACACGTGTCACCATGCCCAGCTAATTTTTGTAGTTTTAGCAGAGACGGGGTTTCACCATGTTGGCTAGGATGGTCTCGATATCCTAACCTCGTGATCCACCCGCCTCGGCATCCCAAAGTACTGGGATTACAGGCGTGAGCCACCACGCCCAGCCAATATATGCTTACTTTTAATATATACTATAGTTAACATATACTTTTAAAAATACACATTTTTATAGCAGTGCCTTTAGACTATACCCTCTGTTCTGCACCTTAATTTTATTTTACTTAACAGTATGTATTGAACTTCTTTCAATATTAGTTGCAATGTAGAGCTACCTAATTTGCTTTTTATGAATTCCCAGTATTTGATTATTAGTTGGAATTGCTTCCTTCAATTTTAGGCATAGATGAGATAATAGAACTTGTATAAATTCTACTTACAATCAATAAGACTATCAAATTCAGAACTCTGAAACATAGTTTTGCAAAGAGGGCCATTTTCTCTTCTGCATGCAGAGAAATGCCAGGTTAAAGATGTATACCAGAACACACAGGGAGCCCAAATGGTCTATTTCAGTCTATTTCCACAGGTTCTGTTGAAACATAATTTGAGCATAGAAAGCCTAGGATTTTATTTTTTAATTTTATTTTTTTTCCTCTTTAGGTCTTTGCCTGCTTCTTCCTATCCACAAGCTAAGGTATAGATCTTATATTCATTGAACATGAGGATTTGGGAATTTTATAATAAAAGAAACTCAGCTGTCTTTCAAAAAAAAATGCAGAAATGGAGGCCCAAATTGCCTCCATTTAGGATCACAGAGTGAGCCGGGGGTGAAGTCAGGACTGGAATCTAGGTATTCTGCTCTTTTAATTCTGTCCTCACATGCATTTTCCTTTCCTTCATCGCAACAGAAATACATTTTAATAATGCTTATACATCATTTGAATAAAGAATCTAATTCATGCTGCTCTATGAGTTAGGAATATAGGGTGAATAGCGTAATTCTACAGAGGGCTAAATTAATTGACAATTTAAAAAATGATGATAAGCTTGTAAATGTAGTGCTTACAGGGCATACCTGTTTATCTACAGAAGCCAACATATCAATGATAATGCTGTCATTAAATTATATTAGATTAACTTTGCTATATACCATTTATTTTATGTCAGTAATTTTACACATACTAAAAGTATAACTTTAAAGTAATGAGTCTAATTTTTAACTCACAAATGAATATCTAACATCATTTTTAATTTTTGTTTTATCATTTGGTGCCATTTCTTTATGCTCTATAATTCATGCATCTACTTAGCGAGGAAATGCAGCATAAAAATTAGGAACTTGAGTTTTGGAATTCTACAGTCGTAGTTCACATATTGAGTCACTACCATTCCTAGTTGTATAACCTTATGCAAGTCTTATTACTTCCTTAAGGTTCTTATGCTAAGGCAAAGATTTCTATCTTACCAATCTTCGTTTTATTTTTTATTCTTAGTTATAGAATCATAATTTTATTTGAAATAGCAAGACAAAAGACAAAATAACAAATTTTCCAGCCTCCCTTGTAGCTAAGTGAGGCAATGTGACTAAGAAAGTGAATTCATCTAGAAGAAGTATCTTTTGCTTTACTGACTGGAGTATGGTCTTGATGACTGGAACGTCAGCAGCAATTATGAACCATGAGGACACTTTGCGTGTAGCAGCCCTTGGATTAGGATGATGGAATAGTATGACAGAAGGAGCTTGGTTCGTTATAATTTTGTGAAGCCACCTCACTAGCACAGAATTGTGTAGCACAAAATTCCTTTTATATGTAAGAATAAACATTTGTATGGTTAAGCCACTCTAGTTGGTTTTCCATTATTAACAGCCAAATTAATTACTAACTTGCACAGATGCTTTATTTCTAAGGTGTTGATGATAGTACATTGCAGGGCTGTGGTGAACATCAAATGTGAAGATGTGTAAAGTACTTTGCAAAAGTTTTAAAGCTAGAGAATCCCAGATTCTAAGCATAATTCACTTACTGATAACAAGATATTGTGAATAAGATACCTCTTTTTTAAAAAAAATGCTGTATTAATATATTTTTTAAATTACTTTAAAATTGGTAAAATATATATACATATATTTTTGAGGTAAAACACTTAGTTTCTTTAAACTCGTTTTCCTCATCAATTAAAAGAAAATTAGAGCAGAGCTGTATTGAGAATTAGGAATTTTAATTTTTGCTGCAGTATCTGACAAACGGTAATTTCTCAATAAATGATTAGTTTTATTGTTCTTATTCTTTCAGTTAAGATGCTTTTTTCAAAGGAAAGAAAAACTCTACTCAAACTAGCTTAAAAATAGGAAAAGTATTATTCTTCACATCAAGAAGTTCAGAGATTTGGTGGGCACCAGCCATGGTATATGAAGACTCCAGCTCTGCTTCTCTGATATTCTCTGGACCCTGCCATTAGCTGTGTTTATTCCTTTACCTCAGGCTGATTTCCCTCATGACTTCAGGAAAACCAACCTGTCAAAGACTGCTAGAAACAGGGGCAAAAACAGGCCTCTTTTTTTCATGTTCAGAGAGAGGAAGAGAAAAATTTCCTGATCAGGGAATAGAAATCTTTTTTGTCAGTCTAATTGGGCCAAAATGACATGCCCACTTCTCACCCAATAAGAGCTCCTAGGGTAATTCCATGTGTACTGATTGGCTTAGATTCATGAGGATCTAGCCTGCGATCTGGGAATGGGGTTGACTTTGCTTTGTTTTAGTTAGCAGGGGAAAGGGGAAAAAAAAACTAAATTTGGGGTTTTAGGCAGAAAAAGAGGCTTGGAAACCAGCAGTTTTACTATGTGGCAAGCACATAGTAGATGTTAAACAAATGATCATTTTTTTCTCTACCATTCACCAAATCCTGATTAGCTTTATTATTCATCAGAGTTTGCTTTTAATGGTCTTGTCATTTCTGAAATTACTCTTGAAGAATATTTATCACCATTTTTGATATTAAAAATATCACGTGGTCTCTGAGGCAATCCATTCATTTGTTCATTCATTCACATTTCAGCATTTAGCACATAATGAACAAGGAATACGCATAAAGCAATAGCTACAAAACTATGTCACAGTATATCATTTGAAAATGTGTATAGTTTCCTAATAAGATTACATCAGTGAGACTGCATTTCTGTGGATATGTAGAATACTTTTAATGTCCTTCATATTATTTTATTGTCATTTCTCATAAATGGTTGTTATTTCTAACTAAAACACGTTTAATTATTATTAATTTAACACTTTCAGAATAAATTTAATGTAGGAAAGAAAAAGTAGTGTCACTTTAAATAGATTAGTGTTTTAAAATGAATCTTTATTTGTGTGGCAAATGCATTTTATAAAATTCACATCTTATTCTTTGCAGATAACGACTCTGTGTAGGCCCTATAAAAAATTGAAAAAAATTATCTAAACCTCAATGGCAATAGGTGTTTCTTTGGCTCCAGTTGAGAACATAAGCCTTTATATTACTCAAATAGAAGTTGACAAGAAAGGGGAAGAGAAAAATGTTTTAATTTACCAAGGTACTTCTAATAGATGTCAATGAGATGTCTTGCTCTCATTTTTCCAGGATTTTAAGAAGTCACATTGATTTGGCAATCTTTGATCTCATCATGTGTACATATTTTAAGTATCAGCTCTTCTTGATGACTTACTCATTTTGTAGGCTATAAAATTTTATTTTTTAGGTCAAAATTATGTCTGTGAAATAAGTGTTGCTATTTAATGTGGGGTGTGTGCTTTAAGAGCACTTCTGATCTGTATTAATGAAATAATTCTGGTGACTGAAGAAAAGTTAAAAGAATGGAAAGGTTGAAAAAATTTTTATTTAAATTATTAAATAATAAACACTTCATACTAATTTACCAATGAATAAGCAGATGTTTTGTGTGTATACACAGCCAGTCACTAATGTGGCAGTTTGAAACACACACACACACCATGAATGCTTTGTTGTAGGCTTTCATCAATGGAAACCCTGGGTTATGAAAGTAATGAAACACAATGAAAACAATAGCGCTGCTACCCAACAAGCACATCCGCTTTACTAAACTTCAAAGCTTGGTATAGATGTTAGATTATTTGGCCATCCCATTTCTATATTGTAGAGATGTAATTCCCAGCTAGAAACTGAGGAAAAGAGATTAAGTGCTTTGTATAGACCTCAGGGAGCCACGTTAAATCCCTGTTATTCTCCAGTAGGAAAATAATTTTCTTTGCATACTTTCACCTAACGTGATTTAGAACTTAATTGAAATCATACACATTTTGAGGTATGTAAAATTCTAACTGCCAATCAAGGCTGACCTTGTGGGCTTAAATACTTGCAGCACAAATCATTTCTATAGCTATAGTTTTAAGTTTTAAAAGATTTTCTCGATGCCTTATTTCTCAAAAAAACTAGGAGGTTGTTTTTACTTACTTTGGTGCCCATAGACTTTAATGGGGAGGACTGTGAATATCATTTTCTTCAATTGTCTGAGTATGGGTGTATGTGCATGTGTGTATTAACACTTAGTTGTAAAATGTTATAGAAGATAAAAAAAGAATTGCGGTAAGAAAACAAGAGGTTAGTGTTAGATGCCCAGCAGGTGTGCTGTTCCTTTAATATTATAACCACTGTGTGTACTGGAAGTCTTTGGGATAGAGTTCAAGTAGATTAGAACTGTTTCCCGACATTTTTAATTAATGAATTACTTTCAAAGTAGTACATAATCTCACAGACCTCCTTTATAAAATTTTTATAATTACTTCATTATTTTTGTGAAGTGATTTATAAATAAGTTTAGATAAAACAATGCCACCATATTGTTAAAATTATACTTATAAAGTTTATTTAATGTAACATTTAATAATATTCATAAGATGAAGTAAATTTCAAAATTCCCCCATTTATCAAGTGACCCATGATGCTCTTTAATTTAAATATGAAAAAATGATTTGTCTACAAACATAATATGATATTACTTAAAATTTAGTGACTTAACGTATATTAAAAAGTAGACTGGGTCTGGGAACAGTAGCTCATGCTTGTAAGCCCAGCAGATTGGGAAGCCAAGGTGAGAAGATCGCTTGAAGCCAGGAGTTTGAGACCATCTGGGCAATGAAAAGAGACCCCCTATTTCTGCAAAAGAATAAAATAGCCAGGCATGGTTGTGTGTGCCAGTAGTCCCAGTTACTCTGGAACCTGAGACGGGAGGATTGCTTGTGCCCAGGAGTTTTGGGTTACAGTGAACTGTGATGGCATCACTCTGGGTGACAGACTCTATCTCCACAACAACAACAACAACAACAACAAAAATGAGACTGAAATCTAATTGACATACTCAGCATCACAAAAAGACAAAAACTGTTATGACATACTTGAAATTTCTGCTATACATTTCAAAAGAACAATTTGTTTTATATTACAATTATTTAATGACATTTTTAAGAAATTTAAAAAGTTTTAAATTAACAAATTTTAAAATTTACACCTATTTATTTATTTTTTACAAATTTAAAATGTTGGCCGGGCACGGTGGCTCACGCTTGTAATCCCAGCACTTTGGGAGGCTGAGGCGGTTGGGTCCCAAGGTCAGGAGATCGAGACCACGGTGAAACCCCGTCTCTACTAAAAATACAAAAAATTAGCCAGGCGTGGTGGCGGGCGCCTGTAGTCCCAGCTACTTGGAGAGGCTGAGGCAGGAGAATGGCATGAACCCAGGAGGCGGAGCTTGCAGTGAGCCGAGATCGCGCCACTGCCCTCCAGCCTGGGCGACAGAGCGAGACTCCGTCTCAAAAAAAAAAAAAAAAAAAATTTAAAATGTCTTAAAATGATGAACACCTGAGTATGGTATTCGCAAGCACCTATCCACAAGTTATATTGTCTTGGTGCCACTCATAATCCTGAAAGACATAATCCTGAATGCCATAATCTTGAATGCTAAAAATATCAAAAGATGAAAATCCCAAAACATCAAAATCACTTGATCAAAATTAAGTCTAAAATTCTGTAAATCACTATCCCTAAAGATAAAATCCCAAATGTTGAAATCCTGGAAGTCAAATTTTGGGGAAGGGATTAGTGTGTTTTTGATTGTACTTGGGATAGTTGCATCTTGTTAGGGGAACTAGGACCTTGTTGTTGTCTTTATTTGGAAATGTACTAAGGTTTAAAGAGTGCCATATTGACAAAGGGTAGAATTGTGGAGTTAATTCTAGATATCAGCTTGACGGGATGAAAGAATACCTAGAAATCTGGGAGAGCATTATTGTGGGTGTCCAGAGGAGGTCAGTGCGTGTGCCTGAGTGGACTAGCTGGGGAGGATCTGCCCTCAATGGTGGTGGTCACCATCCAATTGGTTAGGGGTCTGGAAAGAACAAATACAAAAAGTGAACTGGTCTGTCTCTGAGAGCTGGAGCAGACTTTTCTTCCACTTTTTTGGACAGCAGAACTTCAGGCTCACCAGCCTTTGGACTCCAGGACTTACACCAGTGGTGCCTCGGGTCCTGAGGCTTCATCCTGAGACTGCAGGTTATACCATTATCTGCTTCCCTGGTTCTTCCAGGGTCTCCAGCTTACAGATGGTCTGTAATTACGTGAGCCAATTTCCCTAATAAATCTCTTCTGTATAGAATCCGCTTGACGTAAGCAATTCCATCTTAGAAAAAAACTCCATCTTACATTTTAAAAGAAGTCCTGTCAATGAGGATCAAATATTTTGCCTAATCAGTAAAGGCTACATCCAACCAGATAAGGACATAACCAGACACACTCTTTACTATCAGTCCTCACCAGAGGACTCTGTGGCCGTAACTCCAGCAGCTTGAAATGGCTGTCTTAACAGACAGCATCTTACTGTCACTTATAATAAACACCCATCATCTGCTGCCAAAGGCTCTGTCCACATCAAAGACACTTCCTTATAAGACATTAACAGACTATCCAGACTAGGCCTGGACATTCTCTTTGTCTACGTCACTTTCCCTGAACTTATTCATTAACCCATGTTTTTCTATCCCTTTTTCTCTCGATGTTATTTTGTTTGATGTGAAATATTTAATTTAAAACATTTATATTGATTAAGTATAATTTTATGCATGGTTTATGTTATTAACTAACTCGTAAGGTGGCTTGAGCCCACCTGCCCACAACTTTGACTACCAAGTAAATGGATAGTACTAAAGAAAATCGCCTCCTTGCAAACTCCATATGGGGTGTGGCTTTTATAATTAAAATAACATCCGTGGAAGTATAACCTTATAAAAAGACACAGATGTGCAAGGTTGTGGTTATGTTTGACCTTGCACTGCTCACGACACCCTCATATATCTATATAGATATCCTATTGATTCTGTCTCTCTGGAGAACCCTAATAGTCTCTCTGGAGACTAATAAAAATTTGGTATTGGAGGATGTTGAATATCATTGTTTATTATTTATTTATTTTTTGAGACGGGATCTCGCTATGTCACCCAGGTTGGAGTGCAGTGGTGCGATCATAGCTTACTGCAGGCTCTAACTCCTGGGCTCAAGGGATCCGCCCACCTCAGCCTTCCAAGTAGCTGGGACCACAGATGCATTTTTTTTTTTAACTGTATTCCTTGTTACGTGATGGAAGAGATCTGTAAAATTGTTTCCTCACCAAAAGACTATGATAATTCAAGTACATGAGATTACTTAATGGTGAAATATAAAGCTTAAAAGTTAATAATTATTGGTGCCTGGAAGCAGAAAATTGCTAAATTACAAGAGATGAGCAATAACCAGACTTTCAAATGGACAGCATATACTTCCAAAATTTGTAGACACTGTCCAAATTCAAGTGCAGTGTTTTAAAGATCATAGAAAAAGTGAAAATGCAAGTGAAAAATACAAGAATTCTCTCATGCCAAATCACTCAATTATATATGACTTTCATCCATCCACACATAGCATTAATTCACTATGCTGTGTATTTCATCTTCACATCATTTCCAGTACTAGGGTATAAATTGTGTAAAGACTTTTAAAGACTTCTGATTTGTTTTATGCAGGGTTTTACAAATTTGACTCCATGCAAGTGCATTATCACGATGTTGACTTTGTGTGTAAGCATTGTACGTGTAATAAAGATGTTGAAACTTCCTCAATATATGGAATGGTGATCTTTTTGAACATCTCCTTTTGTGAAAAATAAAATTTCTCGAGATCTTGGCTTTTTGGGCAACTGCGCATGTGATGGTGATCCATCCAAACTTGACTGATCTCATAAAGACTTAGGTTATCCTTCATAGTATTTCAGATGATGGCAGATATAAAGCTGGGTGCACACGATTATTCGTTTCTCTTTCTGACTGATTTCTTTCTGAATCTGGTTCATCTGCTCATAACTGTTATACCTGTGTGACTGTTGTTAGTATACTGAGTGTTTATGCTTACAAAAATATGTAAGTTATTATTGCCTAATTTATTGTATAAAGTGGCCTATGAAATGTTCTGTTATGCTTTCATAAGTTTTTCAAATAAATTCCCATTTAAAAATATGAACATATGATTTTTTTTTTTTGAGACAGAGTCTCTGTTGCCCAGGCTGGAGTGCAGTGGTGCAATCTCAGCTCACTGCAACTTCTGCCTCCAGGGTTCAAGTGATTCTCCTGCCTCACCCACCTGAGTAGCTGGGATTACAGGTGCCTGCACCATGTCTGGCTAATTTTTGTGTTTTTGGTAGAGACAAGTTTTGCCATGTTGGCCAGGTTGGTCTTAAACTCCTGACCTCAGGTGGTCCACCCACCTGGGCCTCCTAAAGTGCTGGGATCACAGACATGAGCCACTGCACCCAGCCAAATATATGCTTTTAAAAGAATTTTTTAAAATTATTTTTTCTAGAGTTATATTTTCAGGATTTTTTTTTGTTTTTTTTGACAGGGTCTCATTCTGTCACCCAGGCTAGAGTGCAGTGGTGTGATCATGGCTCACTGCAGCTTCAACTTCCCAAGCTCAATTAGTTCTGCTACCTCACCTTCCTGAGTAGCTGGGACTAAAGGCATGCACCACCATGCCCAGTTAATTTTTTTCATTTTTTTTGTAGACACAAGGTCTCATTATGTTGCTCAGGCTGGACTTGAACTCCTGGGCTCAAGCAATCTGCCCACCTCAGCCTCCCAAAGTGCTGGGATTACAGACATGAACCACCATGCCTGGCCGTATTTTCAGGATTTTGATCTTTTGAGATTCCAATGTTTGGGATTGTGCCTTTTGGGATTATGGCCCAGTTCTATATTGTCCATATATATCATGTTTATATACGATAAATGTAAAGTCAATTTAGATATATTTATCACTACCTTTGCTTTTTTAAATTCCAGCTCTGAATGACCTGGAGACAACTTGGTGTAAAATATTTGATTTACAGGTCCGATAAATAATATATTGAGGTAATTGTGCAGAATTTTTTTCATTTTATGGTTTTTATTAATGTGCTGCATTTGAAGAATACATGCCATTAATCAAAACAATTAAAATCTGCAGAATGATAAAAAACTCTACTGTAGCTAATGGCATACAAGTGGGTGGCAAATCAAGAGACAAGTATGAACAGGTATTTTAATTCTCCTTTAATAATTCACTCTGTATTCCCACTCAATAGGTACTGGACACTCTTAAGGTGTTCCTCCTCAAAGTATAAATTACTTAAATTTTTAAACTGTCATTTTCATGCTCTTTAAGAATATGAATCTCCTTGAACTCTTTTCCAACTGTCCATGTTTCCCAAATTGTCCTTCAGAGTTTACAGCCAAGTCTTAGGAGGGTGATGAAATGTGCTGATGTTACTTTAGTTATTCACTAGTTAAGCTATTAAAAAATAAAGATAAAATACAATAATGAAGACAAAAGGACACACAAGAACAGGAAAAGAGAAAGCTAAAAAAATTAAGTAAAAATGGATGGCAAGCAAACCTCATTTTACAGTACTTTCTCCATGATCCTCTAATCACCATCCTCAGGAACTTTGCAGAGCCTTGAAGGCCATGTGGTCCTCCTTCCACCGTGGGTCCTCTGCCCAGACTCCTCCTTATTCTTGCTCTTGACCTTGACTCCAAGTTCACACTGATGCATCCTTCAGCTCTCAGCCCACCTCATTAGAGAAGCTTCCCTTTATCCCTTACCCAGGTGAGGCTACATCAGCCACTCCCATGTAACATATCATGTGCTTTTGCTTCACAGCACTTATCAGCATTGTTTCTTGTTAATTTTATTTATTTAAATAACTTCACTCTCTACCCTGTATTGTAAGCTCCCAGAGGAGAGGAAAATGACTCGTTTGTGCTAAACATTATTTTCTTTTTTAAAAAAATTTTTAAGTTCAGGGGTACCTGTGCGGGTTTGTTACTTAGGTAAACTTGTATCATGGGGGTTTGTTGTGCAGATTATTTCATGACCCAGGTATTAGGCCTCGTACCCACGCGTTATTTTTCCTCATCTTCTCCCTCTTCCTATCCTCCATCCTCCAGTAGGCCCCTTTGTCAGTTGTTCTCCTCTATGTGTCCATGTGTTCTCATAATTTAGCTCCCACTTATAAGTGAGAACAGGTGGTATTTGGTTTTCTGTTCCTATGTTCGTTTGCTAAGGACAATGGCCTCCAGCTCCATCCATGTCCCTGAAAAGGACACGATCTCATTTCTTTTTATGGCTGCACAGTATTACATAATGTATATGTACCACATTTTCTTTATCCAGTCTATCATTGATGGGCATTTAGGTTGATTCCATTTCTTAGCTCTTGTGAATAATGCTGCAATGAACATAACCCTGTTTGTGTCGTTATAATAGAACAAGTTATATTCCTTTGGGTAGATACCCAGTAATGGGATTGCTGGGACAAATGGCATTTTTGTCTTTAGGTCTTTAAGGAATCACCACATTGTCTTCCACAATGGTTGAACTAATTTACACTTCCACCAACAGTGCATAAATATTTCTTTTTCTCCACAACCTCACCAGCATCTGTTATTTTTTGACTTTTTAATAATCACCATTCTGACTGGCATGAGATGGCATCTCATTGTGGTTTTGATTTGCCTTTCTCTAATGATCAGTGATGTTGAGCTATTTTTTTCATATGATTGTTGTCTGCATGCATGTCTTCTTTTGAAAAGTGTCTGTTTATATCCTTTGCCCAGTTTTTAATAGAGTTGTTTGTTTTTTTCTTGTATATTTGTTTAAGTTCCTTATAGATGCTGGAAACTAGACCTTTGTCAGACGCATAGTTTGCAAAGTTTTTCTCCTGTTCTGTAGGCTGTTTGCTCTGTTGATAGTTTTTTTGCAGTACAGAAGCTCTTTAGTTTAATTAGATCTGATTTGTCAATTTTTGCTTTCATTGCAATTGCTTTTGGCATCTCTGTCATGAAATTTTTGTCCATGCCTATGTCCTGAATTGTATTGCCTAGATTGCTAAACATTGTATTCTTGAGGTTCAGTATGATCTCTGGCAGATAATAGGCACTCTAATAAATATACATTGAAGAAAGAAGAAAAGAAAAAGAGAAAAGAAGGAAGGAAAGAAAGGAGAAAGTAAAAAATAAAAGGAAGAAAACAGTGTGATATAAGAAACGAAGATAACATGACAAATGTTAAATTTATCTGACTCAGCAAACATTTATTTGATGTGTATTATGTGGAAATTAGGGTGCAAGCAGTGATAGGCCCACATTTGTGGATGTAGGATTCTAGGACATCCTAGAATAAGCCAACCCCATGACCACATACCTGCTCACTCAGCAATTTCACCTGGATGTCTCAGAGGCGTCTTAAATTCAACATATCCCAATGAATGCATGACCTGGTCTCTTCCCCGAATTCCTCCTCAACTTTTTTTTTTTTTTCCTCCTCCTTCCTTCCTTCCTTCCTTCCTTCCTTCCTTCCTTCCTTCCTTCCTTCCTCCCTCCCTTCCTTCCTCCCTTCCTTCCTTCCTCTCTCTCTCTCTCTCTTTCTCTCACACACACACAATCACAGTAAATGTTACTACCTTATCCAAGTGTAGACAACTCTTTTGAGAATTGCCAGTACAAGGGTAGTGAGAGAGGGGACAGATTCTTAATGGAATATGGGACTAAGGGTGGTTTTAGAGGGGCATTATTGCCATTAGGAAATAGTGGCCTTTCTTCCTGAACTTTTCTACTAAAATTATCAGATAAGGTCAAAAGTAGTAATTGTATTAATCTTGGAATATGTGACCAGTGTGTAGTAGAAGTTGATTCAGGCAAGTGTCTTGGCCATTTGATACACTAGGTATTTATTCATCTATTTACTCACTTAGGAACATGCTTCAGTATCTCTGCTCAAAACGCTAGCTTGAGATGGTATCCAAGATATAGTAATAGATTAAGAACCTGGTCCTTAGTCTCAAGGAAATTATAAAATATGAAGGGAGATATGAAATATATACAAAATTGAAATGCATCTTGAAATATAAGTCTCACTGGAGGTGTATCAAAAAGTGACTTAAACCTATAGGCAGCAATAATATACTGGACACTTTAAAAGGGTAGATCTCATGTTAAGTTTTCTTACTATAATAAAATAAAAATAAGAAATGAATAGATTTATAAGCTGTATTCAAAAAATTTTAAAAATTATTCGATAGTTTGGTCACTCACTTATTATTAAGAAATACAGGGTATCCACTGTGGGCAAGCTCATGCCGGGCCTCACTATAGCCTGCTCAGGGTCTATCTGCTGCTACAGGTTTCTGCTGGTGTGCTCCATCTTCATCATCTGTACCTCTATGGAGCCACAGAACCCATCTTCTGAGGCACAGAGAGCCAACAGAGCAAGGAGTCCGCACTGTCTTCTTTGGTGAGTTGTCCAGCAAGCCTCTTGTCTCCAGAAATATCCAGGTGAGAAGCAGACTAAAGATCATATTCTATGGCTTAGTGAGCCTCCTGATGGGAACAGAAGCCAATCTTCCCACTCATAAGTTCTTCAGTCTGTTCCAGTGATTCCCCTCAGTGCCCCACCTCCCTTGGGAAGGAAGATCTCATTTCGTAAATTCTGTAACTGCATGAGACTGATCACCTAAATGACCCTTCTCTTTCTGCTAGTTCTTTCCTTAGGCTGACTGGTGGGAGCAGGGTGAGAAGGAGTGGTGAGATTTGACAGAGGTAGGATGGAGTCTGCCACTTCTTAGTACAGGTGGTGGGAGTGGTTGTGAGCTTTTCTGGATCCAACTGTGGTAGATCATAAAAAATGTGAGTACTTCATATCATTTATTTTCAACTGAGACTGTGATCACCATCAATTCTGATGCACAAAGAAAAGTTCTTCTCAACATACTTTGCAGAAGTTTTGATGCTAGTTTTTCATTTCAGTTGTTATTTTTTAGTTTAGTTACTTTAGTTGTTTATTTGCTTAAAAATCAGATACTTTTTTGGTTGTTTCTAAAATCTTTTTCTTTTTTTTTTGTTGTCTGTGAAAATTATCACATGGATTTGTTTATCTATTTATTTTTCCAGGTGATTTATAGTGTTAGGTTTCCTGACAGTAATCCTTTCTTACCTTTCTCTGATTCAACATTCAGTTGCATCTGATTTTTGTATTTTTCCAGCATGACAGACATGGTATTTTGAAGGCAGGCATAACTTTCACTGGGAAGAGTTGCTTACCACAGGCCACTGTGTCAGTAAGATGGATAGCAGATTGTGTGTGATCCCTGACACATTCGATGCAAATTCATTCCTTTCTTGCTCACAGATTTGGGACACATGATGCTGGATTTAAGAACTGCTGAACTCTTAAAATTATTTTTAAAAAATGCATTTATTTATTTTATTTTTATAAATATTTATTTTAAAATTTTATTTTTTGTTAAGATAATTGACAAATAAAAATTTTATGTATTTATGGTGTATAAGGTGATGTTTTAATATATGTATACACTGTGAAATGGTTAAATGAAGCTAATTAACATATCCATCACATCACATACTTAACATTTATTTGTGCTGAGAATATTTTAGATCAACCCTCTTAGCAAGTTTCAAGTATACAATAGATTATTATTAACTACAGTCATCATGTTATACAATCAATAAATCTGAATTTATTTATCCTGTCTGACTGAAACATCGTACCCTTTAACCAACATTGCTCTATCCTCCCTACCATCTATTGTTCCCTTCCCTTCCCTCCACCTACCCCCAGCCATCTCTTGGCAACCATCATTCCACTCTCTGCTTCTGAATTTGACTTCTTTAGGTTCTACATACAAGTGAGGTTATGCACTATTTGTGTGGCTGTGCCTGGCTTATTTCACTTAGCAAAATGTCCTCTAGATTCATCCACAACACGATTTCTTTCTTTTTAAAGGCTGAATAATATTCCATTGCATATATGTGTGTGTGTATATATATGCAATATATATGTGCTATTATATATATTACATATATATGATAGTATTTCATTGCCAATATGTGGATATATGGATCATAATTTTTTGTTCATTCATCCGTCAATGGACACTTAGGTTGATTCTGTATCTTGGCTTTTATGAGCAACCATAATGCTGCAATTGACAGGGAGCTGCAGATATTTCTTTGACATACTCATTTCAGTTCCTTTGGATACATACCCAATAGTGGGATTGTTGGATTATATTGTAATTCTATTTTTAACTTTTTGAGGAATCTTCATATGTCTTCCATAACGGCTGTTCTAATTTACATTCCCACCAACAGTGTGCCAGTGTTCCCCTTTCCACATCCTTGCCAACACTTGCTATCTTTCTTTTCTTTATAATAGCATTTCTATAAAAGTCCTTTGCCTATTTTTTAATCAGGTTGTTTTCTTACAATTGAATTGAGTTTCTTAGATATTTAGGATATTAACCCCTTTTTTATATGTATGGTTTGCAAATATATTATCCTATTTCATAGGTTGTCTTTTCACTCTGTTGATTGTTCTCTTTGCTCTACAGAAGATTTTCAGTTTGACATGCACTCACTTGTTTATTTTTGTTTTTGTTGTCTTTGTTTTTGAGGTCATATCCAAAAAAATCATTGCTCAGACCAATGTCAGGGGAAAATATCAGCTTTTCCCCTATGTTTTCTTAGAGTAATTTTACTATTTAGGTCTTATCTTTAAGCCTTATCCATTCTGAGTTAATTTTTGCATATGGTATATCATAGGGGTCCAATTTCATTCTTCTGCATATTGATATCCAGTTTTCTTGAGACCACTTATTGAAGAGACCATCTTTTTTCATTGTGTGCTCTTAACATCTTTGTCAAAAATCAATTTACTGTACATAGGTGGATTTATATATGGGCTTTCTATTTAAGAATTGCTGAACTCTTGAAGTTAATTTGCTAGTGCTTAAGTTTATCAATCCACATTACAAACATGCTTTCTTTGACTGATGTTTGCTTGATTTATTTCTGCTCAAGTATTTACTATTAATTTTCTATGGTAATTTGTTTAACTTGTAAATTGAATGATTAGATTTTTTATAGAACATAATTGAGACTTTGCCTTTTTATATAATGATTAATATATTTTTTCTTAATTTTACTGTCACATGGGAAATTACCTTTGTGCAACACTACTCCAAAATATATTAACCATGCAAACTCTCCCAACAGTCATGGAAAAGAGTCACTCACAGACCAAATTAAAATGTTCAAATCACACGGTTTTAGTAAATCATTTAAAAATACGTAGTGAGAGGCCAGGGGAAGAGATGGGAGAGGTTAACTCACTTAGGATAGGATGTAGGCAGAGTGAAAGGACAACACTGCCTGACTTCTGATCCTTTCTTTTTTTTTTTTTTTTTTGAGATAGAGTCTTGCTCTGTTGCCCAGGCTGCAGTGCAGTGGCATGATCTTGGCCCACTGCTACCTCCAACTCCTGGGATCAAGCAATTCTTCTGCCTCAGCCTCTTGAGTAGCTGAGATTACAGGAGTGCACCACCACACCTGGCTAATTTTTGTGTTTTTAGTAGAGATGGGGTTTCACCATGTTGGCCAGCCTGGTCTTGAACTCCTGACCTCAGATGATCCACCCGCCTCAGCCTCACAAAGTGTCAGGATTACAGGCGTGAGCCACCGCGCCCAGCGATCCTTTCTTTTTGACTCAAGTGTCCTCCCATCTGATGGTGTGATTATGAAGAGGTCTAACAGGTGGAAGTTACCTGGTGTCAACACACTCACTTGCTTATTCAAGAGATGCAGATAAATATGCCTAGCCCCTGTGGTGACTTGCCAATTGGCCTGCTGATCAACCCTGGGTTTTTGTTTGTTTGTTTTTTAATTTCTTGAGCAAAGCACAGGTAGGGACAGAATGAGACCATGATAGGTGTTACCAGTGGGTGGCCAATTTGGAGATGACCTAGCCATCAGGCTACAGGCAACACGATCTATCATTTATTACTTGGTCTTTCCCTCTCTTTCTGTAAGTATCATTTTTGTTTGTTCCATCACATAGTCCATTTATTTTGTCTATCTTTAACATGTGTTAGTGGCTACTAACTTACTATATATTTAGTAAATCTTGAGTATTCTGTCTTTGTCTCTCAAGCTGCTTGCTTACTTATTATCTACAATTAATACATCTTATGAGTTTCTCTCATGTCTCATAAGCTGTTTGTTCAATAACTGTCTATTCTTAATGCATTTATTTTTCCATTTGTTTTGCTAGCTTTCTAAACCAGAGCTGAACATTCCCAAACAATATGGGAAACACACATCACATTGGCATTTGGCAATGACATGGAAGCTAAAGAATCTTAAAATTATATTTCTTTAATAACCCAAGTTAAGAATGTACCCACATTTTTGGAAAGTTACTTAGCTTACTGTTACTTTGTTATCCTTCTTCCTAAACTTAGTAGTTTGTCAGTGTTTAATTTATTAAAAATAATGTGTTTAATTTATTAAGACAATGGCATTTGCTCCTAAATAATTAACTTAATCTAATTATATCTTGCATTCCTTTCAAGATTTATTGCTAGCATTTGCATTTGACTTTGTTTCTACAGGCATGACACACATTTAAACCTAATACTATAAATGTTAACTTATTTTAATTACCTGAGCAAAAGTACATCATCTCTTCTCACTACCATTGGATGCTGATAGCAATTATTATATGTTGTCAGTTTGGACTAATAATATTTGAGATAGTGAACAACTTTTTGAAAGTGAACCTATTCTTAAAGCAGAGCTTCTGTATTTTCAGATGATAGAATTATCTTTCAGGAAAGTTAAAAAATCAATTAAAAAACTATTTAAATCATAAATTGATTTAATAATGTCCCTTTTTCAGAATAAATACACTGACATCTAATATTATAAGCAGAAAAACAATGAAATGAAATTCCATTTAGCAATAGCATCAAATTTAGAAAATGTTTGGAATAAACTTAGTAAATAAACAAGAGATTCAAATTTTCATTCATGTATAATATAAGACAGCAGAAACAATTCAGAGATATGGCAAGGTCTCAAAAAATGTCTATCAGCCTGCAAAAGTTACTTAGAAACATAATTTGGCCAAAGTAAAGATAGACAAAAACTCAGAATTCAAGAAGGAGGAAGTCATATTGTGAAAGGACTGTGATGAACACATGAACTCAACTGTATCTCAAAATGATAACATGACCACCCAGCATACACTGTACCCTGACATTTACTATTAGTGGTACATATTCTAAGAGAAGATGAAGTGCAAAGGAATCTTGCACTTTACTTAGCAGGCTTGTTGTTGGCATTGAAATTAACTGATTTCATATTTAGAATAGGGAAAATGAATAAATAGCATTGAAATCATTGGAAACCAGGGTTCCTGGAGGCTATATAAATGTGCAATGGAAAGAAGAAAAATCCTGTGGTGTAGGCCTTGTAGGAGGTTTAAGTATCAATTCACTTTTAAAAATTCATTTCACAGCTTGGTTCATTGAGTGAGCCTAAAGCAATGACACCCCAGAAGCAATGAACACACCTAGCACTTTTACCTTGGTCTCTAATACCATTCTCCATTAAAAGAAACCAGGGCTCCAAGGAAAAATGGCTAATTCCAGGTCTGGGATAGGAAAGTGTAAGGTGAGCCTAGAACATTTTGTGCTAAAAACACAGTGCTCAAAGACTAATGGGAACCTGCCAAAAAGAAACTGGCTTAATGTGTGCTTGCATCGACCAAATATGGAACAATTCAAGCACCAAAATGAATAATAGTGGTAAGGGATCATAAGATTCCATTAAAATTAATCCATGAATCTATAATGATACTTAAATGTAAAAAGATGAGTTTGTCAGGGACAAAAACCTCTTCAGAAAAATTCTAACTGGCAAAATGTGAACTAGAATTAGAAAATAACTGTTTTGCAACCACCAATGTATTAATTGATTGAAGTAAGTACTAGCAATATTGATGCTAAAGTCATTTATTAATTATAGAGAAATAAACGTACCTTTAAAGCGTAGAGCTGACAGAAACGACATTAACCAATTGATCAAATTTAGTAGCACCACGATGGGATAAGTTGATTTGTATGACTCCTGCTGTGATATAGAGAGATGCACACAGTATCACTAATCTTGTATTCTTGCCCAAAATGCTTAATCTTAATCTAAGGAAATGACCAGACAAATCTAGACTGTAGATCACTTTACAAGACAACTCTCCTGGGCCCTTTAGAATTGTTAATGCTAAGAATGGCAAAACAGAGGCAGATTCAGAGATTCTTCAGTTTTTAGGGGTAAAGTGACAAGATATCTGAAACTTACTTTCAAATGGCTTAGCATCTTTCTCTTACTATCTATTGAACATGAGAGAGGACAAATGTACGATAGAGGTAACAATTGGTAAATCTAGATAAAGGGTATCTGGAATTTTTATTGTCCTTTTTGTTTAACTTTCTTTAGGTTGGAAATTTGTCAAAATTAAATACTGGGATAGAGGGGAATGAGATAAAAGTATTCTTGATAGAAAGGGATAACGCATGGTTGGTGGTATAACACTAGACTTTGAAATAAATCCTATATTTAAATATTGATTTAAATTTAATTTTACCACTCAAGCAACCTTACCCAAATTACTAAAGCGGTATCTCCTCACTAAGTCAGTCATACTGAGAGGTGACAGCCTGCTGGCAGTCCTCACAGCCCTCACCTGCTCTCGGTGCCTCCTCTGCCTGGGCTCCCACTTTGGCGGCACTTGAGGAGCCCTTCAGCCACCGCTGCACTGTGGGAGCCCTTTTCTGGGCCGGCCAAGGCGGGAGCCGGCTCCCTCAGCTTGCAGGGAGTGTGGAGGGAGAGGCGCGAGCGGGAACCAGGGCTGCGCGCGGCGCTTCCGGGCCGGCTGGAGTTCCGGGTGGGCGTGGGCTTGGCGGGCCCCTCACTCAGAGCAGCCGGCCGGCCCTGCCGGCCCCGGGCAGTGAGGGGCTTAGCACCCAGGCCAGCGGCTGCGGAGGGTGTACTGTCCCCCAGCAGTGCCAACCCACCGGCACTGCGCTCGATTTCTCACCGGACCTTAGCTGCTTTCCTGCGGGGCAGGGCTCGGGACCTGCAGCCCGCCATGCCTGAGCCTCCCACCCCCTCCATGGGCTCCAGTGCGGCCGGAGCCTCCCCGACGAGCACCACCCACTGCTCCACGGCCCCCAGTCCCATCGACCACCCAAGGGCTGAGGAGTGCGAGCGCACGGCGCGGGACTGGCAGGCAGCTCCACCTGCAGCCCCGGTGCGGGATCCACTGGGTGAAGCCAGCTGGGCTCCTGAGTCTGGTGGAGATGTGGAGAACCTTTATGTCTAGCTCAGGGATTGTAAACACACCAATCAGCACCCTGTGTCTAGCTCAGGGTTTGTGAATGCATCAATGGACACTCTGTATCTAGCTGCTCTGGTGGGGCCTTGGAGAACCTTTGTGTCCATACTGTGTATCTAACTGATCTGATGGGGACGTGGAGAACTTTTATGTCTAGCTCAGGGATGGTAAACGCACGAATCAGCGCCCTGTCAAAACAGACCACTCGGCTCTACCAATCAGCAGGATGTGGATGGGGCCAGATAAGAGAGTAAAAGCAGGCTGCCCGAGCCAGCAGTGGCAACCCGCTCGGGTCCCCTTCCACACTGTGGAAGCTTTTGTTCTTTGGCTCTTTGCAATAAATCTTGCTACTGCGCACTCTTTGGGTCCGCACTGCTTTTATGAGCTGTAACACTCACCGCGAAGGTCTGCAGCTTCACCCTGAGCCAGCGAGACCAGGAACCCACCAGGAGGAACGAACAACTCCAGACGCGCTGCCTTAAGAGCTGTTAACACTCACCGCGAGGGTCCGCGGCTTCATTCTTGAAGTCAGTGAGACCAAGAACCCACCAATTCTGCACAAAATACAAGGTAAACATATGATTAAATGGGATATATTTTATTCTCCTTTTATTCTTCCTATTGCTGGGAAAATAGAAAATACTACATAATTGCTGATTTATTGAGCCTCACTACATGTAATACAGGAATTTGTAGGCGAGGGTAAAATGGGCTAAAATTCTTCGGAATTCTGGAATTTGCTCAGAGCTTTTTGTGTATTATTGTGATGAAGAGTAAATGAAAATGAACCATAATGTCAAGGAGTTTCAGTTTCCATTTTAATTGCAGTTTTCAGGTTTTTCAAAATCTATATTATTTAGGAATTAGCATTAATTATGTTTCTTTTAGTTGAAAGTGACAGAAAGCCATCTTGAAGTAGCTTAGAGAAGAAGGAGAATTTATTGGAAGGAATTATTGGAAGGAAGGGTTGAAGAGCTAAGCCACAGGAAGGGTAAAGATATTGACTGCATCTTCAGAGCAACTGGAACTAGGGACATGGATGCTGAGGGGGTCTTTCATTCTGTTTCTTGCCGTGTTATGTTTGTAGTCATTTTATACTCTGTAACGACTGATGAGGTTCCTTTTTGGGGCAGGGAATGTGCTCTTTAAAAATCAAGGAGTTTCTTATTGTGTATCTTCTACCACTAGAGACAGACCAATTTTCTACTTTGGATTCAGGTCAAAAGACCTTGGAAGGAATCTATCTGATCAGCCATTTTTGGGTCAGGTACCTACTTCTGGACCAATCAACTGTAATCTTGTGTTTGAGGGGTCTGGGTAGATGTGTACGATCATGGCCACTCTCTTGGGCCCACCAGTTGGAGTTGGAGAAGGAGGGCTCCTGAAGTGAAGTGCTGGCCAGGAAGTGGTGCAAGTGTTGGCAATATCAGAGTCACAGGTTTTAAGTTGTGTCTAATTTTGGTCACCGAAAAATACAGATTAAAATTCAATATTTTACAAAACAAGTGCATTATTAATGCATGTCTTTGAGGAAAATTAAAATCTTAGGAACCTAAAGAACTAATTGAATTTCCAGAGAAAATGTAAAAGCTAAAGTCATCAAGTTACCATAAAAACTAAGCAAAATAATCAGTTTTTTTTTTTTTTCTCTGAGACAAGGTCTTACTTTGTCTCCCAACCTGTACTGCAGTGGTGCAATCTCAGCTCACTGCAACCTCCACCTCCTGGGTTCAAGTGATTCTCCTGCCTCAGCATCCCAAGTAGCTGAGATCATAGGCATGCGCCACCACGCCTGGCTAATTTTTGTATTTTTAGTAGAGACGGGGTTTTGCCATGTTGGCTAGGCTGATCTCGAACTCCTGACCTCAGGTGATCCACCTGCCTCCGCCTCCCAAAGTGCTGGGATTACAGGCGTGAGCCACCATTCCCAGCCAATAATCAGTTTTTCATAAGTGAGATATTGTATGAATGCTTCTAGGGTGGAGAGAAAAGGTAGTACAGTTTAATTATACATTTGGGTTTAAAAATTTAGAGAGAAAATATATTGTAACATCATTATGACTAAGAAAATTGCAAGTCATATATAGTGAAGAAGTAAAGAGAGGTTACACAGAGGAGTTACCACTTAACATTGTATCTTTAAAGACCATCTAACTTAACCACATGGTATTTGTTTTTGAACTATGCATGAATCCTACAACTGAGTATCTTTAACTACTATATGCCTGGAATTTTATAAAAAATTGAATTCTTTCCATATTATAAGCACTCTTAACCAGTGAACACATCCATAACAAAGTGAAAATAGATTTCCCCTCTGAAGTTTTTTCATACTTTAAAGAGCTTAGCATTCCCCCACCTCCCTCATTCCCCAGATGATAGCAACAAGCAAAAAAGCATGCCTCACAATATTATGGATGGCATATACTACTTTCAAAAAGATATTAAGGGTGATTGTCCAATTGTGAAGAAGTGGAGTTGTGGGTAGCAAAGCAAGCCAAATTTGTTCAGTTTAAGTAGAGGATGTTAAGAGTGGAAGATTGAGTTGGCATGTTGTGTTGCAGTCTGTCCAGTTACAGAATCTCATGGCAGGGACTTGGGTGTACTTAGGTGAATGTGCTGTTTTAAATGACTCTTGACAAAGTGAATAGATTCAATGCTATTATCTCCAGTTTGGTTCACAATGAGAGAATAAAGGAGTAAAGTGAGAAAAAGAAGAAAGATGTCTAAAAGGCATGCATTAGGAAGCTGCTTTCATGAAATAATCTACAATTTTAGATCATTAACTAGTATATGCAATGAATGCCAGCAATTGAGCAGAGGTTTAGGTGACCAGAGCCTATGCATTTCTGTCTGCAGGTGACACTCATATTGCGCTGTAAAAGGAAGCTGCAAGAAGTTGGTGTACTTATAGAACAGTTGATCTTCCATCTAGAGCCAGAAATATGATAAGCATATATTTTTGTAGAAATTAGAATTTAAAAAACATATTGCCTCGTTTGCTGAAAATGACCAGAACAGAAGAAGAAGAACAAATATTAAAAGAAATGGAAACTTGCTACTTTTTGTCCTGGTGACTTACCTGGTATTTGCCAAGCTTACCATGTTTTTAATTTGAAAAAGGAAAAAAGTGCCTTCAGCAAATTTTAAAATCACTCTCAACCATAGATTTATAGGTATGTGAAAACACCTAAATGTCTGAATCATAGTTGGTGTAATATATGAATTAGATACTCACAATATAGGCATTTGATTCAATAACAGATTTTTTACAACTTACATATAAATCCTAGCAGAATCCCTAACAATCTGCTGTTATATGGAAAATTCACAAAAGCAGTCTTAGCTGAGAGACGGACTAGGAATTGGAGAGCTGGGGTCAGTTAACTCTGAGGAGCCACCAGTACTCAGTCTGTACCTGATATTTGTTCCTTAGTGTTTGTGTTCAAGGTGGCCACAAAATTCTGTTTCTTTGATTTATTTCCCTCAGTGAAACAGTGAGACTAACTGCTAACATAGGGAAACATTTCCACATTGCAAGAGAGAAAGAAAGAGATTTCAAAATAATGTTATATGGAATATACAATTCCAAAGGAGGGTAATATTTTATATAGCAAAAGTAATAGTCAATGAATTTTGTGTCTTTCGCTTATTTTTCCCCTCAAGTCTATTTCTAAAAACAAAAAAGTGCTTTCTGAATCCGTGTGACACCGTAAATACATCTTAAAATATCGATTCTTCTCCTTTGCTGTCTTGATTGGCTTCTCATAGTTTAGAAAAAGTTGAAAAAAACAAAAAGGGTTAGATTACATAACGTTTAATAGCATGAATTTCTATTCAAAAAAGATTCAGCTGGTACCTTTTGCAAGCTTGATAAGGTTTATTTTAAAATTTAAGGTAAATATACTAATTTTTGAGAAAACCAATTTCTATATAATATAGTTAATGTGCAAAAGGTAGAGAGGTTATCTTAGATTCAGAAAACATGCTTGACTATTTGCATGATTTTATTATTTCCACTAGGTTTCTTACTTTCTCTTTTTTTAATCCTTTGAGGAAAAGAACAAAAAGATGGAAAACATCTTTTTTCCCCATGGCTTTAAAATTTCCAGAAATGTTAAATCTCTTTTTAAGATGTTACCAATATTGGTTGCAATCTTCTATAAGATCTGGAATTTTCCTATACTAAGGAAAACCTGGCACATGGGTAAGTTTTGAGATTCTGTGTGAAAGGATTTGGACTCACTTGTAGGAAAGTGTTGTACCTACCTTATACTTGTTTTAACTGTTTAATTCTTAAAACATCAAATTTCAAGTTTATTTCTTCTACGTCACTCATTTTTTGTGAATTGTTACTTACGCTAGCTTCTCTGAGAAGCCCCTGGTATTGGCATAATATTCATTTGAAACTCTGGTGTTCAGTCTTTAATAACTGCTGCAGAGCAATGAAAACCATTGTTGTACTGAAACACTTTGGCTTTCGTATCTCTGATGGGGAAAATAAAAACTCCATCCTGCTTTTAATTAGCATTTGGCCATATAGAGCACTACTATAAAAATACTTATTTTATTGTATCATATAAAATTTGTGCCACATTTGTGAATGCAAGCACAGTGGCCAGCTTTTAGTAGGTGCACGAAAATAAAACATAACTTCTGAAGTCTGTCAGTGAACATAAGGAAAGCTCTACAAAGATAAATCGAGAACTTGCTCAACCAATACAAAAAGACTAAAAAAAAAAAAAAACCCAGGTGGACCACATATGGAATTATTGTTAAAAGAAAACAGGAGTATTGAGGGTATAGTATTTTGCATTGACTCTCCATCATTCTGCTGTGAAATATTCAATAGGGTGATTTCACCAGATTTGTGGTGAATAGGTACAAGCTAATAAACTACTGTATATGCTACATAATTTTGAAATAAAGGTCTTGGTAGAAAGAAAGATAATAATCAGCCCCAAGCCATAGGATACCATTTTCAGCAATAAAGAGAAAATAATCAGCGGAGCAACTAGTTGGTTGAAAGGAGGAAATAGGGAGGGAATAATTATCAGTTCGTAATCGCCGTGACCATTACCCTCCTCTCCAGCCTCCTCTTGAGCGAGGCTTCTGCACCTGGCACTTCAGTGCAGTTGCAGCTGAGAGGACACAGAGGCCAGGCCATAATGGCCAGCTTCCCAGCCCTCCAAGCAGGTCGCCATCTCAATGGCTGCAGATGTTTGCGAAGAATGATCCCTCCTAGGTACCCTCCTTCAGCCGTAATCCCAGAGTCCTTGTTGCAGCCAGCAGCTTGAGCTCTTGAACATAAAGGCCAGGCCTGAATTAAGGGGTCTTGAGAAACCTTTGATAGGCCCGGCCTCAGATGTTCTAAGCAGATTGTGAAAGTAATTTACAACAAAGGGCCAGGTTAATTTGAAAATAGTTTTGTTGTTGTTGTTATTGTTGTTTCACATTAAATTCATGTTTTGCTGCTTCTGGTGAGTTTCTATAAACTAATAAGTTTGTCCGATGTAGTTTTCTGACTTTTAAACACATATGCATAAGCCAGCTAGGCTATAACTGCTTTTTTATTAAACTATTAAAAAGGAATACTAAAAAGGAGCTTAAAATCAGGTGCATTCAATAAAACTCTATTTGAGTTGGCACCGAGGCAGTTGCATTATGTTTTCTAGTTGAGCTGGTGCTGGAAGTTTATCACTTGTATTATCTATGGTTAAATGTTATTTTGCTTTGATAAAAGTACCATTTGTAATTTCTATCAACTATCATTAGAGTATATTCATAGTTGGTGAATTAACTTTCTGTTAAGAGGCAAGTAATACACCCATTCAATTTACTGTATTTTAATAATGATTTGTGCTTTTTGATTAGGCATAACTTTCAGAAGAAAGGAGAACAGTTCAAAGAGGCTTCTTAGGGCAGAATAAGTGCTTCATTTAAACTAATAGATTAAACATGTTTATTACGATTATCAACATTGTCCAGCCGAGAGAAGAAACAATTCTTAGTAAAGAAGGCAGTTAACATACTGTTTTAAGAGCCAAGTTATTGTTCTCTCTGTATGATTCTAACCGAAAGGAAATGTTTTCTTCATTTTTCATAGAACGTTTTTAAACTTTTGGCTTAAGCTGGAATCATTGACCCTTTTTTTGTCTGCCCTTCTATGCAATCTGTCTTCCTCTGGGAAAACACTTGTCCTCCTTCCTGGAATTTGTTAACACTATTTGGGTTGGCCCAAAGGAGTTGCCCAAGAGGCAAACTAGGCTGTATAAGACTTTAGGATCCAAAGAATGGGATCGTGGTTTCATAAACACACACATTCCATTCCCTGGACTGACAAAACAGCATATACTATGAGCCGTTTCCTAGGTATAGCTCAGATATTTTTAAATTCAACATAATATGGATTCTGTCTAGGGTATACATGCTTACTTCCTGGAGCAACTTCCTAACTGAGATATCTGAGGCCTACTGGATATTAATTCTGTACAGTAAGTACTATTTTCTAAGGTTAACAACCTCCTGTCCCTGCATTTTTTGAGAGTCATAGTAGCTATGGCATTCTCCTGCTATCCAGTGACAGTACTGTAGCAATGCATTACCAGACACACATTCCTTATGGCCACTTCTGAAATAACGAAATTAAACTACATCTCAAAATCGTGTTCATTATTTGGAAAAGATTGTTATGAGGTTTTAATTAGAAGGTATGTCCACTGAGAGATTTATGGCTGTAAATTTCCTCATACACATGTTTTTCATTATGATGGCAGTGAACCAATAACTTTTATGTGATTCCCATCTCCCACTCCTCCCTCCACCCCCTATGAAATTGAAATCATATTAGAGGTCACTCAGGCTTTTGAAAAAAAAAAAGTGGACATTTATAGATTTTCTTGAAACAGGAGTCCTTCTGTTTAAGAAATAAGCCAGAAATACCTTAGAAAAAGATGAGCTAAATTATTATTTGTCCCATAAGTGTAGGAAAACAGAAACTATCTGAAACTAAGATTTATTCTAACAGTTATACTTTGTTCTCTTTTTCAAAATTTGTATTTTCTATGAAGAATATCTTGATTAACCCATGGTTGGGGTGGTGGTCACAGACTGATTAAGGTGTCCCAGTCATTTCACTATCATTTATATATTGTTACATCTGAGATCAGTGCAAAAACATAACCTTCACCCTCCATGGAACACACACACACACACACACACACACACACACACACACACACACGTGATTGCTATATTATAATGTGGTTCCATGTTCTAAAATAACTCCTGTTTCCCTGGTGAAAATTACAAATTTTATGCGTACTTAAGCAATCTTTGCCTTAGATGTAATTTGGAAATCTCCCTTAGTTCCTTAGGGTGGTCATCTAAATATATTATCTTCAAACCTGAAGATAGGAATTAATGAAAAAATGACATTTGAACTTTTTTAAGCAGAAAGATGTTTTTAACATTGAAAATATTTTCTGTATTCTCATATCATAATCATCATACTTTCAATAGTAATTGAGAAAATAAATCTTGTTGAAACTACTATGAATGAATTCAATATGATTTTAAATAAATTGATAATTACAATAGTATCTATGTACATTTCAGCAATAACAAAAAAGCAGTTTGAAATATACTATTTATTCAATCTAAAAGCCTGATGAACCTCTATATTCAATAATATTCCTGACTTGGCCCTTCAAGGGTTAGTGACCCACAGAGTTGAAAATACTGTTTTAAAATTAAATGTAAATAGTGCTTGGTCCATTTCAAAAAAATCCAACCATAGCAATTTTGTCAGACCCTTGAGAGATGCCTGTGAAATTCTTGACCCTTATAGGAGAAATACCATCCGAATAAATTAAAACTAAATGTATGAATATTTCTAAGAATTTGCATTAATACTACAAACGAGTTTTACTTATAAAATCATAGTACTGAAAATGCACTATTTGAAAATATTGGTAGACTTGTAGGCTCCTGAAAAATATGTCTGAAGACACTACAGGTTAAAAAATCATCCAGGTTGAACACTAGTGACAGAGCGTGGCAATAATTTTGCTCCAAAAATGGACTCTGAACATAAGATATTTCTCAGACTGGAAACAAGGATCTACCAAAATATCCGGTGGGAACTTAAGACTCTTTGATAGAAAGGATATATCAAGGAAAATTTTTATGGATTGAGTACTTACACTGTGCTGGCCAATAGACGGTATGTGTTCTATTGAGCCCCCAAAATACCCCTTTAGTGTAATTGTAACTATCCCCCAAGAGTGGCCAAAGAAGGGCAGTGAGACAGGAGCTGCAGAGGAGGTGATATGCTGGACAAATAAACTCCTGGAAAGAGAGTTTTACCATCTGGACCAAATGGCAACTAGGAAGCCTTGGCCTAGACATTAACTGAGAATAATAGGTGAAGAATCCCAGCATCACTGAAGGGTGGACCCAGCCTTAGCAACCACATAGCTATTGTGCTGCAGACAAACAACATGTTCTACAGACAGAACTCGGCCAAGGGAAAGGCCTTCTGAGTACTGAAGCCAAGTAGAGTTATAGGAAGAGTAGAAGAGGCAGCTGCAAGTACTCAGAAGACCAGGAAGAGAACATTTCAGATTTCAATAGGAAAGACCAGTAGTCCTGGGGAGGGGCTGAGTAAGCTAGCTTGTCTAACAAATATTTGGAATTCAGTAATTTTTTTTTAAAAAGATGAATGGTTGTTGTAACTATTGTTATAACCAACACCACCCCCAATTTAGTGGCATAAAATAGTCATTTTATTAACATTCGTGGATTATGAAGATCAGCAATTTGAACAGGCTATAGTGGGGCTGGCTTGTCAAAGCCTGGCATCGTCTGAAGTTGTTTTATTTATAGGCCTGGAAATGGCTGGCTGTTGGCTGACACCTCACTGGGGGCTGTCCACTGGAATATTCCACCTGGCATCTTCTCCGTGTGGTCTCTACCTTGGGCTGCCTCACAGCATGGTTTCCCAGAGCAGGCAACCCGAGAGACCCAAGCAGAAGTTGCATCACCTTTTATGAGCTAGCTCCTGAAGTCATATGGCATTACTTTCACCATCATCACAGATTCAAGGGGAGGAAACAGACCACACTGGAGCAACATGTCAGAATCACTTTGTAAGAAGAGCATGTAGAAGCCAGGCACACTGGCTCATGCTTGGAGTCCCAGCTACTCCAGAGGCTGAGAGCCCAGGAGTTCCTGCCTGCAGTGTCCTATGATCTTGCCTGTGAATAAACACTGCACTCCAGCCTGGGCAGCGTAGCAAGGCCCTGTCTCTAAACACAAAAATTAAAACAAAAGAAGAGCATGTAGGATGGGAAGTATTGTTGCAGCCATTGTTAGACAATAATCTGCCACAAAGACAGTAGCTCCAGCTGGGGGTTTTTGGGGGGATGCAGGGGTGGGTGAGACAGGATTCTCTAAAGTTGGTTGGGGAAGGTCTGAAGCATAAGGAAGACTCTTTGGAGTGAAGAATAACAGTGCCTTCTTCATCCAGGCTCTCACTGCCAGTCTTAACATTGACACCAGTCCTGCTATGCTTCAGGCTGGACATGAGTCTAAGCAGCTTAGTCTAAAAGCCACGATCAATTGACAGGAGCCTCTGGCTGAGAGGGATCCTGGGTATCAGCTAACACATGAAGTTTCAGAAACTAGAGAATAGGGTCAATGATGGGGCCAACTTATTAACAGTCTAGAACCTCGTCCTTTTCTTATATTTGTTATAAGGGCAAGAGGCACTGATCTCTTAGTGCGTTCAATTTTGGAGACTGCAAGCAAAGAAATATGAGGCTGGAGAGACTGTTCTCTTCGATCACTCCTTAATTAATTAATTCAACAAATATTTGAGTGTCAGCTATGTGCCAGTCTAGGGAGAGGGGAGACTGAAAGCTGAAAGAAAGTGGCTGAATCCCAGGAGGTCAATGGGAGCAGGAAGAGAGTTCCAGCCTCTTATAAAGAAAGAGCCCTGGGAGTTTGACTAGCAGGAGGCCTACCACCTGCCTTATTTGCAGTCTGGTCAAAATGACCAGCCAAGGCTCGCTAAAAAGCAAAGATAGGCTAGATCCCACTTGGCTGAGGCTCTTTGGCTGGAACTCAAATTAGTTCCATTGCAAACGTTTGAAATCAAATGCTGTGATTCAGATTAAAATATCCCCTCATGGCCCTTTGGCCCTCCCTTTTTTCTCTATGCTTTAAAATGTCTATTTAAAATTCTCATTTGAACTCTTTTGCTCAAAAGCCTCAACATTTTTAATTTTTTGCACATCTTTTTGTCTGTATTCTTAAATGTTCTATCGTTGGTGTAAACATCAGTGTGGAAACATTCAGCCAATGCTCAGTTTTTGCGTGGCTGATTATCTGATGAATTAGTGATCTAAGCATTTTGTTTTTCTTCCTGACAGCTGTCTTCCTTTCAGCTTTTACTACTTATTAGTGCACTGTGGGAAGAATCATGCAAAAGCCAAAATTAAACTCAAAACATTTTGTCACTTATTACCGTTTCCACTAAAACGGTCAGAGAGTGGTGGAGATTGCAAATGCTGGTGAAAATAATTTCCCTCCATTACCTATAGACTTCAGTTATCCATGCTACATTTTTCTAGCTTCTGAACACAAATAAACAAGATGCTTTTGTAATAGCTATAAATTTGCAAATCATGTCATTTACACAGGAGTTTTCATTTCATATACTCCAAGTTCCTTCCAGGCCATCTTCTGCTAGGATTCTGGATGTCATTTAGGTTTGTCAATCAGATGCTCAGATGCTCTTTTAAAGTTGGAAGCAAGGGAAAGCCTCAATTTCCATAGTTTCTGCTCTTTTCTCTTAGGCGACACTGTTGTGGCACTGACTGGCAGCTTCCTGATTGTGGCAGTGGTAGTATGGTTCTAGAGTTTCCCAGTCTTGTGGGTGGCTTCTTGATTTTAGAGGACAGCCTCTTTTTTCTTTGCAGCACAATTCCTAGGGATGTCTGTCTATCTGGACCTATGTCTCTTTGGCCTTTTCAATAGTTCTCTAAGCCATTTGATAACCATTGATTAATCTTTCAGTCAAGATTTAATAAACTAGCTAGAATAGATTCTGTTCTCTGAAACAGATCCCTGATTGAAACACATGGGAAGTTTTGCTGGCCAAGGTAGAGAAATAAACTTCCTATATTGTCTCGGCTATGCAATACTATTAAGACAGGTTTACATCTGGTTTTCAGAAAACTGATTTAAATACTAGTTTTCTAGAAAATATCAGCCTATATACCAATCTACAGTGGCTTATGGTCCTTAAGAATCTGTGATGAGCTGGACTCTAATAATCTGTTCTATTTCAGTGCATTGTTCCCTCCCATATGTGCATGTGTTCTCATCATTCAGCTCCCATTTATAAGTGAGAAGATACAGTATTCAGTTTTATGTTCCTCTGTTAGTTTGCTGAGGATAATGGCATCCAGCTCTATCTATGTCCCTGAAAAGGACATGATCTCTTTCTTTTTTATGGCTGCATAGTATTCCATAGTGTATACCTACCACATTTTCTTTATCCAGTCTATGATTGATGGACATTTAGGTTGATTTTATGTCTTTGCTGTTGTGAATAGTACTGCAAGTGCATGCCTGTATCTTTATAATAGAATGATTTATATTTTGGGGGGTATATATCCAGTAATGGGATTGCTAGGTCAAATGGTATTTCTGCATCTATGTCTTAGAGGAATTGCCACACTGTCTTCCACAATGGATTGAACTAATTTACACTGGCACCAACAGTGTAAAAGCATTCCTTTTTCTTCACAACCTTGCCAATATGTGTTTTTTGACTTCTTAAAACAGCCATTATGATTAGTGTGAGATGGTATATCATTGTGGTTTTGATTTGCATTTCTCTAATGATCAGTTATGTTGAGCTTTTTTTTCCTGTTTGTTGGCTGCATGTATGCCTTTTTTTTTGCTAATTGTCTGTTCATGTCTTTTGCCTACTTTTAATGGGGTTGTTTTTTTCTTGTAATTTGTTTCAACTCCTTATAGATGCTGGATATTAGACCTTTGTCAGATGGATAGGTTGCAATTTTTTTCTCCCATTCTGTAGGTTGTCATTTTACTCTGTTGATAATTTCTTTTGCTGTGCAGAAGCTGTTTCGTTTAATTAGGCTTATATGTCAGCTTTTGTTGCAATTACCTTTGGTGTCTTCCTCATGAAATCTTTGCCCATGCCTATGTTCTGAATGGTATTGCCTAGGTTGCTTTCTAGGGTTTTTATAGTTTGGGGCTTTATATTTAAGTCTCTAATCCGCCTTGAGTTGATTTTTGTATATAGTGTAAAGAAGGGATCCACTTTCAATCTTCTGCATATGGCTAGCCAGTTATCCCAGCACCATTTATTGAATAGAGAATCCATTCCCCATTGCTTGTTCTTGTCAGGTTTGTCCAAGATCAGATGGTTGTAGGTGTGCAGTCATATTTCTGGGATTTCTATTCTGTTCCATTGGTCTATGTGACTGTTCTTGTACCAGTACCATGCTGTTTTGGTTAATGTAGCCTTGTAATACAGTTTGAAGTCAGGAAGTGAGGCTTCTAGTTTTGTTCTTTTTGCTTAGGATTTTCTTGGCTATTCAGGGTCTGTTTTGGTTTCATATGAATTTTAAAATAGTTTTTTTCTAATTCTGTGAAGAATGTCAATGGTAGTTTAATGGGAATAGCATTGAATCTGTAAACTGCTTTGGGCAGTATGGCCATTTTCACAATATTTAGTCTTCCTATCCATGAGCATTGAATGTTTTTCTATTTGTTTGTGTTACCTCTGATTTCTTTGAGTAGTGGTTTGTAGTTCTACTGGAAGAGGTCCTTCACTTCTCCTGTTAGCTGTATTCCTAGATATTTTATTCTTTTTGTGGCAATCGTGTATGGAGTTCATTCATGATTTGGCTCTTGGCTTGCCTGTTGTTGGTGTATAGAGATGCCAATGATTTTTGCACATTGATTGTGTATTCTGAGACTTTTCTGAAGTTGCTCATCAGCTTAAGAAGCTTTTGGGCTGAGATGATGGGGTTTTCTAGATACAGGATTATGTCATCTGCAAACAAAAATAGTTTGACTTCCTCTCTTTCTGCTTGAATTCACTTTATTTCTCTCTCTTGCCTGATTGCCGTGGCCCTTCTAACACCATGTTGAATAGGAGTGGGAAGAGAGGGCATCCTTGTCTTGTGCCAGTGTATTAGTCTGTTCTCACATTGCTAATAAAGATATACCTGAGACTGGGTAATTTATAAAGAAAAAGAGGTTTAATGGACTCACAGTTCCATGGGGCTGGGGAGGCTTCACAATCATGGTGGAAGGCAAAGGAGGAGCAAAGTCATGTCTTATATGGCAGCAGGCAAAAGAGAGGGCATGTGCAGGGGAACTCCCCTTTATAAAACCATCAGATCGCATGCGACTTACTCACTATCATGAGAACAGCATGGGAAAGACCTGCCCCCCTGATTCACTTACCTCTCACTGGGTCCTTCCCTTGACACATAAGAATTATGGGAGCTACAATTCAAGATTTAGGTTGGGACACAGCCAAATCCTATCAGCTGGTTTTCAAGGGGAATGCTTTCAGCTTTTGCCCATTCAGTGTGATATTGGCTGTGGGTTTCTCATATATGGTTCTTATTGTTTTGAGGTATATTCCTTCAGTACCTAGTTTATTGAGAACTCTTAACCTGAGGGGATGTTGATTTTATCAAAGGCCTTTTCTGCATCTATTGAGATAATCATGTGTTTTTTGTCTTTAGATCTGTTAATGTGATGAATCACATTTATTGATTTTCTTATGTCAAACCAACCTTGAATCCCAGGGATGAAGCCTACGTGATTGTGGTGGATAGGCTTTTTGATGTGCTGCTGAATTTGGTTTGCCTGTATTTTGTTGAGGATTTCTGCATCAGTGTTCAGCAAGGATATTGACCTGAAGTTTTCTTTTTTTGTTGTTGTTTTTTCTGTCAGGTTTTAGTATCAGGATGCTGCTGCCTTCATAGAATGAGCTAGGGAGGAGTCCTTCTTTTTCAATTTGTACCTGTGGTAGAATTCATCAGTATATCCATCTGGTCCTGGGCTTTTTTTTGGTTGGTAGGCTATTTATTCCTGCCTCAATTTTAGAACTCATTATTAATCTATTCAGGGATTTAATTTTTTTTCTGGTTCAGTCTTGGGAGGATGTATGTGTCCAGGAATTTATCCATTTCTTCTAGATTTTCTAATATATGTGCATAGAGGTGTTTATATTATTCTCTGACGGTTTTTTTGTATTTCCATGAGGTCAGTGGTAATATCCCACTTATCATTTTTTCTCTCTTTTCTTCTTTATTAGTCTAGCTAGCAGTCTATCTGTTTTACTAATTTTTTCAAAAAATCAGCTCCTGGATTCGTTGATTTTTTTGAAGCGTTTTTTGTGTCTTTATCTCCTTCAGTTCTGTGCTGATCTTGGTTATGTCATGTGTTCTGCTAGATTTGGGGTTTGTTTGCTCTTGGTTTGTTAGTTCTTTTACTGGTGATGTTAGGTTGTTAATTTGAGAACTTTCTAGCTTTTTGATGTGGGCTTTCAGTTCTATAAATTTCCCTCTTAACACTGCATTAGCTGTATTACAGAGATTCTGGTATATTGTCTCTTTGTTCTCCTTAGTTTCAAAGACTGTCGTGATTTGTGCCTTAATTTCATTACTCACCCAGGAGTCATTCAGGAGCTGGTTGGTCAACTTCCATGTAGTTGTGTGGTTTTTTTTTTTTTTTTTGAGATGGAGTCTCGCTCTTTCACCCAGGCTGGAGTGCAGGGGCGTGATCTCGGCTCACTGCAGGCTCCACCCCCGGGGGTTCATGCCATTCTCCTGCCTCAGCCTCCTGCGTAGCTGGGACTACAGACGCCCGCCATCTCACCAGGCTAATTTTTTGTATTTTTACTACAGATGGGGTTTCACCGTGTTAGCCAGGATGGTCTTGATCTCCTGACCTCATGATCCCCCCGCCTCTGCCTCCCTACGTGCTGGGATTACAGGCATGAGCCACCGTGCCCAGCCAGTTGTGTGGTTTTTTGAGTGAGCTTCTTAATCTTGAGTTCAATTTGATTTCACTGTAGTCTGAGATATTGTTTGTTGTGATTTCAGTTCTTTTGCACTTGCTGAGGAGTGTTTTACTTCTGATTCTGTGATCCATTTTAGAATAAGTGCCATGTGGTGATGAGAAGAACTTATATTCTGTTGTTTTGGGGTGGAGAGTTCTGTAGATACCTATCAGGTCCACTTGATCCAAAGCTCATTCCAGGTCCTGAATATCTTTGTTAATTTTCTGTCTTAATGAGCTAATATTGTCAGTTGGATGTTAAAGTCTCAACATTATTAGTGTGGGAGTTAAGTATCTTTGTAGGTCTTTAAGAACTTGCTTTATAAATCTGAGTGCTCCTGTATTGGGCTTATATATTCTTAGGATAGTTAGCTCTTCTTGTTGAATTGAATGCTTTACTATTATGTAATGCCCTTCTTTGTCTTTTTTTTAATCTTTGTTGGTTTAAAGTCTGTTTTGTCAGAGACTAGGATTGTAACCCCTGCTTTTTTCTGTATTCCATTTGCTTGAATTTTTCCCCATCCCTTTATTTTGAGCCTACATGTGTCTTTGCATGTGAGATGGGTCTTTTGAAGACAGCATACCAATGGATCTTGCCCCATTTATATTTAAGATTAGCATTGTTATGTGTGGATTTGATCCTGTCATCATGATACTAGCTGGTTATTTTATAGACTTGTTTATGTGGTTGCTTCACTGGTCTATGTACTTCGACGTGTTTGTAGTGGCTGCTAATGGTTTTTCCTTTCCATATTTAGTGCTTCCTTCAGGACTGCTTGCAAAGTAGACTTGATAGTAACAAATTCCCTCAGTATTTGCTTGTCTGAAAATGATTGTATTTCTCCTTTGCTTATGAAGCTTAGATTGGTCTGATATGAAATTCTGGTTTGAAAATGTTTTTCTTTGACAATATTGAATATAGGCTCCCTATCTCTTCTAGCTGATAGGGTTTCTGCTGAGAGGTCCACTCTTAGTCTGATGGGCTTCCCTTTGTAGGTGACCTGGCCTTTCTCTCTGGCTGCCTTTGACATTTTTTTCTTTCATTTTGACCTTGGAGAATCTGAAGATTATGTGTCTTGGGGATGATCTTCTCGTGGAGTACCTTATTGGGATTCTCTGCATTTCCTGTATTTGAATGTGCCTGTCTTGCTAGGTTGGGGAAGTTCTTTTGGATGATATCCAGAAGTATGTTTTCCAGTTTGGTTCCATTCTCCCCTTCTTTTTCAGGTACCCCAGTCAGTTGTAGATTTGGTCTCTTTACATGATCCCACATTTCTTGGAGATTTTCTTCATCCCGTTTCATTCTTTTTTTTTTTTCTATTCTTGTCTGCCTATCTTATTTCAGAAAGATAGTCTTCAAGCTCTGAGATTCTTTCCTCTACTTAGTCTATTCTGCTATTAATACTTTTGATTGCATTGTGAAGTTCTTGTAGTGTATTTTTCAGCTCTAACAGGTGAGTTATGTTCCTCTCTGAAATGGCTATTTTGGTTGTCAGCTCCTGTGTTGCTTTATCATAATTCTTAGCTTCTTTGCATTGGGTTACAACTTGCTCCTTTAGCTTAGCCAAGTTTGTTATTACCCACCTTATGAAGCCTCCTTCTGTCATTTCAGCCATCTCAGCCTCAGCCCAGTTCTGTGCCCATGCTGGAGAGGTGTTGTTGGCATTTGGAGGAAAAGGGGCACTCTGGCTTTTTGAGTTTTCAGGATTTTTACATTGATTCATTCTCATCTTTGTGGGCTTCTCTTTCTTTGATCTTCAAGGTTGCTGACCTCTGGATGGAGTTTTTGTGTTTGTGTTGTTGTTTGTTTGTTTTTCTTTTAACAGTCTGGCCACTCTTCTATAGGGCTGCTTGGTTTGTTGGGGGTCCGCTCAAGACCCTAGTTGCCTCAGTTTTTCCCATACCAGAAGGTATCACCAGTGAAGGCTGTGAAACATCAAAGATGGCAGACAGCTCTTCCTCTCCCAGCTGGGGCGATACTGACCTATTGCCATCCCAAATGTACCTGTAGGAGGTGGCTGGAGACCCTGGTTTGGAGGGCTTATCTAATCAGGAGGAATGGGGTCAGTGACCTGCTTAAACAAGCAGTCTGGCTGCTTTCTGGTAGAGCAGCTGTTCTGTGTTGGAGATCTCTTCAGCTCCCAGTTGGTTTGGGCTCTCCACGGGCCCACAGGCTGGACTGGGTGAGAAGCCGGAAGGTGAAGGTGTCAGCCTGCCTCTCCCCTCAGGCACTCCATCCCAGGGAGAACACGAGCAGGGGTGGCTGGAGGCCCCAGCTTGGAGGACCCCACTGGCAGGACCCATCCTGTGAGGAGGAGTGGATCTCGCTTAAACAAACAGTCTGGCCATGCCTCAACAAAACAGCTGTGATACAGTAGCGACCCGCTTCTGCCCCCATCAGCTTGGACTCTCCAAAGCCCGCAGGCTGGAACAGCTGAGTTGTCCAACCAACCCATGTGGCGGCCCTCCCCTCCCTTGGGCACTGAGCCCCAGGGAGCGATGAGAAAGCTCTGTTATTGTTATTAACACGTGCTGGTGGGCGTGGCTAGGGGAGGTCCGGCCAGGAGATCCTGCCCAGTGAGGAGGAATGGATTGGGGCCTCACTTAAAGAAGCAGTCTGCCCACGATCTGGCAAAGAGGCTGTGTTGCGCTGCTGGTGGACCCTTTCCCTTCCAGACCATTTGGACTCTCCAAAACCTGCAGGCTGGAATGGCTGAGTCGACCTAACAGCAGAGGTGGTGACCACCCTTTCCTTGCCCCACTGCACCAGGCTCCGCCTTAGTTCAGGCAGGCTCCATCCTGTTGCTGGGGGTTGGCTGGAATTCCAAGCCAGCGGGTCTTATCTTTGGAGGTGTGGTGGAAGTGGAGCTTGCAGAATGAGGCTGCTTGGCTCGCCAGATTCTGCCACCTTCCTAATGGTATGTATGGACCTCCTGCCTTGCTTGAGTTGCAGACACATTTGTTGGGGATCTCAGGGCTGGCGTATGCAAAGCTCCTGGGTCTCTCTGCATGCCTGAGCAGCTGCTCTGCCAAGACTCCACACAGCTCTGTGTGTCAGACCCAAGGCCCTGGTGGGATGGGCTCACGAGGGGATCTCTTGATCCACTGGTTGCAAAGACCCACGAAGAAACATAGTTTCCCAGGGTCACACACTCACTCACTGCTTCCCTTGGCTGGGGTTGGGGGTTCCCTTTGAGAGAAGAGAGACAGACCCTCTCAAATTGTTTTATATTCAGAAAAGGAAAGAGAAGCGAAACTAAAAGCAGTTAGCCTGGCGCCTAGGAACCAGACCTAAAACCAAGGAACCAGACCCGAAACCAGGCCTTGGCCTGCCTGACCTAAGCCTGGTAGTTAAAGATCAACCCCTGACCTAACCGGTTATATTATCTGTAGATTCCAGACATTATATGGAAAGGCATTGTAAAAATCCCTGTCCTGTTCTGTTTTGCTCTGATTACCCATGCTTGCAGCCCCCAGTCACGTACCCCCTGCTTGCTCAATCACGACCCTCTCACGCGGACCCCCTTAGAGTTGTGAGCCCTTAAAAGGGACAAGAATTGCTCACTTGGGGAGCTCCGCTCTTGAGACAGGAGGCTTGCCGATGCTCCCGGCCGAATAAACCCCTTCCTTCTTTAACTTGGTGTCTGAGGAGTTTTGTCTGCAGCTCGTCCTGCTACATCTTGGCTCTGTATCACTCCCAGGTGGACCGTTGCCCCACCCTGCCTTACTTCATTCTGTGTGGGTCGAGTTGTTTTCGTAATCAGTCCTAATACAAGAACCTGAATATTTCAGTTGAAGGTGCTGTGCTCACTTGCCCCTTTCATTCCTCTCCGTGAGTGCCCTGGACCTCGGCTGTTTCTAATGGACCATCCTGGTCCCTCCCCCTGCTTTCTTTCAATGCTTCGGTTCTCACTCTATGAAGTCAGTGGGTTTCAGCCTTGCTTGTACATTGAATTCACTGGGGAACTTTAGAAAATCCTAATGCCAAGCCACACTGCAGACCAATTGCATCAGGTTTCCTCAGGGTAGGGCCCAGGCATCAGCATTTTCCAAATCCCCAAGGAGCTGATCTATCTGAGGTCAATGTGAGTGAAACCAGGGCTGAAAGAGAGATCTCAAATGCTTTGTCAATAGTACCTACTGACTGCTGTTCCTTCCACTCTGGGAGCAGAAAATGTTACTATCTTTGCAGTGATTATTAATATTTATGTCAACTCCAGTGTTGGTGACCAATTTTTCAATTCAATATTCCTCTACCACAAATTCTGGGAACTCTAGTTATGGTTGGGACAACATAGGGACTTGGGAAAGTATTTGCCCAATGTTCCAAAAATAGCGTTTAAAAAACATGACAGGCCAGACGCGGTGGCCCACGCCTGTAATCCCAGCACTTTGGGAGGCTGAGGCGGGCAGATCACATGAGATCAGGAGTTTAAGAGCAGCCTGGGTAACATGGTGAAACCCTGTCTCTACTAAAAATACAAAAATTAGCTGGGCATGGTGGTGGGCACCTCTAATCCCAGCTACTCAGGTGGCTGAGGCAGGAGAATCACTTGAATCCTGGAGGCAGAAGATAGCACCACTGCACTACAGCCTGGGTGACAGTGAGACTCTGTCTCAAAAAACAAAAACAAGGAAAGTGTTAGGTATTTGCTTACTTTTTTTTTTTAACAGTTGTGATGGGTGAATGGCCCTTCTCAGCCACCCTGCTAGTAGATGAGCCCTGCCAGCCCCACTTACCATGGATCTTCCAAAAAAAGAACCTGCCATGCTGCCATGTCTACCAACACAGACTTTCAGTGGAAGGAGGGAGTAAGGACTGTGAATGGAGAAAAGGGGAAAGAAGGAAAAGGAAGGAAGATGAAGAGACAAGGAATAGAAGGAGGAGCAGAAGCGGGAGGAGCAGGCCAGTGGGATACATGCTGCTGGGACATTTGAGGTCTTGCTGCCCCAGTGCCTACGCTGGCTAAGGGTAGAGGAGAAGCCAGAAGGACCTTCTATGGGTCCACCACTGAGGGACCCATTCTCCTCCCCTAAGCCCCACCAGTTTCAGTATTCTGACTCAGGTCTAGAGAGAGACTAATCTGAATTTTTTTACCCTGAAGAATTAAATCAGGATTAGCATTTGGGGTTGAAAAGTTCCACTGAGGCCAGGTGCTATGATAAAATGCCACATATTGAGACAGAATTGGATCTTGTAAAACAATAGAAGTTGCAATATGCCACTTACTTAGTTTAACCCACTCTGTGATTCAGAATTCTGGTAATGTCTAGAATGTAAAACTTAAGAAATTTGACATAAGTATTTTCCGAAAATGACTGAACTCCACCGTAAGAACTAAAAATGCTTTAGTACTGAGTTAGCCTAAACACATACATACATACAATCAACTCTAAATAAT
This sequence comes from Nomascus leucogenys, assembly GCF_006542625.1. Taxonomy (NCBI): domain Eukaryota; kingdom Metazoa; phylum Chordata; class Mammalia; order Primates; family Hylobatidae; genus Nomascus; species Nomascus leucogenys. Next base: position 2,665,417 of record NC_044396.1, read on the forward strand.
AGATACTGAAGGCTTGTTTTACACTTCTAGCTTGCTTCTGTGTAGATGTATCTATTCTTAATTAAGGATTTGAAAATTCCTCACAAACTGAACAGCTGAGAGACGATGGATTCATGTATTCGTTACTCCATTCCTCAAAACATTTATTAACCACCTATTATGCCTTAGGTCTTGGAAAACAAAAAAAAGAGAAAGATACCTTGCCCACCCTCAGTAAAGAGAAAATCATAGCCATGTGATCCCAGGGAGCTACAGGACCCCCTGGGAATTGTGTCTTTTCTGGTCTAGTCTAGACTTCTTTTCCTATACAGTCAAAGCCTGCAGATCGTTCTTTGCAAATTGTTGCAAATTGTCTTGTTCCTGATGGATTAAATGCAGATATGGAAATCTGCCTTGGGCCATGCAATTTTGTAAAATATATATTTGGTTTTCATCCCCATTTCCTGATATACAGCTCCTAAAACCCCTGGAATCTCTGGAGTGATAAGAATGTCTTTTGTATGCTAATGAGATGACTGGTGGCTGGGGCCTCCAGGTAGCTTCAGGATGGAGTCTAGTCACCCGAAAGATTAAGGCGTGATTAGAGGATTGGAACTTTCAGTCCCACCTCCCAAATTGCAAGGAGGTGTGAGAGCTGAAGGTTGAGTTGATCACCAATAGCCAGTGATGTAATCAATCATGCCTATGTAATGATGCCTCCATATAAACCCCAAAAGACTGGGTTCTGGAAGCTTCTGGAAAGCTGAACGCATGGAGGTTCCTGGAGGGTGGTGTGCCTGATAAGTGCATGGAAACTCCATACCCCTTCCCTCATACCTCGCCCTATCCATCCATTCATCTGGCTGTTTATCTGTATCCTTTGCAATATCCCTTATAATAAGCTGGTAAACACAACTTAAGTGTTTCCTTGAGTTTTGTGAATAAGTCTAGTACATAAATCTAACCCAAGAAAGGGTAGTGGGAACCCCAATTTATAGCTGGTCAGTTAGAAGCACAGGTCACAACCTGGGGATTTTGACTAGCATCTGAAGTGGAGGGGGACAGTGTTGTGGGACTGAGACCTCAACCTGTGGGATCTGATGCTACCTGATAGATAGTGTCAGAATTAAATTGAATTACAGGACACCTAGCTGATCTACTGCAGAATTGATTACTTGGTTGGTGTGTAGGGAAAACCACACCCACACCTCTGGTGTCAGAAGTATTGTACTGAATGGTGAGAGACAGTAGGAAAGCACATTGGTTTTTCCTGTATCTTTCTTGCAGGCTTTTAGTGCCATTTTCAGATAGTCCTAAGTCTCTTCTATGCTTGTTCTTGCAGGGCAGTTTTTATCAATAACATTGCTAAGGCTTTTGCTGTTTTCTAGCATGCCCTGGAAAAAGTGTGCTGGTGGGCTTCCTTTCCTCTCTACGAGTGATTTCTTTCAGTCTATGTCCTTTGTCTGCACACAACAAGTGATACAATCTGAGCGCTCTATGTCCTCTTTCTCAGGAAGAAATACAGGATGTTTTAAACTGCTTTGGATGGAATTAAATTGTAGCTAATTGAGATGGGACTAAGGGTGAAATGAGTAGATTATAGGCTAGAAGACCACAGCAAGGAATGAGGGCCTGAGACGCACATGGCAGTGTTGAGCGTATTTATTCCTTCTTTCTGTGAGTAAGGACAATCTGGTTGGCAGAACCAAATCACAAATCAGAGTTTAATTAACACTCCTGTGTTAGGCCATTCTCACATTGCTATGAAGGAATACCTGAGACTAGGTAATTTGTAAAGAAAAAAGGTTTAATTAGCTCACCGTTCTGTGAGCTGTATAGGAAGCATGGTGTTGACATCTTAGTTTCTGAGGAGGCCTCAGGAAACTTACACTCATGGAGGAAGGCAAAGGGGGAGCAGACTTGTCACATGGGCAAAGCAGGAACAACAGGCAGGCGGGGAGAGGAGTCACACACTTTTAAACAGCCAGCTCTTGTGAGACAGCATGAAGAGGATGGTGGTGACCCACTCATGAGAAATCCACCCCATGATCCAATCACCTCCCACCAGCCCCACCTCCAATACTGGGGATTACAATTCAATATGAACTTTGAACAGGGACACAGATCCAAACCATATCAACTATTAATAAAATGACTGCAGCCATGCTGTCCAGTGAGATGGAAGGGTGGGAACCATGGCCCACAAAGTGAGGCCCATTCAGCTACTGTGCTTTCCAGAATAAATTTAGAGATAGCTGCTGCAATGGAGGGCTATTAACTGGCCTTCTACAATCCCCTAATGAAAGAGATGTTTTGCTGAAATAATTATGGTGGCTTAATAACACAAACTTAGATTTGTCCAGGCAGAGTTACAGGGTCACAACCAAGTGGTGGAGTCTTAGAGGGTTAGCTAGCCTATTCAGTGAGGAATTAGTAGTCTGTCTTCTGTAATCTTCAATTTACAAATCCTCAGTGATGTACCATTGTTTAACATAAATAAAGTCTTCCTCTGGCCCAGTGCAAGAAGACCATTTTCAGTTGTTTTATTCAAAATGGTAATGAGTTTATAGTAAGCCATCCACGCTGGATCAGTCCACTTTGTGATTTAAAAAATCCCTTCTGTAAGAGAGGTATCCACGACTGGCATGCTGCCAAGGTACTGGAACATTGTTTTACTTTGTGCAAAGCTCACCAGTTTGAGTGAACCAAAGCTATGAACTTGCCTTCAGAATAACCACCAAGGTGAAAAGCCCAGGCTTGCCCATGGAAGTGCTAAAAAAAAACTGCTTATAAAGGCTTATAAAGGTCTAAACTACTTACAGAGTTTTGAAAACATCATTTACTGGAATTTCAATGTGAATTATTGCCTTAAACTTGGTACAGTAGTATAAAATTCTTATTTTATATGGAAAAAGGAAGAAAATACTGTTCTTTTTAGAATTGCTTCCTCATATTTAATTACATAAAATTTAAAAACATACATATTTATTTATTTACTTTTTCAAGATAGGGTCTCACTCTGTTGCCCAGACTGGAGTGCAGTGGTATGATCACAGCTCACTGCAGTCTCGACCTTCACAGGCTCAGGTCCCCCCAGCTCAGCCTCCCAAGTAGCTGGGACTATAGGCATGTGCCACCATACCCAGCTAATTTTTATACTCTTTTGTAGAGAGGGAGTTTCACCATGTTGCCCAGGCTGGTCTCCGACTCCTGGGGCTCAAGTGATAGGCTGGCCTTGGTCTTCCAAAGTGCTGGGATTATAGGCGTGCACCATTGTCCCAGCCTAAAAACATATTTAATAACAATTATTTTTAATTAATTGTTTTTGAGACAGAGTCTCACTCTGTTGCCCAGGCTGGAGTGCAATGGCACAATCTTGGCTCACTGCAACCTCTGCCTCCCGGGTTCAAGCAATTCTCCTGCCTCAGCCTCCCGAGTAGCTGGGACTACAGGTAGCTGCTACTCTGCCCAGCTAAATTTTTTGTATTTTTAGTAGAGACGAGCTTTCACCATGTTAGCCAGGATGGTCTCAATCTCCTGACCTCGTGATCTGCTTGCCTCGGCCTCCTGAAGCACTGGGATTATAGGCGTGAGCCACCGCACCCGGCCAATAAACATTATTTCTTAGGGCAGTTTTAATTTCATAGCAATCTTGAGCAGAAATACAGAGCAGAAATATGATCTCATACATTTAAACACTTTGCATTTATTTATTTATGTAATTGGGTTGTTTGTCTTATAGGTTTTGAGAGTTCTTTGTACAGTCTGGACATAAGGTCTTTGTTATGTTTGTGAATTGCAATATTTTTTTCCCAGTCTGTGAATTATCTTTTCATTTTCTTAACAGTTTATTTTGATGAGCAAGTGTTTTAAATTTCAATTAAGTCCAATTTCTCAATTTTTTCTTTCATGATTTTTGAGTTATACTTTTTGTGTCCTATCTAAGAAAGCTCACCTAACCCCAGGTCATAACTATTTTCTTCTTTTTTTTTTCTACAAATTTTATAGTTTTAAGTTTGTCTGTTAGGCCTATGATCCATTTTGAATTAATTTTGTATATGACGTTAGATAAGTTAAAAAAAATTGTGTGTAGCTAATTAGTCCAGCACCATTTGTTGAAACAGCTATCTTCTTTCCATTGAATTACCTTGGCACCTTTGTCAAAAAATCAGTTGACCATACGTGTGTGTCTATACTCCATTCTGTTCCATTGATCTATATATCTTTGTTTGCTTGTTTGTTTTGCTAATACCACACTATCTTGATTATTGTAGCTTTATAGTAAGTCCTGAAATCAAGTATTATAAGCTGTCCAACATTTTTTTCAAAACTGTTTTGGTTATTTCTATTTTTAAAAAGCGTGAGAAAGAGCATAATTTGTAAATTAAGAAGGACTTTCATGCAGAGCAGCTATAGACAGCATATGTTTCTCTTTTTAGTAGATAAGCAGGTTATCTCTGAGAAAGGAAACAGATTATGAAATAACTTGCTTAGAGATAGAAGACACTATCTGTTGAAATCCTATCTGTTCACTTGGGAAGGAAGACTTATGCCTGGTGGTGTCTGGGGTGCTGGGATCCCAGTGGGGCTGGGGTGATTTTTTTCTACAGGGCTTCTGTGGCCATTCTGTCAGCCATTCTTTGAACATCTCTGACTCACAGTCTTTGCCCTCACACATGGATCTTCTACTTAGAATGTCTTTCCTCCTTACATACTCACTGATCTTTTATTGACCAAGTAAGCATTGACGCCCACCATGTGCCCACATGGCTCCCTGTGAAGGTTTCTCTGGATAGCTCCCATCTGGGAATATAATTAAATGTATGTCCCCATTCCCTCATCGATTCACTCAACATGAAGCATCTACTATGTACTAGTCAGGTCCTGTGCTGGAGACATGAGAATAAACAGGTCACAGTCTTTGGTCCCAGTGCAGTGGTGTCTAATGGAAGAAGCCTGCCATGGAGACAGATATGTGTATGCAAGAAAGTGTTACCCATCAAGGGCTATCAAGGGCACTTCTGGTAGAGACAAAAGGGGAATGATGAGGAGATGAGTCAAGAAAAAATATCAGGTGGACAATTGTTTACATTGCTTTGTTTGGATTACTTGGAAAAGATTTCACTTATTTAAGGTACTTTTAATTTAGATGTTTCTATAATTAGATTGACTGCCTCTTATCCCTTCATTGTTCTGAATGTTTAATGTCTTCACGATACTTGTATAGTAGTGGGGGATATGCAGTTAGGATTTTTGTAACTGTCAGTTTTAATCGACAAAATAGAGCTAAAATAATATGAAAGATCTGTTAAGCCCCTAATAATTTTGAGATGTTCTCCAAAGCACTATGAGAAATACAATAAAACGTATATAAAAAAAGAACACTTGCTGTGTACTTGATGTGATCAATCACAAATACAGATGAACACATAAGAATTTATAACATGTTTCATTGATAAAGGGATCTCACAAAGTGACATTATTCATCAATTAAATTGCCTAATAAATAATTGCTCTGGAAGTTCAGAGGACAGAGGTGGTCAGCAAGTTTTCATGAAGGAAGTGGAATCTGAGCTTGGTGCTGAAGTACAGGTAGCATTTGTATAGGCCAAGAGAATGACGAGATTAGGGAAGTGAGTAGTGCAAACAACTTTGGCTTTGGAATCGGAAAACTGGGTTCCTCCTCATCTTACAGGGCTCAACTCCTATTATCTTTTTCATAAAGGCTTCACTGACACCTCTCTCCCTTTCTCTCCCACCAGGTAGAATGGACCACCCTCTCCGCACTCTTACCATACAGTATATATACAAAAACGACAGTGCTTTATTGCTTTAAAAAGGCTATTCTGTCACTTATTTGCTCTGTGACTTTGGGCAAGTAGACAAATCTTTCTGTGTCTGTTTTTTTTTCTTTTTTTAATTTGTAAAATAGAGATTTCTACTTCATGGGGATGGTTTGAAAGTTGAATGGAATGATATTTATGACGTAACTCATGTAGATAAGGTGCACACAAAGTCTCGGCAAAATATTATGTTTCTGTTCTTTGAAAGCAGCAAAAGCATGCAGGGGGAAAGGCAGAATGTGTCTTGGGGAAAGGGAGTGGGGCAGATAGGCACATCCCAGAGGCTCTGTAGAGGAGGGTGGGGAGCTCATGCTGGAAGGTGGCTGGGCCTTCATCCTGTTGACAACTGAACGTCTTTTCCCATGTGGCACATTGCTAGTTTCTAAAATCAGTATCTTCCTTTTCCCCCCTTCAGTTTAATCAACAAAAATTTGAAAGTTGTACCAAACATAGAGGCTTAAGTTAGATTTATGAAATTCCAGTTTAGCCACTTTACGGTTTAAGTCATACAAGTAAAAAGAAAAACAATAGAGATTTTATTTTTTATGTGAGTACTTTCTATTGAATATCTACAAATGATTTGTGTCAAGTTTAAAAGAATCAGACACTCATTTTCTGACCATAAATTTTACCATGTGTAAATGCAGTCGTAAATAAGAAAATAAAATGTAGTTGCTTACGAATCAAAAAACATCGGGGAACAAAATAACTATGTTTAGAAGACTGTCCAGGAACGAAATAGTCTAAAATTAGTCTATTACTGATTTTGTTAGAGCATTTAAATTTAATGTTTAACTTCTTCAAAGTCTATGTGAAACGTTTGTTTCTAGCTAGAGATGCTCATGAATAAAAAACAATTAATACATTTACAGATATGAAAACCATAAACCAGCATAAGGAGTTCTCTGTTTGGGTCTGGTAGATGTAGGTATTGTAATGCAGGGAATATACAGTGAGTCACTGAAATTGAAATTGCTGGGAACCCACAGACATCCTACAATCAGAAAAACATCAGTTCATGTCGGTTCAGCAACCTCCATATACTTGTAACTTCACTCATTATTTTCACTCTTTTATCAAAAAGGAAAAAAAATGGGGTGGGGAGGAAGGAAAACAAACCACCCTTTTCCCATGCTGAAAGCGCAGGGAACAGTTCCTGCCGTCAGCCTTGGAAGACAGTGGGTGCAACCTCTTGAGAAGAGGCAGTGGATTAAAAAAACAACAACCCTATAACTGAGGAGAACAATACAGTTAGATCACCTCTCTCTAAATCTCTTAACCATCCTCTTTAGATTGAAATCCAGCCCTTTCGTCAAAGACCATGCTTTTGTGATATATTTTGACCCACAGTCATTAAATACGCACTTGTACACAAACAGAACAGGGGATCTTTTTCCTTATCCTTCATGAAACCTTCCTGCATTGAAGTAAAAAGTCGTCATTCAAAAAAGGGGCAAAGAAAAAGAACTTCGTTAAGGCCTATTGTTCTTACTCTGGCAGTCTAAGCCAAAAGACTCCTGCCTTTTTTATTTCCCTGAAGAGGATCACAGTAAGGATCCTAAGTCTGCAACTGAATTAATCTGTAAACCTCACAGGACTCCTGGAGAAAGGCAGAGACTCGATTTGGGGAATTAATTATAGTAGCATATTCACAAATGCTACAGGTCAGTCAGTGTTTTGGGTTTAAAACACGAGAAAATTCAACCCCAGAGAGCTCCTAATTATTGCCTTAAAGTATATATCAAAGAAAAACTTAAAATCAGTTTCTTTAGGAACCAACTAGACCCTGGGGCAGCTAGGCTGGGGACCACAGCATTGCTCTGTTATGGTGTTTTATCCTACGGATGCAGAGAAAGTGGAAAGTTTTTCTTGCTTTTTTGAATTTATAACCTCCAATTCAGGCTGTTGTGGCCAAGTGAGGGCCCTGAGTAGCAGCTGGTATAGTGAAGGCAAGAGGAAAGCGCTGGAGGAGGGGGACCCACCCCCATGGCGAATCCGCCTTTGAGAGCAGCAGCCTTGAGAGTCCTGAAATTGCCAGAAGATGGTTCATCAGGAAAATAGAAATAGCGAGCCACCGTGATGCTTCTTTTACTGTATTGCCAATCTTTTCATCTGGCAAAAGCTTGCATACATAAAATATGTATGCACGCTAAGAAAAATTGTAAAATAGAAAAATAGTATCTGAGCTTTTCCACTGATTGCAGCTAGGGTTGTAATTCATATAGTTTTCGCCACTCAGAAACCCCTAAAAGGGTGGGGAGTTGGGCAGGCCAAGAGCCTGGCAGGTAGAAGAGCAAATGTGAGTCTGTCTCTTTTTTTACACCTGCTACAACCACATAACCAAAAATACCTTAGAGTGAAATGCTTGTCTATCGAATGCTACACACTTCCTCATAAGATGCCTGAAAACATGGCAAATAGTAACCTAAATATTGTTCATTCCTAAGTAATAAAGCACCACAAAGCAATTACATTCGGAAAACTAATTGATATTATATGCTAAATCTCTTTCCCAAAGTACTGATGAGAATATGAAGAGAAAAGAATATCTAGTTTTTTTTTTTTAACAACTTTATGTGGCTCACACAGTTTATAGAAGGGTAAAAAAATCTCACTGGAATCTGAAAAATGCATTCCCATCTTATCTCATTATAGTTTTAATAAACCACTAAATGTTAATAAAACAAAGTTATCACAAAACACACTTTTTGAAAAATATATTCTGCCAGTTTAAGCATTTAGCCCATGAGCATTTTCAAGAGGTTTATCTAAGTTTTGTAGTTAGAAAAAAAATACTCATTAAAAACAAAACAAAACAAAACAAAACAAAAACACCCAGAGTGATCAAGGCCTTTGTTCTGCAGGGAATCCTAATGTCAGGCTCAGAGATGGCCCCAGCGACAGGGCCACAGCAACAGGGCTGCTGCACCCCCAGCCACCTCTACCCAAAAGCTCCCTCCAGCAATGGCAAAACTGACTCTTCCCCTATGTGGGAGCTCCAGAAGATGTGAAACCAATCTGAAGGTTAATACTGGGACCTCTTGTTACAAATTGCAGCGAGATTAATGCAGAAAATGCAAACAAGAAGAAACGCAGGGTCTGGCTCATTCCCCTGAGATAGCAGAGGGGAAATTTCTAGGGAGATCAGGTTTCATTTTTGTGTAATTACATACTCCATTGAATTTATTTCATAGTTAAATTCCTGGAAGACAAATGTCTCCTCGGTATATACCTTCATTTTCTTTGTGGTGAAGTCAAATTTTTTCTGAGTTTTTTTTAAATGAGAAATTGTGTTTTAGGTAATGTTCAAAGTATGGTATGGAATGAGAGCTCTCTTTTCCAAGTGCTTTTGTTTTTTGTTTTGCCCAGCTTATTTTATGTGAAAAATTAAACCTTGGTTAGGGCTCTTTATTGTCATACTACAGGCCCTGATCCTCATCTCATCTGGCTTTCTGAGGCCACTGTTGGACTTTTCAAGGTCTGATTATTAGGCCATTTAAAGGGTCAGCTCCTGCCTGAGCCACCCCGCTGGGCTGGCAGTAACCTGCAAGGAGATGAGGTTTTGAAAGATTTAACTCAGAGGCTGGAGAGTTCAACATAAGGCCAGACCTTCTGTAACATTTCTCGTGTGAGTTTGACAACTTCGTCTGTCTAAATTGGGTCCAAGGTAGATTGCTGCCAAGTGTGGTCATGGGAAGAACGCTGGTGGGACACCTGGTTTCTTTCTACGTTCAGCTCTGCCGCTAATTTGCTACGTGACTTGAACATTCATTCAGCATTTATCCAACATTCGTGAATGACTCTCAGATGGCAGACTGATGGTGTGTTGCTGGTTTTCCTCCTCAATGTTGGAAAGAACTATAGCATAGTAGCTAAGAGCCGGTCTTTGGTTTTGTGTCCCTAATGTAGGGGCCAAGGGAGAACTTCCCCTTTACCTGCTGAAGTTTACTGAAAAATAACTCACTAAAGGCATATTAATAGGAGACAAGGTATATAAATTTATTTAACATGTACCCATGGGAGCCTTCAGAATGAAGACCTAAAGCTACAGAGGGAATGGTTCATTTTTATGGTCAGGTTCAATAAAGCATGGACAACTGTACAGAAATATGATTGAAAAAAAAGGTCTGATAGGACAGACCTTTATTCCAGACCTTTATTGATGCCTTTACTCCAGAATAAACAAACGACCTCTGGATTTTGATCAATATATATATTGATTGTGTTATATTCAGCTTTGCCTCCCAAGATGCTAAAAAAAGCCTAGCATACCTTTGGCATTCAATACATTATTTTTGAGCAAAAGAAAGAAGGAAAGACAGAAAGCATGCAAATTATTATTATTGTTGAATTCATTTTTACGTAACAAACAAACTTAACCATTTTTTAAGTCAAAAAAAGAAAAGGCCGGCCAGGCGCGGTGGCTCACGCCTCTAATTCCAGCACTTTGGGAGGCCGAGGTGGGCGGATCACGAGGTCAGGTGGTCGATGAAAGCCCATCTCTACTAAAAATACAAAAAATTAGCCAGGCGTCGTAGCAGGCGCTTGTAGTCCCAGCTACTGGGGAGGCTGAGGCAGGAGAATGGCGTGAACCTGGGAGGCGGAGCTTACAGTCAGCCGAGATTGCGCCACTGCACTCCAGCCTGGGCGACAGAGCGAGACTCCGTCTCAAAAAAAAAAGAAAAGGCCACAGGCCCTTGGGACACATTGCTCCATAGATTCATTCTCAGCTGATCTGGTACTTTAGACAAGAAAACACTCTCTAAAGTCAACTACTTGTAACAGTTGAAATTTCAACAGTTATTGATATTAAAACAACAAAGTGGTGAACCTTTTCTTTCTTCTAGTACATATCATTAATACAGAGATGTTCCTGAGGAAAAATCATTAACTAATTAAAAAATGAATTAAGTGTGTGTGTGTGTGTGATCAATACAAGGATTTTTCTTGGTTTAGGTCTTAATGAAAATGCCTTAACTGAACTTTATAATGACTTGAAAACAAACCCTGGTCAGCTGTCATAAAATTTCAATGTAAAAAGTAATTACCAACTCAAGATGAAAAAAACACGTGGTGGGAAGGGAGGAAAGTAGGTATGACAAGAAAGGAACACAAATTTAGAGCCTTGAAGCTTTCCCCTGTATGGTGGGCAATAGTGTCCAGGCCTGACTTTCTGACTCCTCCGCAAGACATCCGTCGCCATGTAAAATACTGGGGTAAGATAAGTTTGACTTGGGTCTATTTCCAGTTCCCTTTCTTGTCTTCTCTTTCACATCCAGCAGCACAAAATATTTTTACTGCTTGGTGCCCCCTACTCTCCCCAGGCCTCAACTGATCTGTGACCCTCTGAAGTGACCCAGGCCCCTAGGTTCCCTTTCCTCTGCATTTTCTTCTGAAAAACCATGGGTCTCAAGTAAAGCAAACTGTTAAGCAAAGCCACCCTAGGGTGCAGCTGTCCCAGGGGGTTTTAAGTTTGAAAAGAGGTCAGCAAGTTAACCAAAATGCATTTCTAAGGGATAGAATTTCAAGGGGTGTGAGAAAGTCAAGTGTGGAATTTCATGCCTCTTGAGAAAGATGCTTTTAGCCCTGGAAGCCTTTTTAGTACCTTGTTACTCAGGCACTTATCAGCCATAGATTGTTGCCACTGGGTTTCCTGTGGCTCAGGAAAGTGGAAAAATGGGAGGAAATGTTGCTGCTAGGGCTGGGGGGGCAAGAGCTGGTGGTAAATGGTCATTGCAAGTAATAGGAAATGGTAATGTACAAGAGTGTTTTAACTTGCTCAGTGAGTGCACCTAAGCTTTTTGCCTATAGTCACGAACAGCATTTCCTGAAGCCCAGTATTAAGATTAGTAATATATACTTTAAAAGTTCACTGTTTGTCAAAGACAGGTATAATAAAACAGAGACACAGAGCAGTTGGCTTCTGATTGTTGGTTTGGAGCAGAGGACATAATTAGGGAAATAGTTTCACGCGTTGATTAAGCCATTTAGCTTTGACTTTAACCACAGAATGAACTATGCCATTTTAAACGCCAAGTGAATCTCCTTTTAGAAGGATGCAAAATCACTATAAAAACTCTAGATGTTGACTAGCATAAAATTACAGAATCCAGAATTGGGAGAAATTTAAAAATCATGCTCCCTCGGTCTTCTACAAGTTGCTATCACTTGAAGAAATGGGAGCCTGGGGTAGAAGAAATGGGAGCCGAGGGTAGAGGAAATAATTACCTTGAAATCCAAAAAAAATCTCAATTATTCCTTTGGTGTTGCTCCTTGCTCTTTGTATGATCTTAGATAAGTCTTTTATATAAAGAGGTGGAAAACTGGCAGGCAAAGGCCAAGATTCACTCCAAAAATACGTTATATTTTTCTTATAGTATTTAGGAAATTGGAAAATTACACCTAAAAATATGGATTTCCAGTTCCTCTTGAAACAAGTGGGACAGTCGGTTGATACTGGGCCTGCGTGTTTTCCAACCTCATTTGATCAGAGTTGAATGTGGTCATCCCTTGGCTCTGGCACTTTTGCTGTCTTGGCCATTGTCCTCACCACTCCCTATTGTCTTATCCTGGCCCAGCCCCTCATTTACCATCTGTCTCTTACAGCACTAAGCTTACAATCTTGCAGCTACATATCCACATAACCAATTTTATTATCTATAAAATGGGCAGTGGGGAGGGTGATAGGCAATTCTAGGGAAGTAGTTTCCAAATTTAGTTGATTATAAAAAAAAGCATATAAAATATATAAATCCTTGGGTTCTATTAATGCTGATTCTGCTTCATCAGATATGGAATGAGCTTTTTTTTTTTTTTTGAAATTATCCAGCTTATTCCACCAATAAATGAGGATTAGAATCCTGACTTAAATAATCTCTCAAATTCTAGCTCTAAAATTCAATCAATCCAACTAAACCCAGAATTGTAGTTTGACAATTCTTTTTCAGGTCAATGATCCTGATGCACTTAAGGCTGTGGTGTAATTATTAAATCCAATTAGCCACTGAGTTAAATTATTTTCAGTCAGACTCCAGCTATTTAACATAGCATCCCCCAACCTGTAATCTGAATAGGAGCAAAGGGACATGGGGAGTGAATAATACTCATCTATCACTTCCGCATTAAAGTGATGTATTCACACAGCAGGTGAATATTCCCACAGCCTGCTCTCACTCTTCTGAGGATATTCATATTAAAAAAAAGTTAGGGAAGACAGAAAATTCTTATCAATGCACCGTTTGAGTGTAAATAACAGAAAGAGACATTCAGGATATTCAGGATTAAGGGCACTCTGATAAGAGGCCCATGTCACATGGGCCTTTTAAACTTATGTTAAAAACAGTTTCTTAGAAACATGAAAAAGACCAGGAAGGATTTAAATTTGATGCAGTGAGGTCTTTAAAAATTTGGCACAAGTTTTTCTGTTCTTTCAACTCACCCTTCAAGGTATCACAATGTGAAGGAACGCAGGATTCTGGCTCTGACTGCCTAATATCAGAAAACCCTGTTGACTGATGGCTGTGGACAAGGGGCTTGGGAGCTGAGCGGTTTCTATGGAGATGGGAATTAGTGAGGAAGTGCTTTCCTTTTGATTATTCTCCATCCTAATAGGGACAATTGCAACCATTTATCTTTTTCTGAAGGAATAAGGACATCTTTGGGAACAATAGCAAGGACTTGAGTGAGACTAGACCCTGTTAAATATCTTAAAATACAAATCTGCTGCTTTTTGCAGTGTAAACCCTGTGTTCTTTGATGGTGGCCTTTGCCTAAGAGGCATGACTTTGATTTTGTTGGAGAACAAAATCGGGAAACCCATATTAGTTTTAGATTTGTTTTGTAATATTTTATATGTGATTATAATATTTTAAAGTGAAGATGTATACTAAATATAATAATAGCCAGAATTCATATTTGACCTATAAACAATACATAATACTTTTACTCATATCTGAGAAGAGATTTATAACCATCATTCCTATTTTTATGATAAACTAAAGCATTTGTTTTTCATAATTTGTGGAAAATGAACGTGTGGATAAAAATAATGCTTTTGGAATACAAATCTACTGACTTTTCCTGCTGTATTCCCACTCATATCTTCTGTCTCATTCTTTGCTAATACATAATTGTAATACATAATTTAATGAAATAGAAATGTACAAAGAAAAAAGTGAAAGTTATACAAATTCCACTACCCATAGCTGACAACAGTTATCTTTTTAGTTGCTATCCTTCCAGATTTTTTTTTCTTAGCCTACACCCACACACACCCACACACACTCACATCCTCTCTCTCTCTATCTCTCTTTCTCACACACACACACACACACACCAGTAGGTATAAGGATGATTTATTTACATATATTTTATAAGAATGAGATTCTATAAGTTACATAGTTCTGAAACATTTTTCTTGACAGTATATCATGGACTTTTTTTCTAGGTCAGCACATCTAGTTCTACATCTTAAAAACTGACTGCACAGTAATCATTACATAAACATACAATAATTTATTTGATAATTTTCTTATTTTGGACATTTAAGTTGTCTCCTCTCCTCTCCCCTCCCTCCCTTCTAGCCTCTGCCTCCTCCCCTCCCCTTCCTTCTCCTCCTCTTGTCCCTTTTCTGCTACTTCTTCTACCTCTCCTTCTCCCTCTTCCCCCTCCCTGCTCCTCTTCCTTCTCCTTCTCAAACAATGCTGCTCTAATGAACTGTAATTAGTAGTTTGGTAAGTACTATTAATATGTCCTCTAAACAAGGACCAGTTTTTATTTCAGCAAAACTTGAGAAGGCTCATTCTCAACATGCTGACGAGCCCTGGATGGTTTTAACAAAAAAAGAGACAACATCCTTCTAATGGTGTGGTATAAAGTGGTAACTCATGTCCTAATATGTACTTCTTTGATTATTACTGAGTTCTTTAATTCACTTTGAAAAATAACGTTACACTCTTCTAACCCCAGTGTTTCCCAACCTTGCTTGCACATAGAATCTTTTGAGAGTTTGTAAAATTTCTGATGATCAGATCTAGGCTACAATTAAATCACAAGTTATACAGATGAGTCTCAGGCCTCAATTCCTCAGATGAATCCAATGTGCATGGTTGGCTTCATGGACTGGTTCTCAGAGGGAACCCATGCTTAGTTTAAGGCTCTGCTGTCACTGTCTTGAAGTTAATAATTATTTTATTTTTGAAACTGAGTTTTTTTACATGCGAAGTTTTTGTTTGTTTGTTTATTTATTTGTTTTTTGATACAGAGTCTTGCTCTGCCACCCAGGCTGGAGTGCAGTGGTGTGATCTTGGCCCACTGTAACCTCCGCCTCCTGGGTTCAAGTGATTCTCTTGCCTCAGCCTCCTGAGTAGCTGGGATTACAGGTGCCCACCACCATGCCCAGCTAAATTTTGTGTTTTTAGTAGAGACGGGGTTTTACCATGTTGGCCAGGCTGGTCTCGAACTCATGACCTCAGATGATCTGCCCACCTCAGCCTCCCAAAGTGCTGGGATTACAGGTGTGAGCCACCACGCCCAGCCACATGTAAAGTTGGATGGAACAATGAAGCATGCCTGTGAGCAGAGGGAATGCACATTATGTTTGTGTCTGCTGTTTCTTTTTTTTTTCTTTTTTTTTTTTTTTTTTTTGAGACGAATCTCGCTCTGTCGTCCAGCCTGGAGTACAGTGGTGTGATCTCGGCTCACTGCAACCTCCGCCTCCCAGGTTCAAGCAATTCTCTGCCTCAGCCTCCCAAATGGCTGGGATTACAGGTACGCGCCACCATGCCTGGCTAATTTTTTTGTATTTTTATTAGATTCGGGGTTTCACCGTCTTACATCACTCACATATTGCCTTCACCTATGGCCCCATGAGCACTGAATTCTGCTGGGCCCAGGATGTGTAGGAGGAGTTCAGTGACACTCACAGTGTGCACAAGTTAAGCAGGCTACATCTATAGCTGAGTAAGTGGAGAGATGACAGCCCAGAGAGGCTATGCTTTCCATTCAAACCAGAAAGTGCAATGATGTGTTAAGAACTACAAATGACCAAGGAGCCCCATTGAATCCTTTTGTACTATGTCACTTGTCATATCAGCCATTTCATTTACACTGAGCCTTTCTCTTATAGAAAAAAAGGGAAAGAGAGAGCAACCTATAGTACCTTTTCCTCTTGGACCTTCCTTAATCATCTGTAAACCACAGGTAGAGAGTGTTGGTAGAATGTGTGTGAACTGAAAAGTGAATTGAGTTAGTTTTGTGTGGTATGTCCACTGATTTTGTAAGAACAAAATGCACAGTGTATTCGTGCATCAGGTATGAAAAGCAAATTGGGTAATTTGGTGTTTTGCACATGAGTTACATGCTCTTATATTTGCTTTTAAAACTGGCATTGTATAATATAAAAGAAAAAGTTAATTAATGCTAATAATTAGAGATTTTATCTTTTCTTAAACCATGATCAAATAGTGCAGGGGCAAAAAGGTGTGATATCTTTCCTCACTCATCTGTAGTTAACAAAAGAGGGGTTAAAAAAAAGGATAGCATAACAAATTTATTTAATAAAAATTTTACGTGCCATGAGAAGTTTCAGAAAGGAAGACCCAAAGACTTAGGAAAAACCGTCTAATTTTATGTTTAGGTTTGGTGAAGAAGGGACAGCCACGTAGAAAGAGATTGGACAAAAGGGTCTGATCTCATGGTAATAGACCGACGGGGAAATCCAGCAAGGCCTGTCTGCTCAGATTCTTTTTGTCCTCTGTATGTGGCATTCCTCTGTTTGGGCTCAGAAAACAATACTCTAAAGTGAAGTTCTAGGGAGCAGCCTCAGAAGCAGAAGTTTTTCTCTTACCTTCTCCTGCCCTCCTGTTTCTCGGTTCCATTTTCCCCTAAGGCAGGTCATAGAAAATGGAACTCCTTTTTTCCAAAGCCAGCTATAAAGTTGCAAAATGTTACTCTACCCCTTCCCTACCCATGCTTTTCTGTGCAACAACTGGTCATAAAGAAATTAAGACCCTCATTCCAGAGGCATCCTACCCTATAACCGGGAGGAAGAAATGCTGCCCAAAGTCAACAGGAATACAGACAGGCCTCACTGGTTTCCTCACGCAGTCTACTGGCATACAGATCATAACCTTTTTGTCCAGTCACATTTCTACATGGCTGTCCATTCTTTGTTGAACCTAAGCATAAAAATGGATAATTTTCCCTATATCTTTGGGCCTTCACTTTGAAGGCTCCTGTGATTCATAAAACAATGATCAAATAAATTTGTTATGTTTTCCTCATTAATCTTTGTTATAGAGGGTTGGGCTGTGACCTTTACGATTGGGAGGAAGGAGATCACCACTGTTCTGCTTCTACACCTTCTACCTGGGTATAGGACAAGATCACTCTGGAATGAGGGTATTCAAGGGAGAAGGGAGTAGGTGACCTTTTTAGGTTTTATGGCATGCTTTGGGTGAGAGGAGTTCTAGTTTCCATGGATCACCTTGGGGAAGAGGAATTCCGGTTTCTATGGCTCCCTTCAGAGGGGAAAGAGCGTCAGGAGACAGGAGGGTAGGCAAAGATCAGAGAGACCTTGGCTGTGAGGCCTTTCCAGTGTCCTTCAGATCAAAGTACTCAGAATGCCAAGGTGCCATATGACAATAGAAAATAAAAAACACCATTACTAGTCAAGAAAGAGAATGTGGAAGAAAGAAAAGAAAATTTCACTCTTTAGTACACTTTTCTTTCCCTGTGTTTGAACAAGGGTCCCTACATTTTATTTTGCACTGGCCCCACAAATTAGGTAGCCAGCCCTCAGCCAAGTTCAAGAATCGCTGGCTTACTCTTTACCCTACACAACTTAAGCAGTTCTCCTTCAAGTTGGTCTCCTGTATTACTGTGTGTCATTGTACTCCAGTTGCTTATGGTTTTTTTTAAGAGAAATTAACATGTTTTTCCCCCTGGAAGACAGTTAGAAATCCAAGAGCTGTGAAGAATATGGAAGCATATGTGCACAATTGCTCTTTTGACACGAGGATAAGTGGTAGAATTCAAAGTAATTAAGATTATGTTTTTAAATATAATTATAGGATATATTGTACCATTCTCAGTGGATTATAAACTCCACAGAGACATGATTTTTGTACTCTTCCCAAGAACTAGTAGGATGCCAACTGTACAGCAGATGTTCCATAAATATTGCTGAATTAATTAATCACAAAGTTTGCAAAGATCTAGTATTTTAATATTTAAGGTTGTTTCTCTCACACAGATATGTATTCAAGTGAAATATTAGCAACCATCTAACTAACGATTCATTTTTGAGTGGTGTTTTTGGTTTGTTTGTTTTGCTGGTTTTTAGTTCTCGCTCTGCATCTTGGAACAGCTCTATCATCTCTTGGTGGACCTTAGGAAGTTCCATGGCTCACATTATTGTCTTTTGTGGCTGTGATAAAACTGCCTTTGAGGAGCATATCTAGAGATAAAAATCTTGTTGGTTAAATGGAGTTATTTGGAGATTCATGATGAGCCTGGAAATCCCCAAAACACTTGGAGGTACTCAATGAGTCCTAGGAATGAGGTCCTGGAGAGGACTCATGGCTCTCCATGTGACCTTGCCCACACCTGGCTTCCTTGTCTGTGAGACCTGGAGTGGCCACATCTGGGTAGCTCTCCCTACTGCTAGATCTGAGCCTGAGCCTTGGTTCAGTAGGTATGTAGCCAGTGAAAATGGGGGTAGTGGAAATGCTAGCCTTGGAAAAGAGGATAAGGATCTAAAGTGAGGAAGATTGGTGGGAAGCATGTGGACCTATAAGACAAAATGATGGACTTTTTTTGTGAAAGAAATAAATCTGAGTAATTTCCAAACTTCGGAGGCAACAAAATTAAAATGTTTCTACATTCAGATTTCTTGGACTGCCTGCCCCTGAGTGTATGTTGTGAATCTCCTTGAAGAGATAGAAGTTATAGAAGTTTAATTAATTGCTGAAGGCTCTTGTTAGCACTAGAACAGAGGCACGATATGCACTCTGCCAGTAAAACTTGAATTTTTTGACATTACATAATCAGATCAAGTGGTGCTGGCCCCATGGAAATTAAAGAGAAGAGGATTATATTTAGCTTATTTTCAAACTACTCTTAGTGGGAATCACAGACATGGATATTAATTTTATAAATGAAAAATAGACTGTTAACCATGCACAAAGGATCACTTGTGCCACCCAAATCTATGCTAATCTCGATTCCAAATCCCTTAGCAACTGTTACTTAGTTAGAAAGGTTCAATTTCCATGAAAGGAAGAAAACTTTCTGAACATGTTGCAGCGAAATTTGGTTTTCGGATATCGTTATTAAAAATATAAAATATTACATAATGTAATAAAATGATTTTCTAAAATGAGTTTGAATTATCCTTTAAATGCAACAAAGTTCTCCTAAATTACATGCTTTAACTTCTGCATTGTAATAAGAAGTAGTAAATAAGAGAAGGACAAAAGTGTACCAAAACAACTTATGAGCTGAAGATTAAAAAAAGGGCTTCATATTGTTTTCTTTAAGTGGACATTCATTCATTCATTCATTCATACATTTGCACACTCAATAATTTGTACATGAGTGTCTACCATGTGCTAAGTTCTAAGGCATATACAAAATTTATCTAGTGGGTGGCCTAAAGAAGTTTATAATCCAGTAGGAATACGAATTTAAAAATTATAATTGTAAGAAATACAAATATTGTCATGATGGAGTTATGAAGAACCTTATTCACACACTTAAAAATTAAAGTGTGTATATATATCAAAAACATCATATTGTACACCATAAATATATACAATTTTTGTCAATAAAAAATAAATAACATTAATGACTTTGCTGCAGTGAAGTTAAGAAAAAATAAATTGTATAAAATATGTAATAATGTTAAAAACAAGTGAAATGGAAAATTTCTAGGAAAATGTAACTTACTAATATTTATTGGCACATCCCTGGAGTCTTAGCTACTAGGAGTCTGAGGTGGGAGGATCTCTTGAGCCCAGGAGTTTGAGTCCACCTTGGGCAACACATCAAGACCTTGTTTCTAAAATATAAATATAATAAGAAAAAATAAACCAGTAAAGATATTATAAGAAATTGTAGCAGCAGTTAAAAATATAACAACAACCATAACAAAAAAACAGCTAAAGAAAAAACCCACACAAGGCCTAGATCATTCATAGGCACATTCTCCTCAACATTTAAGGAACAAATAATCCATATATTTTACAGCATGTTCTAAATAAATATTTGTTAAATATATTAATTACTGAATACTGAATAAGGAGAATGAGCAAAGAGGTAATACTTTCCACCTCCTTTTATGAAGGTAGTATAACCTTGATAACAAAATCAGACAAGAACAGCACAAGAAAAAAAAATTATGGTTTAGTAACAATTATGAAATAGACCTTCCTATTATATTCACATGTATGTATATGTTTGTATATTTTTGTATGGGTGTGCATGTCAGTATTTGCGTACAATATTGTAACACCTCATGGTCAAATTGGGCACAGCTCAGGAATATAAAGAGGTGTAAAATTATAGACTCTATTGATGTAATTCTCTATATTAAATATTAAGTGACATAAAACATTTATCTCAATAGAAGCAGAAAAATTATCTGATAAAACTTCATATTCTTTCACTATAAAAACTCTCAGCAATGTAGAAATAGCAGTGAATTTCTTTTACTTGATAAAAAGAATTTATCAAAATGCTATACAAATAGCATCCTTAATGATGAACAGAATAATTCCCTTTGAAGTCAAGAACAACAGCAGGAAGCTCACCAATTATTGTACTGGAGATATAAACTAGTTGTAGCACAACCCAAAAAAAAGGCATAAAGATTGGAAAAATCGCAAAAATGCTGTCAATGTTTATATATAATATTTATAGATTTGTGATTAAAGCCCAAGAGGATCTTATTAGAACTAATAAGAGAATTCAGCAATCTGAATATCTGTATACAAAAATCCAATATATTAACATACTACAACAACAAATAATTTGAAAAGTTATATTTTACAATAGCAATAAAAATTCTAATATGTTGAGAAATCTAATAAAAACAGAGCAGTTTCAGCTGTTTGAAAAAGAAAAATGGGCTTAAATAATGAGGGCGTCTATTGTTTAGTTAAGAAAATATCTGAAAGTAGTTTGTTTTGGCAACTGAACAATGTCGGCGATGGTCTAGGCTTTGCCCATTTTTGCTCTGCCATCAAGAGTGGCTTCGTGGGCGTGTGACCTGTAAAGTCACACAGGGTTCATACTCAGAAGGGTCTCTTGCTTGGTTTAAAGCTTGCTGTTGCTGTGTGAATGCCTTGAAAACTTTATCTTTGAACTTACATTGAGTAAATGAACTCTGATGGGACAGTGGAACATGTGTGTAAGGAGAGGAAATACATACAATATGAGTGTCTGTCATTCCTTGCCCCTCCATTTGCATATAGTCTTTGTGATGTCTCATAAGGATTGAATTCCAGTGGACCCAGGAAGCATGGGAGTTCATTAAGACTCAAAGTGAGCACAAGTTAAACATGTTACATCTATGACTAAGTAGGGGAGATGATATTCCAGAGAGGCTACACTTTTCATTTAAACCAAAACTTGCTTCAAATATAAAAAGAAGGCAGTGCCATTCTAAGGACTATACATAAGCAAGGAGTCTTATATCCTTTCCCTTTCATGTCACTTCCCTATATTAGCCATTTCATTTATACCAAAAACGATGGCATCAAAGGAAAGGGAAAAATAGGGCAATGCATTGTACCTTTTCCTTTCAGTCCCTTCCTTACTCATCATTAAGTGGAAAGTAGAGCGTTTTGGGACTATGTGTGTGAATCAAAACATGAAATAAAGACAATTGAGTTTGTCTTGCGCAGTGTCCTCAGTGTCTGGTAAGAAAGAAATACATATGCATGCATATATGAGCTAAGAAATGCAAGTAGCGTAGTGTTGGTAATTCTGTATATAAATCAAATGCTCTTGCATTTAATACTGGCATTAAACAATATAAACTGCAATGATAAAATTCATGCTAATAAATTAAATTTTATTCTTTACTGATAACATCATCAAGTAGTAAATAAAAAATACTATGGAGCCAGACGCAGTGGCTCATGCCTATAATTTTAGCACTTTAGAAGGCCGAGGTGGCCGGATTACTTGAGTTCACGAGTTCGAGACCAGCCTGGGCAACATGGCAAAACCAGATCTCTATAAAAAATACAAAAATTCACCCATTGTGGTGGCATGCATCTGTAGTCCCAGCCACTTGGGAGGCTGAGGTTGGAGATGGTTTGAGCCTGGGAGGCAAAGATTGCAGTGAGGCAAGACACTGCCACTGCACTCCAGCTTGGGCTATAGAGCCAGACCTTGTCTCAAAAAAATTTAAAAAATGCTATGGCAAGTTGAGAAAGAGTCCATGGAAGAAAGGAAAATGCTTTATATTTTAGTACCTTTAATGACACTTTTTTCTGCTTTTTGGGTGAGGCCCTGCATTTTAATTTTTTATTGGGATTTGCAAATTATATAGCCAGCTCTGCCTGCCACCTTTAGCTTATTGCTTGCCTTCTAGCTCCTCCCCCCATAAGAGTCGCCCCAGAATTGCAAAGTAGCTCTCAAAGTTCCAGTCATCAAATCTGTGTTTGAGGCAGGAAATACATGGAAGAGTTGGTGATAGCAAGCTTTTCTTTTATGGTCATTACATTTATCAGGAATTTAAAAGTCTTTCCAGAAACGTTCAGCTGACATTGGGCCCCATGGACACTTTTAGTTGCAACAAAGTATGGAACAATAAGCATCTGGCATAGAGGAATAGAACCATCCAAACCAATATCTGGCAAAGAACACTGTCTAAGGCAGGGATTGGCCAACTTTGTCTGTGAAAGGGCCAGATAGGCTCTGGTGGCTGTATATAGTCTCTGTTGCAATCATTCAACTTTGCTGCTATAGTGCAAATGCAGACATAGACAACATGTAAACAAATGGGCCTGGCTGTGTTCCAGAAAAACTTCTTTATAAAAATTGTAAGTGGGTCAGACTAACTGTGGGCTGTAGTTTGCTGACCCCTGCTTGGAACTTTATTTTGCTTTGGCTACCAAATGGTAGACCAGGGGGGTGATGATAGTTAAGTAGGTGCTATTTATTGAATGCCTACTGTGTATTCATCACCTGAAGCTGAACACATTGCCATCTCTAAAACATATTTGTATTTTCTTATCAAGAAAGAAAGCAGTTTGTTGAGAAGGCAAGTAGCAGAATCTGCCACAACACAAATTAAGACTTGATTAAAAGAGATACAAATGCATAGATGGAAAGTCTTGATATTGTAAAGATACCACTTTTCTCCAAATTAATCCACAAATTCCATGCAATTCCAATCAACATTTCTGTAGATTTTTTTATGGAACTTGAGCAGTGAATCTGCTCAGTGGATTTTTTATGGAACGCATATATGTAAAAAGTAAAACATCAATACTTTTGGTAGAAATTTAAACTTGAAGCAGGACAGAGCTTAAAAAATAAGACACAAAAAGCATAAGCAAAAAAGGAACATTTTGATGAATCTGTTTTCATTAAAAGGAGAAACTTTCATAGAATAAAAGACATCAGAATCAAAGTGAACAGACATTCCAGGGAGTGGTGGACATTAGTAAAGCATATAACAAAAAATGGTTAGGTCTGGAATATATAAAAACAACTAGAGAAAAGTGGGTGAATTATGTGAAGCAGAAATTCACAGAAGAACCCTGAGAGGCCCACAAACATATGAAATCTATTCTCAATCCTGCTAGTATCAGGGAAATGGAAATTAAACAACAATCAGGTTTTATGTCATACATATTAGATAGGCAGTACTTTAAAAAAGTGAAAATTCAGTAGTTGGCAAGCATATGGAACAATTAAAATTCTCAACCACTGTTGGTGAGATATGTAATAGCAAATAATTGGAAACAACCTAAATATCCATTAACAGAAGAATAGTTATCTGTCTATCTATCTATTTATCTATCTATCTATCTATCTGTCTATCTATCTATCTTTTCTCTATTCACCTATCTTTTTTTCTGTCTATATTACCTATTTATCTGTGTGCATATTATATATAGTGGTATGTTCAATATAATGAAATTAAAACTGTTGAAATAATAAATTGGCTACATGCATCAAAATAGATATATCTGAAAAAATCTAATGTGGTAAGAAAAATGGTAGAGTACAGTAAGTATTATGACACTATTTAAACTGAGTTTTAAAACATAATATATACATACATATTTAGCAAAAACATAAAAAGTGTGCATGTTAATGAGAAATGTTGAATTCGGGATAGTGGTTACATCTGGGGAAGGGGGAAGATAAATGAGACGGGGTTGGGGGAGGAAGTTTAGCTGCATTCTATAATATTTTGCTTCTTAAAAACAATATTTGAAACAAATATTGCAAAATATTTAGGTTTGGCAAAGCTGATTGGCAAGTACACTGGTGTTTATTTTCTCTCTTTTATATGTGTTTGAAAATATTTCATAATACAAATTTTAACTGCCTTGTGATGATAACCTTTGAAACATTTAAAAATTTTATAGAACTTATCCCAGGTCTTGCCTCTACTTGTATAAAATGACGTAGATTGCACATCCCCTTCAGACATTATTCGTTATTGAGGCTGCAGCCTTCTCAAAGCTTATTTAGGCAAGGCAAGGAGAGTACTACGAATCTTACCACCCCCAACAACATGGTAAGGTTTGGGATAGGCTAGCTGTCTTACATCATACGAGGGCTCCTCATGGGACTGAGGGATGGTGACTGGGACTAGACTTCCACTCTAGTGACTGTTACTTGGATGACAGCCTTATCCCAGATCTTAGCTTTCTTGACCAGACTCTGCTAATCTCTGTTTCCATTCTTCATACTCTACCCTATACTACACCAACACAGACTGTATGGTTCTCCTAGGACCATACCATCTTCATTGCCTCTGCCTAAAACTCTTACCATCATGCCCTGCCATTAAATTGGACCATCTTGTGCTGTAAACCAAGCTCGAATCAGGTCTGCTTTTGTCACATCCCTCAGGCTTCTGCAGCAGATCATGCTGACTTACACAGAGCTGGTGGCTCTGTCTGTTGCCAAGTCGCTCCACAACTAGAAAGCCTAGGACAATCCTGTATATGCCCATTATTACAGCAACAATAATTATAACACCCCTTTCACACCCAAAAATACCTTAGTGTGGATGATGAATTATATGGTCACCCCATTCATAGCTCATGTCTGAATATACATCTTTACAAAACGGGGGTTATAGTCAGTGTTCTCCAAAGTAGTTTCCAGTTAAAGCAATAGCCTAAGGTAAACTTTCATCTGAGGAACACGGGAATCTCATTTATTATTTTTAAAATTTTGTTTAAATATTTAATTTTTTTCTTTTAGAGATAGGTATCACTATCTTGCCCAGCCTGGCCTTCAACTCTGGAATTCAAGTGATTCTCCTGTCTCAGCCTCTCAAGTAGTTGGGACTACAGGTTGCACAAGTACACCTGGCTCTGATTTATTCTTGAAGACTCCAAATAAAGGACTTGCAGAAACTGTAAATGTGGTGTTAGGCACTGGAGTCACAACTATTCTGAAGTATGTTACATGTATTTTATTATTATGAGGATTACTATTTTGAGACAAGGTCTCACTCTGTCATCCAGGCTGGAGGGCAGTGGTGTGATCATAGCTCACTGTAGCCTTGAACTCCTGAGTTCAAGGGCTCCTCCTGCCTCAGCCTCCTGAGTAGCTGGGACTACAGGCACATGCCATGGTACCTGGCTAATTAAATTTTTTTTTTTTTTTTTGTAGAGACAGGGTCTCACTTTTTTGCCCAGGCTGGTTTTGAACTCCTGGGATCAAGTGATCCTCCCACCTCAGCCTCCCAAGTGCTGAGATTACAGGCATAAGCCAGCACACCTGGCCAATTTTTCTATTCAATGGTCCAGAAAACCAATGTTTTAAAATGTTACTTTATTTTATAAATTAGAACAAATTGCAAATTGCCCTTTGTCCCTACAGCAAATGCTTACTTGCGTTACAATGCACTTTCTTAATAAAGGAAGAAAAGTGTAGAATTACAGCTGGCAATTTTATTCTTTCAGCTGTGTGGGCTAAAAACTTGGAGTCATCCTTGACAGTGCTCTTCCATTATATCCCAAATCTGACCACACCTCTCCATCTCTACCACTCTCACTTTGGGGGCTGCCACCACCATCTTTCTCCTGGATCATTGCAATACCTTCTCCTAAGTGGTTTACCTGCCTCAGTGCTTGGTCTTCTGGATCTTGCCAGCACACAGCAGCTGGGGTGGACAGGTCACACCACCCCTCACTACAAATGTGCCAACAGATACTTACCTTAAAATTAAAACAAATTTCAAATATCATCTCCTCCTGCTGTCTTCTAGGGAGACTGGCTTTGTCCTCTTCCTCAAACACATGAAGCTCCTGCCTTTGCTCTTTTTCTTGCTGAACCCACTTCTTCCAGGTGTCTGGGTGCTTCCTCAGTTCCAGTCTCCTCTCAGATGTCACCCCACCAGAAAGGATGTCCATGGTGACCCTACTTAAAATAGCACACCACTTCCCATGCCCCTCCCACTGAATTCTCTTATTCCCAACTCTGTTTAACTTTTTATAACACTTCTGTCTCCTAATATGTTATATATTTATGTGTTTATTGTGTATCTTGACACGTGAGAAAGAGAAGAGTCCAATATATTGGAGATGGGGTCCGTGAATTGACGATAATCCTGGTTATATCCTTTAGTGAGTGTCTCCCACATGAATAACATCTAGTGTGTGTGTGTGCATGCACATGTGTGCTCCAATAGTATAAGGTGGTACACAGCACTTGCTTTATTTCACCCCAGAAAATCCATGGCTCTTTCATTGCTGTTAAATGACAATAAAGCAGGTGGCTTTATTGGCTCCGATGGTAGCTGGCTGATTTACCCTTCCTGACCCTCCCATTGAAAACCCTTGGAAGCATAAAAATTGCTGCAGAGATCCAACAACATCGAAAACTAGAAATGTCAAATAATGCATTGCCAGACCTTGGGAAGAATTTCAGGAACTACAACACAGATGGAACTGGATTGACAAGCCATTAGTGGCTGACACATACTTTGAAATTGCTGAAGCAGAACAGCAGAGCCAAACAAAAAAAAAGGGCTAGGGGGCCCATGTCTCCAGCTTGAAAGCTGATTTTCTATATGAGCTTTCTGCTGTTGAAATAAAGATGAGATATAAAGATGGTCATTGAAAAAATCATGACCATTTTATTATGTCATAGCATGACTTACTTTCAGTGCCATGCAATATAGTGTGTTATTTTATCAAATATTTATGTCTATAAGATGTACTTATAATATGTAATCTGCAGTACTTAATGTGGAAGCTATAATAGGGGTTACTATTAACATATGTTGTAGATTGTGTATTTTTGGTCTATACATTTTTATCAGGTGGATCTGATGTTTTTGCTGAAAACACATGGCAATCCTAAGAAAGATGATAAATGATTTTCAACCATGTCACATCTATGGGCAAACTCAGAGGTGAGGCTAAGCAGAGAAGGCTTACCTGGCCACAAGGCCAACACTTTCTGTGAGTGGCCACATCTATTTTCAAGACCAGCTTCATGGGCGTACAACTGTGCAGTTCCATGGAGCCTCATGCTTGGAAGCGCTTGGTTTGATGCCTTGCTGTTGCCATCTTGAAATTCTTAATAATTTTGCATTTGAACTTGTGTTTTATAAGTTAAGTCTGATGGTACAATGGGGCACATATATGAATAGAGGAGATCCAGGCAATATGCGTGTCCATGGCCCCTTGCTGCCTCATTCACATATAGCATTTGTGATTCCCACTTAAGTGGATTCTATGACATGCTCACCTTACTCTTGGGGCCTTGCTCCTAGAAGGACTCTCACTTGGCTTAATGTTCTACTGTCACCATCTCCAAATTCTTAATAATTCGCTCTTTAATCTTGTGTTCTATATGTGAAGTCTGATGGACAATGGAGCATGTGCATGAGCACAGGAGATGCATGCAGGGTGCCTGCTGCTGGCTACCACACCATTCTCACACAGCCTTTGAATCCCCACGAACACAGAGCTCCAGGACACCCACATTGTGTGAGAGTTCGGTGGGCCTCAAGGAGTGTAAAAATGAGTGTGTTGTGTTTTCAGCTGAGCAACTGGAGAAAATGACAGCCCAAAAGGCCATGCTGTCCGTTAGATACAGAACTTGCCTTGAAAGCAGGAAGAGGCAATGCCACTCTAAGAAACATGAACAACTCGGGAAGACGATCATATCCTTTCTCAATATTATAGACTGAACTGTGTCTTCCCTGCAAACTCACATATTGAAGTCCTAATCCCCCAGTACTTCAGAATATGACAGTATTGGGATAGAGTGTTTTTAAAGAGGTAATTAAATTAAATGAGGTTATTGGGTTGGCCTTAATCCAGTGGTTGTTATCCTTGTAAGAAGAGAAAATTTGGACACAGATACTCACAAAGGGAAAACCATTGAATGCTCAGGGAGAAGGGAGATATTTGCAAGGCAAGGAGAGAGGCCTCAAAAGAAACGAACTCTTGTCAACACCTTCATCTTGAACTTCCAGCCTCCAGAAGTATGAGAAAGATAGATTTCTGTTGCATAAGCCACCCAATCTGTGGTACTCTGTTTTGGCAGCCTTAGCAAACCAATACATTTAATATGTTACTTCCCTATATTAGCCAATAACTTATGCTGAAAATTATGACAGAGGAAAGGGAAAGATACGGCAATGCACAGATCCTTTTCCTCTCAGTCTTTCCTTACTCATCAGTAAGCTGAAGGTAGAGAGTGCTGGTAGAATGGGTGTGAATCAAGAAGCAAAATAAAAACAGCTGAGTTCATTTTGTGCAGTGTTTCCACTGCTCTGCTAAGAACAAAATACATATGCATTTATTTCTTTGTTGATTTTAAGTGTTAAATGATATAATGAATATAAAGTTCTTCCTTCAGTGTCTATACAAAATTGGTGATAACTGAGATGATTTTAATGTTGGGCTGGGTCTACACAATAAAAATAAATGAAAATAGAAAAAGCTCCCCTTAAAAATAAATGAAAATATAATGTGAAGTGGTGCAATATTAGGTTAATATTAATAATAATATAATTAATATATTAATAAAGATTTGGAAGTTAATTGAAGTGACAGGCGGAGGAAAGGTTCTAATATTTCTCATCTGTGTTGGGACTATTAAATTATACTTTTCAGAGTCAGGTGTGGTGGCTTGTGCCTGTAATCCCAGCTACTTAGGAGGCTGAGGCAGGAGGATTGCTTAAGCCCAGAAGTTTGAGACACCCCCGCTCAGTTCACGGGACATTCCCCGCTGAGTTCACTGCACCCATCCTGCTCCCAGGGCCAAGTGTTTCCAAGTCTAGAATCACAAATAGAAGCCAATTCAATCTTTAAACTAGATTTGTTGTAGTTTTGCCTCTGACGCTATAACAGCCTGAGGCCTGGTCCACAAGGCTGGGCAATGGTGTGCTGGACCCAGGTCGCCTGTGGGGCTTGTGTGGAGGTGATGCTGGGTGTGGAGAGTTCAGATGACCATCTACCTGATTTTGCATATTCACGGGCCACAAAAAAGGCTGCAGCTATTTCTGACACTAAGCCAGTCCTGGGTTAGTGACCCCCTGACACGGAGTGTGTGTCAGGAAAGAAGATTCCCGAAGGAATCTCAGCTCCTGCGAAGGATGAGCTCAGCCCACAGGTGACCCCACACCCCTCCACAGGACCTTCCTGCGGGAAGGTCCAGGCTCCTTGCATCCTCACTCCCCTGCCCTGATGGTGGAGGAGGCTCAAAGTGAAGCCCCTTCACTTTGTCTATGGAGACATAGTGAATGTCTATGGAGGCCCCTGCCCCACACCTGGCAGCTCTGGGGGGCCCCTGCTTCCAGGAGAAACAAGGGAGACCTCGGTGAGTGTGTCTGATGAGCACATTCGTTTGGCCTGGCTGCCTTCTCCTTTCCAGCTGTTTGTTTTGCATTCCCCAGAACT
Organism: Nomascus leucogenys; assembly: GCF_006542625.1. Lineage (NCBI taxonomy): Eukaryota > Metazoa > Chordata > Mammalia > Primates > Hylobatidae > Nomascus > Nomascus leucogenys. The sequence goes on from NC_044396.1 coordinate 2,695,358, forward strand.
GCACGTTCATCAGCCCTTGCCTTGTGAAGGATCTCTCTAATTGTTACAGCGTGAGGCAAAAATGCATTCTGGGATGTGCAGGCTGAGAACAAACGTGGGCATCTCTGAGCCTGCGTGCCAGCCCCAGTTCCTCGCGTTCCTGCCCCACTTTCCCGCATGCCTGCTCCAGTTCCCTGCGGGCCCACCCTAGCTCTGCTAACAGAGGATCTCATTGTCTTAAAGTCTCATAGAATGGCATCAAATCACTGGATATAGAAACTACTTCAAAGCAATGCTTCCCACAACATCAGATCTTCTTGTATTAAGCAGTGTTTCATATAAGATATGTGTGCCTTTTGGAAACAGTTTTCCTTCCTTGATGAATGTTGGTTTTTAAAATTAATTATGAGTAAGGAAATTTGCATAAAATCACTCCATCAGGAGGCAAGCTGAGTGTTTTGATGACATTTATGGGAAAGGAAAGCCAAGGAATTGGGTGGAATTTGATCAGAGGAGGCACTGAGGTTGTGAGGGCATTGCCGACAAAAATGCCCCATGTCAGAGTATAAAAGGAGCCAGAGCCATAAATTTGGGAAAGGTGATGAATAACTTGAATTTGTGTGAGCAGCTGGGGTTTCTCAGATATCGGTACTGGGGAGGGAGGAGATCTCTTTTAGGGGAGCTTTAAGGAAGTCTGATTAAACAGTGTCCAGAGGAGCTCCAAGGGAGAAGCTGTAATAGATTGCCTTCATCCAAAGCAAAGCAATAAAACCTCCATAAGTGTCAGTAAAGTGTGTCTAATTTGGCAAATGAAATCGTGATGATGGAGGGTATGTTTTTAAATGTGAAGCATGTCAATTCAAGGACTGCTCTATTCACTGTGTTCTCTTCTCTGACACGGAGCTGCACTTAGTTCATGGATAACAGCCGCACCTGCTCCATCCTGATTTTCTTTCTCCATGGCTACTCATTTAGTTTTCTGTTCTTTTTCTCATTTTCCATTTCTGTTGCTCTGTTGCCTACCAGGATTTTTGAACTTCCATTTTGGGGCCTTCCTTGCCTTCTTATCAAGTGGCTCCATGTTCCAAATACCACACCTGAGATTTCAGTTCTCTCACAAAAAATTAGCTTTTACTTTTAATGGGGCACACAGTGATAGCTTCTTGCCTTATTTCTTAAGAGTCACAAATGTGTGTATGTCCAACTCTGTGATCAAAAGCCCATCAGTCATCTTCCAGGCCAGAATTGGAATTGGAAACTCCAGTGAGTCTGTGGCAGTGAACCCAGGTTTCCCCAGTTGGCTGAGCAGCCACAACTGGCCCTCGCCAGAGGGAGTTTGTATTAGTCGTTTTCATGCTGCTGATAAAGACACACCCAAGACTGGGCAATTGGCAAAATAAAGAGGTTTATTGGACTTAACAGTTTCACGTGGCTGGGGAGGCCTCACAATCATGGCAGAAGGTGAAAGGCACGTCTCACATGGCGGCAGACAAGAGAAGAGAGCTTGTGCAGGGAAACTCCCCTTTTTAAAACCATCAGATCTCATGAGACTTATTCACCATCACAAGAACAGCACAGGAAAGACCTGCCCCCATGATTCAGTCACCTCCCACCGGGTCCCTCCCACGACACATGGGAATTGTGAGAGCTACAATTCAAGATGAGATTTGGGTGGGGACACAGCCAAACCATATCAGGGTTTAAATGGGACCTGGGTTTCTGCAGCAGCAGGGGTGGCAACAGGGGGCTGGAATGACCCTGGAATACAACATGGTGGGAGCTGGGGGACCTCAGGGGTGGGGATGCTGATGTGGCCATTCTCTTAATCCCTAAATCACTTCTGGAGCTCATCCTAGAATCCACCCTCTCATATTGTGTGTTCTCAGCCCCTTGTGTGACTTTCTGCCTAGATGCCTGGAGGGGTCACTGCCCTGGCCGCCCTAACCGGCAGGATGCTGCCCCCAGCAAGGTGACCTGCTGTCCCAGGTGGATTTCTTTACCCATTCCCTTCATCCCCATTTTCCATGTCCCTCGCTCTCACCTCTCTGGCCCTAGAAAATGTTCTGATGTGATTTATGGGCATTTCTACCTGGGGCGCAGACAAGTGCAAGTGTGCACATCTGTTATTCTCGTTTATATTAATCATACTCTTCTTTTAGATGCCGTTCCATTTACCATTATTTTTAACTTTTGTAGGTGTTGCTTTATTCCTGAGTGTTGAGCAGATGCTTCTAGGGTGGCACTGAAACTCTCTCTGTGCACACCCTAGTGACAAATGCAGGTGGGCTTCAAGACCCCATCTCCACCCGTAGGGTGGGTACGACCACTCCTATGCAGGGTCTCTTATGAGAACAAGTAATTGTTCTCATCAGATGGTTTTAAACCAGCAAGAAAGGCTTTATTCAAGACCTTTGCAGTAGGGGAGAGCACCCAGCTCCTCTGCAGCACACGACAGGAAGGCTGAGAGGCCTGAGGGGCTGCTGAGCAGGTGGGAGAGCCCTGGAGGCCTCAGCAGGGGGCTGGCCCCCTAATCCTCCTCAGTGGAGTCAGGCTCCTGCCCTCCCATAGTGCCTGGGGGGCTGGGCCCTTTCTTTCTCGATGCCTCATTTTCCAAGGCAGCTCCCAGGCCCAGAGAAGGACATTTCCTGAGCTGTGGAACTGGCAAGTAGCTGGAAGAAGATTTACACCTTGAAGGGGCAGAGAGAGTTTACAATTTTACGTTTTCCAAAGTCAATGCTCTGGACAGGGGAGGTGGAAGCCTGAGTTAGGAAGAAATCTGTGTGGAGTGTGCAAGCCTGGGGCAGTGAAGGCCAGCTCGGCCCAGGTGTGGCCGGCAGCCCAGCTGCTGGCACAGAGGTGTCCTGACCATGGTGTTCCAGCATTGCTGCTCTAGCCCCACCGGCAGGGTCCAGGGTTCCTGTGTCACCACCCAGGGCCCTGACAGCTGGCTGAAGCCCTCACTTTCCTCCGCATGCCTGGCTTGGCCGGGAGGCCAAACCCCAGAGGCCACTGTTTGAGTCCTTCATCCGTGTTGTCCTCACTGAGTAGCAGACACTCAGTGGCTGTGTCTAGGAGTGGGCCCTGCCCGGGGCTACGATGGCGGAAGGTGGAGGCGACCTCCCTCTGGGCTTTGAATCCAGCCCTCCCACCTGTCAGTCATGGAGCCTCACCAAGCAGTTTAACTCCCAAGTCCCAGATCCCATCTGTGAAACCAGGTGGTAAGAACTGTGGGTCACTGGGTCTCCTGGGTTCCCAGAGGCCCCCATGGCCATTTCTAGAACAGCAGCTCCCCATGGGTAGCACCCGTGTTCCCAGGCACACTCCCACCTGGACACCTCCAGCCCACCCTGGAGCTGCGAGTGAACCAGCACCCTCTCCGGCCTCCTTCCAGGCCTCGGGCCACGGCTTCTCACAGGACCCCTGGGAATTGCTCGCATCTATCGCTGTTTCCCCACCGGGACCCACCTCCTAGGCTGCCTGGGAAAAGCTACGGGATTTATGTGCATCTGGGGAGGCAGCTCCACCTTCCTCACATGAATGGTCACTAATGATTTGACTTTGTCAGCCTGCAAGGTGGAAAGGAGATTTACTCTTCACAGACTGGACAGTCCTTAGCTTTGTGCTTGTCACATAAATGGCATTTAATAAATGCTCACTGGACTCAGCACTGTTCCTAAAAGCCTGTATTGTGGTCAATTATCGTTTCTTCCACAGATGAGCTGATTCTTCTCCTCTCAGGATTAACCCTTTCGCCTTCACTGAGGCATCTGACACTAGCATTCGGAGGAACACCCATTCCTTCCTCTTCTCTCAGCTGCCTGTGGAAATTCCCATCCCAAACATGTGACTCCCCACAGAGTGGCACTCACTGATCACGGGTCTTAACTTTAGAAGGTTAAAAGTAAGTCAAGGCTTAAGGTAAAGTAACAGGAGGCGTGGATGTCTGAGCAATGTGGTGAACTGAGTCACAGGGCTGCCGGGAGGTTCACAGCTGGGACTTTCCAGGCCTCCCCAACGCAGAGCGCCTGAAGCCCTCAGTGGGGCCACAGAGTGTGTTTCAGGTATGATTTGGGGTCATTTATGCCAATTTTATTCTACTTTCATTTTCATCTGGTTTTCTTTCTATGTATTACGTCATGCATGCCACGTTTATAGTCATCCGTATGACGTCTGTCTCACACAGTGAGTAAAGGAGGACGTTGCCTTACAGCTGTACTTTTCACTCAGCAAAATAAGAAAAAATAAAGATGAGCTCGAAACTCCTTTGGAATCACTACATTATCTGATACTTAGCAAAGGCAATCCGTGAATAACACACACATGTACACACGATACATATTCATACACAGACACACAAACATGTCTGTGCATATGTGTATACATACATATATAGACACAGGCACATACGCCCTGAAGGTCTGCAGGGCAGAAAATTCTAGAAATGTTCATTTCTAATTCCTGCCAAGGGCTGAAAACCTGTGTGCCTGAAAAGTCACTTGGCTTCTGTAACCAGAGTTACCAAATTAAAAAGTTAAAACTATCCAAGTGTAGAGGCACTAGAATTTTGTGTCAACATTATTTTTTGAACCACCAAACTTTTATGATTTTGTTGCATTTTTAACAATGCTTGAGTCAAATATCTCAAGTAGAAAAAAATCTTCTAAAAAGAAAAAACAATCTAAAATCATGATTTTTTTTTTTTTTTTTTTTTTTTTTTTTGAGACGGAGTCTCGCTGTGTCGCCCAGGCTGGAGTGCAGTGGCACCATCTTGGCTCACTGCAAGCTCTGCCTCCCGGGTTCACGCCATTCTCCTGCCCCAGCCTCCTGAGTAGCTGGAACATAGGCGCCCACCACAACATACTCTGCTGTCTCTCCCTCCCCAAAATTGTGTGAATTTGTATGTTATGCATTGATTTCTTACAGTAGTTCCAAGTCCTCTGAAAAAATATCAGAATGTCAGTCAAATACCACAAAACACGTGTGTTTACAGAGCCTCCCCTGAACTTGGGGGTGGTTAGAAATGGTGGGAGCTTGTCCTGGACAAACTTCCTGGTGTCCACGATACCAGTGAGGAAGGTTCATCTCAAAAAACAAAAGCTTTGACAAAAGAGAAGCTGCATGAAACGAAGGGACCTTCACTTTTAACCTTAGATAAATGATTTTTTAAAATTTTGTGGGCACATGGGTGTATATATTTAGGGGGTACGTGAGATGTTTGGATGTAGGCATGCAGTGTGAAATAAGCACATCACGGAGAACGGGGGCTTCCGTCCCCTCAAGCACTTATCCACTGGGTTACAAACAACCCAACTACACTCCTTAAGTTATTTGAAAATGCACAGTCAAGTTCTTATTGACTGTAGTTCCCCTGTTGTGCTATCAAACACCAGATCTTATTCATTCCTCTATTTTTGCACCCATTAACCGTCCCTGCCTCTCCCTCGCCCTGCTACCCTTCCCAGCCTCTGGCAATCGTCCTTCCACGCCCATATCCGTGAGTTCAGTTGTTTCAATTTTTAAATCTGACAAATAAGTGAGAGAGAGCAATGTTTGTCTTTCTGTGCCTGGCTTAGAGAAATCATTTTAAAATTTTTGGCGTGCCTGATGGTGACAACTAACAGCCTGTGAGTCGGGGCTGCTCCAGTGAGGGGTGTGATGAGGCGGAGGTTTCAGCCAGGCAGGTAACGAGGCCCCGACGATGGCCCAGCGGCCACGGGAGCCTGACGAATGCACTGCAGGAAGTCGAGGCTGCACATCGATGTCCTCACAGCTGAGTGAACAGGTGTGAGACAGAGACGTGCAGATTCCAATTGTGACTGATGAGAAAAATCACAGGTATCACAATTTCCCTATGGGGGAGCAGCAGAGTGAGGACGTGGCGCGGAGGAGAGACAGACACACCTGCACACGCACCCCGGGACCCAGTGCGGAGGAGAGACACTCACGGCGGGACGGGCAGCCATATGTGCTCACCCCAGGACCTGGCGCGGAGGCAGGAACAGACACACCTGCACACGCACGGTGGGACGGGCAGCCGCACGCTCACCCTTGTGTCCTCCTATTCTCTGCTGAAACACAAGGATTTTGCATCTATCATGTGAGTGTGCATGAGTGTGAATGAGGTGTGACTTGTGCAAGAGTCCATGTGTGAGCCTGTGTGTGCAGTGAGCATGGCTGTGTGTGCAAATTGGCATGAGAGTGTTTGTGTGTGTCGCTGTCCAGCTGAGAGGGTGGGGAGAGGTGCCCATGAGGGCCTGAGAGCAGTGAGGCCAGGGAGGAACCCTAATCTCTCACCTGCAGGTGACGTGGGCCTGCCAGAGCCCCATAGATCTTGGAACGGAGCTGGGGAGGAGAGTCTGCCAGGCCTCCTTTCCCCTCCTTCTGCCCACTGGGATTGCTCCCAAAGGAATAAGAACCCATCTAGTCCCCTTGTAAATGTGCTGGGGAGAGAAACCCTGACAAAGCCTGGTACTCACTCCTGGGGAGCCACTGTCTACCTTCTGCCCTCTCTCAGGTGGACCCCAGCTCTCGGGTGGTCCCGGTACTGTGAAGTTTCTGGGCTTAGGTCCGTGGCATCTGGAAAATGTCGCGTTTAAGTGAAATGATCTTCAAAGCCCAAAAGGAAATTTTCCAGGCACCCCTCAGAGACCCTATGAGGCAGGAAGGACAGGGGGGCTACGAGGGTCCCCAGCTTCTCCAGCTCGAACTCTGCCTGGAAATTACTCCCTGAAATCGTTAGCAGAGCTGGATGCTGGGTCAGTTCTGTGATCTGTGGGACTCTACCCTTAATGGCTTCATTTATTTACATGGGTTTAACCTTGTATTTATCTATGTAAAGAAATAAATTTGTCATTTGTTAGATTCACCTGCGGATGAGATATCTTTCTTTTTTTTTTTTTTGAGATGGAGTCTCACTCTGTCACCCAGGCTGGAGTGCAGTGGCACCATCTCAGCTCACTGCAACCTCCGCCTCCCCGGTTCACGCCATTCTCCTGCCTCAGCCTCTCGAGTAGCTGGGACTACAGGCGCCCGCCACCACGCCCGGCTAATTTTTTTTTTATATTTGTAGTAGAGACGGGGTTTCACTGTGTTAGCTAGGATGGTCTCAATCTCCTGACCTCTTGATCTGCCCGCCTTGGCCTCCCAAAGTGCTGGGATTACAGGCGTGAGGTGAGATATCTTTTTAAGAATATTTTCCTAGCCATTAGAGAACGTAAGTTAGTTTTCTTTTTTCATTTCCCTAATGTTATGTGACAAAAGGTAATATTCTATACTTTTTGTATTAAAGGACTTCAAATTACTGATACGTTAGGTGAGTTCTAAAGTCTTTGACATATTCTGAATGAAGAATGTGAGGCCCAGGTTAAAAAGATCAACAATTAAGTCACAGAGTGTGTGTTCATAAGGCTGCCTGGTCTTATTTTCTTGTTGCCCATTTGCGATTGCCTAGAGGGAAGATCTCATGCTGTGTTCTCACCACGGGCACAGGCACAAGGAAGCCTCCAGGACGTGTAGAATTCCTCGATTGCTTTGATTTGGTGATGAGTTCATGGGTGTTTGCTCATATCAAGCCTCACCACAGTGTACACATTGAATGTCTGCAGCTCTTTGTATATCAGTTATACCTCAAAAAAGCTGAAACACTTTTACACTTGAAATAATTGAGCTGACATTTCAATCTAAAGGTATACAAAGCCATCACCTTCATAGCTGATTTTTCCATGACAGTCTCATTTAGAAGAGAAACAAAATTATGAAGTCAGTACTCTTTAATTTTAAAGGGGAACTGAAGAAATGTAAGGTTCTGTTAGGTCAGCACTCAGACTCTCCCCTGTGTTTATTCTGTGGTTAACTGCTTGGTAGATCTGTAGTGATTCAGGAAGATAAATTATCTTCAACACACGAAAGTTCAGTCCTCTGGCATGTATGAATCCTGGTGTAGTTTTTACACAGCGTTCTGCTGGGGATGCCTGGGGAGAAGCTGTGATAACAGGATCGGGATTTGTTGATGTTTCATTCATCCAGGAGGCCTGCGACGGCCTGGCCCAGTGCGAGCTGAGACTCCAGCGCTGAGCACCAGACACTCCACCCTCCCTGAGCCACTCGTGTGGATGGAGGTGAGATGCCCAGACCAGGGGGCTGTGCATGGGAGGTCAGGCTCCAGGGAAACCTGAGATGAGATAAGACTGTGCGGACGGGGCTGGCGGAGGTGGTGCCTCCCAGGCTGCGGAGGCGTAAAGACGAATCCTGGTGACCCTGGCCCTGAAAAACTGCCATGTACATTTTGTAGAAGACTGTCCATGAAAACAGACTCTCAGAAGCAAAGAGGGGCCTCGACAAGCCCCCCAACCCATGTGCAATGCCGAGTCTTACTCTCTCCGCCCCCGAAGGGAGTGTCCTCCTCACCTCTCTGGTCCGCCTTCCCTTGCCTTGTTTGCAACTGTCCACTCAATTCCTGTAGCCCCAGACATTCTTTTTGATGTGGACTATTGTGAGCTCAACAGAACTGAATTAATTAGCAGCATATGTTTTTGCTGCTTCGTCCACTCACACACTCTCTGAGACCCATTCACGTCTCCGGAGGTCCCTCACTCGCCTTGCGCTGGCTGACTCCACTGAGGGACTTGCTGGGATGTCCTCAGCTGTCTACGGTGAACATGCATTTGGATCTCTTCCCACTTGGGTTTGTGCAAACGTGACACCAGGTGCATCTGAAATATGCCACTTGCCCAGGTGCACGCAGGCCATGTGCAGCTCCCTGACCTCTCTGTGGCAGGACAGCAATGAGGCCCAGGGTGAAGTGGGGAGGTGAGGGTGTGGGGCCAGGCTGGGGTGGGGGAAGGAACACTGGATTCTGGGCTTTATCTGAGGGCCGAGCAGCAGGTGTCATGGCAGATCAGATCCGGTGCTGAACTGGCCCAATTGTCCCATAGAACTGATGTTCATGGTTTCTCTGAGTAACATAGAAATGGATCCTTGTGGTCTTGAAACTTGAGAAATCCACATTTGTCTTATTTGAGTTCCTTTCTCAGGAAACTGACCATCAGGCCTCCCGGGTAGTGTGAAGGAATAGAGACTCACCAGATCACGGCATCTGGACAGTGAGACACCAGACCCCTCACCCGTCATGAGTGCCTGACCAGCCACCTGCCTCCTCCTGACCAACTTCTCTTCCTCACTCTCTCTAATTCCTGTTTTCCTTATACATAGTCACATTTCTTCCCTACTATATAGTCAGTCAGGAAGATAGATTTGAGGCTGATCTCCCATTTCCTGGGCTGCAGCTCCTGATGAATGCCTTCTTCATTGGCAGTAATCATTGTCTCAGTGATTGGCTTTTTGTGTGGTGAGCAGTGGGATCTGGACCAAACCTGTGCGTTTCAGGAACAGGGAGAGCAGCCTCAGCAGGCCCCCTGCCCTGAGTGCAGTCATGACCACGAGGGACCCATACCAGTCACCCTGGGAGGTGAATGTGGATGGGAATAAAAGGCTCCTGAGGACCCAACCAGGAGAATTCCTGTAACATCACGGAGAATCACTGCCACCTGGCACATGCCCCCCTTGAAGGGCAGCTGCAAGATTCATCTCATTTGTCTTCCTTTTCTGGACATCTTCAAATTTCCTTCACAACTTTGTGATCCTGAGATTCCATCAAGATGTGCATTGTTTTACTATATTGCTTTAATTTACTCTGCCAGGTATCTGGAGAAAAGCAACCTGATTTGCAGAAATTATTTCCTCCCTGCCACTTTTTAAATCTGTTATTTCTGATAGCCAGGTGCTGAGCCCCTTCAATTGATGTTCAGTTCCATGCTCCCAGGTAGATTATATCAACTCAAAGTCCAACGCTCTTATGAAATATTTTTGTGTTTTTTTCTTAGCTTTAGGAGGTTTTTTTGTGTGCGTGCTTTTGTTTCGTGGAAGTGACACCCTCTGTCTTTGACTTTTGGGAGCCTTCCTCCTTCAGTCCGCATGTACTGAAGCCAGTGTTTGTTGTACAGCCTCTCAGCCGCAGCAACCCACAGTGAGGTGCAGGTGCTCACGCCATCACCCCAGAGATCTCCCCCATTCGCCCCTCCACCCATAGCCCCTCAAAACCACTGCCCTGCTCCCCAACACGGTAGCACCATCTTCTCCAAGATACCATGTGGTGGCATCCTTTGCCCTATGCCCACCGAAACTAGCTTCCTTCACCGGGTGTGTGGCCTGGGAGAGCTGGTGCATCATGGGCGCATCTTTCCACTGCTGGCTGGTGTCCCCATGTGGAAGCATCTGCGTTGGTTCACACCTTCTCCTGCCGATAGACATTTTGTTTTCTTCCAGTTATTGGCAACAAGGAATAAGCCCGGCCTGAACACTTGTGTGCAGGTTTATGTGTGCACGTGTAAGTTTTCTCTTGGGGGGAATTCCAGGAGTGGGGTTGCTGGATGACGTGGTAAGGATGTGCTTAACTTAATAAGAAGCTCCCAGACCACTTTCCAGCATGGCGGGACCCCTCCCATTCCCACTGTAGCTTATGAGGGTCCCAGGTCCTCTGCATCATCACTGGAACCTGGATTGGCCCGTGTTTTTTGTCTGTTTTTAGCCATTTTAATAGATTTGCAGAGGTACTGTTGATTAGCATTTCTCCAACATCTCTATGATGCTGAATGTCTTTCTTAGGCAATATGCCCTCCTTATATATTCTTTGATGAGGCTCCATTCAAATATTTGCCTTCTCTTTAATACTGGGGTTTTTACTTTCTTATGGTTAAGTTTTGATGGTTCTTCATATACTCTGCGTGCCAGTACTTTGTGAGATGTGTGATTCACAAATATTTTTTTCTAGACCATAGTTTGTGCTTCCATTCTCTTTAGATTTTTTATATTGCTTTATAGAATTTTAATTGTAAATTTATGACTAAATTTAATTTGTCAATCTTTTCTTTTATGAATCATGCTTTTTGTGTCATGTCTAAGAACTTATCACCCAACCCGAGGCCATACAAATTTTCCCTTGTGTTTTTATCTAAAGGTTTTATAGCATTCTGTTTTCCATTTAGGCCTATGATAAATGTTGAGTAACATTTTGTGTCAGCCATGGCCATAACTTTTTTCGTCTCTGACAGTATCATGGGCGTTTGCAGCTCCCCACGTCCTGTGCTGTTCCCATCTTCTTGGTCCAGTCTTCCTGTGAGTTTCAGGGGATGTCTTAGTGCTGGTGCTGTCCTGGTCCATCAGGGGGTCCCGTGGGCTTGTCCGTGTGGGAAAGTTGGGACTGTGATGTTGACGGGATGCCCTGTGAGTCAGGGGGAGCTGCTGATGGGAGTTTCCATGTAGGAGAGAGAGGTGTTTGGTTTTCCGGATGGGGCAAAATGTGAGAGGGGACAAACTTGAGAAATGCCAACAATGAGAGGCCCAGGCAGAGCAGGTCTTGGGGCTGCCCAGCCATGTGGGCACCAAACGTGGATGTGTCAGTGGCCACGCCAGGATGTAAACCCTCAACCATGGACCTCTGGGTGTCCAAGACCAAGTCTTGTTCAAGAGGTGCGTTCAGCTGAGCCAACCATGGCAGAAATAGATAAAGGAGATCCCATGGTTCCTTTGTTTAAATCCCCTGCCAATCCCACCTGACTCAGAGAAGGAGCCAAGTCCTCACAGCAGCCTGCAACCCCGCCCTGAGCTGCCTCCTCTGGGCTCTGATTCTCCATGCTCTTCTATCCTCTCTGTCTCCTCTCCCACCAAAGAGGAGATCCTGCATGTTCATACTGGTGGATTCAAACCCATCTTTGCCACACAGATAGTCACTGGAATGGATAGGCATAATCTATAAAGAGTCCTCTTGTAAAAGAAAAAGGCAGGCTGGGCATGGTGGCTCACACCTGTAATCCCAGCACTTTGGGAGACTGAGGCAGGAAGATCACCTGAGTTCAGGAGTTTGAGACCAGCCTGGCCAACATGGTGAAACCCCCTCTCTAGTAAAAATACAAAAATTAGCCAGGTGTTGTGGCGCGCGACTGTAATACCAGCTACTTGGGAGGCTGAGGCAGAAGAATCACTTGAACCCAGAAGGTGGAGGTTGCAGTGAGCTGAGATCATGCCACTGCACTCCAACCTGGGTGACAGAGTGAGACTCTGCCACAAAAACATAGTAATAGTAATAATAAAAGAAAAAGGCAAAAATTCAAACCACTTTACAGAAACTGGGCAAAAGAGTTGAACCAGCCCTCCACAGAAAAGGAAATGTGGAGGAATGGCCAATGAAAACATGAAGAGGGTCTCAGCCTGACAGGGGGAGATATCACATGACACCCACCAGACTGGCAAAAATCCCACAATCCAATCAACGCAAGTATTGGGGAGAATGGAGAGTAGCAGGAACACCAGGCACTAAGAATGGTTGTGAAATATATTTTTGTTATGCTTGCATATGAAAGGGTGTGTGTTGTGGGTTATGGGGAAAATTACGTTTCTTACCTGGGATGAAATTTTAAAAATTGAAAGCTACTGACCAGAAGAAAGTTGCACTTGTGTACAAAAGAAATGCCCAAGAATGTTCCTAGCAAAACACAGTCCTAAGGGCCCCAACTTGGCCAAACACTCATCAACAGGGAAATGAAGACATTTCCCATGCTCCCCTCATATGACAGGAGATCACGCAGCAATGAACATGAATCATGTCAATGTGGGTGGGTCTCAGGAAGAGAATGGAGGACAAAAATAGACATCGAGCAGATGCTCATAGCCGTGCAGTGTAGGAGCAGCCACACAGGAGAACTTCTTCACATCGAACTTCAAAACTACAGCCGAGGCAACAGAGAAAGACCCTGTCTCAAAAAGACAACAGAAAGTTCAAAAACTAAATGGCATATCTTTTAGGGATGTACACATACGTGGTGAAAGAAATGCACTATGAAGAAAAGTATGGGAATAATAAAGACTAAAGCAGGAAGTGATTCCCTCTGTAGGAGAAGGGAAGGGACTGGGACTCAGTCAGGGCCTCCAGGGAGCATCTAAAGTTATGTCTCTTCAGGTTCTGTTCCCTAAAGTTGGTGGAGGTCCTCTGTGTCCAATGTGTCGATATTCTTTATACCTTACCATATTGTACAAATGCTTTATTTCCATTCAATATTTAGAAGACAGTTATAAACAAGATGCATTAAATAGCAAGAGGGCAGATGAACATGAGGAAAGAACATCAGGAACATCCATGAGGTTCCATCCACGGAACCTCACCATGGATACGCTTGTGATCAAAGGCCTGGTCTCCCCTCAAGATGCAGTCAGAGATCAGAGGCCACACTCATCATAGCAGTGGAGCAGGACCAGCTGGGACAGGGTCCTTCTGTGACACCTGCTGCATCACCAGGCTGTGTGAGCAAACTCAGCTGCCAGAACTCACAGAATATCAGTATCAGCACCGAAAACTCACAGGAAAAATGGTAAGTTCTGTGTTTCTCCATTAATAGTAACTCTCAGATTAATCTCTGTTATCCATCACTTCTCCATGAAATAACTTTTTATAGCTTTGCATGGATGTATTTTTCAATTTATATTTTATTTTACTGATTGAAACGATATATATTGTGTGTGGTGCGTGATTTTGTCTCTGTCAGTCAGGATAATCATAGTTTAATTTCTATTATTATTATACCAATATCATTTAGTTTTTTTTAAGCTTTTCAATTTCTGAGGGTATTAATCAGGGTCTCTCTGTCTTGTGAGACAGAAAACAAATCCAAACTGTGTAAGAGAAAAAAGAACGCATTGATCACGAGGACTGAGAAGTTCCCAGGATTAACTTGCTTGGGATTCAGCTACATCTGCAGTTTCAAGCGGCATCCTGTAACTCTCTCTCTCTCTCTACTTCCCCAACAGTGGCTCCATGTTTAGTTCCACAAACTTCAGACTTAAACAGCATCACTGGCTCCTGACCAGGATTTCAGCTCCATGAACCTCAAACTAGAACACCAGCCCACCTTCTCCACATGTGTACAGCTCCAAAACCTAAGACATCAGTGGCAGTACCTACTCCTCCGGGGGGCTCCAGCTTCAGGACCCTCAGACTTGAACCACAGCACCAACTCTTCCCTGGATCTCCAGCTCCATGACCCTCAGACTTAAACAACAGAAGGAGCAGCTCATCTGTGAGTCTCCAGCTCCACAACCCTCAAATTAGAACTACACCAGCTCCTCCCCAGGTCTCGAGCTCCACAACCCTCAAGCTAGAACAACATCAGCTCCTCCCAGGGTCTCCACCTCCATGACCCTCAAACTAGAACAATACCGCTCACCCCTGGATCTCCATCTCCACAAACCTCACACTAGAACACCAACACCGGCTCCTCCGCAGCTCTTCAGCTCCACAACCTAAGACATCAGTGGCAGCATTGGCTTCTCCTGTAGATCCCAGCTCCAGGACCCTCAGATTTGAACCGCAAAACCACCTCCTCCCTGGAACTCCAGCTGCACGACACTCAAACTAAAAAAACATCAGCTCCTCCCAGAGTCTCCAGCTGCACGATCTCAAACTAGAACATCAGCTCCTCCCAGGGTCTCCAGCTGCACGACCTCAAACTAGAACATCAGCTCCTCCCAGGGTCTCCAGCTGCACGACCCTCAAACTAGAATAACATCAGCTCCTCCCAGAGTCTTCAGCTGCATGACCCTCAAACTAGAACATCAGCTCCTCCCAGGGTCTCCAGCTGCACGACCCTCAAACTAGAATAACATCAGCTCCTCCCAGAGTCTCCAGCTGCATGACCCTCAAACTAGAACATCAGCTCCTCCCAGGGTCTCCAGCTGCACGATCTCAAACTAGAACATCAGCTCCTCCCAGGGTCTCCAGCTGCACGATCTCAAACTAGAACATCAGCTCTTCCCAGGGTCTCCAGCTGCACAACCTCAAACTAGAACATCAGCTCCTCCCAGGGTCTCCAGCTGCACGACCCTCAAACTAGAATAACATCAGCTCCTCCCAGAGTCTCCAGCTGCATGACCCTCAAACTAGAACATCAGCTCCTCCCAGGGTCTCCAGTTGCATGATCTCAAACTAGAACATCAGCTCCTCCCAGGGTCTCCAGCTGCACGATCTCAAACTAGAACATCAGCTCCTCCCAGGGTCTCCAGCTGCACAATCTCAAACTAGAACATCAGCTCCTCCCAGGGTCTCCAGCTGCATGACCTCAAACTAGAACATCAGCTCCTCCCAGGGTCTCCAGCTGCACGACCCTCAAACTAGAATAACATCAGCTCCTCCCAGAGTCTCCAGTTGCATGATCTCAAACTAGAACATCAGCTCCTCCCAGGGTCTCCAGTTGCATGATCTCAAACTAGAACATCAGCTCCTCCCAGGGTCTCCAGCTGCACAATCTCAAACTAGAACATCAGCTCCTCCCAGAGTCTCCAGCTGCACGACCTCAAACTAGAACATCAGCTCCTCCGAGGGTCTCCAGCTGCATGACCCTCAAACTAGAACATCAGCTCCTCCCAGGGTCTCCAGCTGCACAACCCTGAAACTGGAACATCAGTTCCCCCAAGGTCTCCAGCTGCAAGAACCTCAAACCAGAGCTTCAGCTCCTCCCCAGGTCTCCAGCTATACGACCCTAAAACTAGAACAACATTAGCTCCTCCCTGGGTCCCCAGCTCTACAACCATCAAACTAGAACACCATCAGCTCCTCTCCGGGTCCCCAGCTCCACGTCTCTCAAATTAGAACAGCATCAGCTTCTCCCCGGGTCTCCAGCTACATGACCCTGAAACTAGAAAAACACCAGCTCCTCCCTGGGTCTCCAAGCTCCATGACCCTCAAACTAGAACAATGTCAGCTCCTCCTCGGTCTCCAGCTGCACGACCCTCAAAACTAGAAAAACAGCAGCAAACGAAAAAAACTCCCTGGGTTTTTCTAGTTTGAGGGTCGTGTACCTGGACATCTGGGAAGGAGCTGATTTTAATCTAGTTTGAGCGTCATGAGCTGGACACCCAGGGAGGAGCTGGTGTTTTTCTAGTTTGAGGGTCTTGCAGCTGGAGACCCGAGGAGGAGCTGACATTGTTCTAGTGTGAGGGTTTGTGGAGCTGGAGATCCAGAGGGGAGGAATGTTTTTCTAGTTTGAGGTCAATTGAGGGTCAGCTACACGACCCTCAAACTAGAAAAACACCAGCTGCCCCCTGGGTCTCCAGCTCCACAAACCTCAAACTAAAGCAACATCAGCTTCTCCCCTGGCCTCCAGCTCCATGACTCTCAAACTAGAACAACGTCAGCTCCTCCCCAGGTCTCCAGCTCCACGAACTTCAAACTAAAACAACATCAGCTCCTCCTTGGATCTCCAGCTCCACAACCCTCAGACTTAAACAACAGCAGCACCAGCTCCTCCCCGGGTCTGCAGCTCCATGACCCTCAAACAAGGAAAACATCAGCTACTCCCTGTGTCTGCAGCTCCATGACCCTCTGATCAGAAAAACATCAACTCCTACCTGAGCCTCCAGACGCAGGAGCCTCAAACTGGAACAACATCAGCTCCTCCCCAGGTCTCCAGCTGCACGACCCTCATACTGGAACATCAGCTCCTCCCTGAGTCTTCAGCAGCACAACCCTCAAACTAGAACTTCAGCTCCTCTCCAGGTCTCCAGCTGCACGACACTCATACTAGAAAAATGCTGGCTCCTCCCGGGTTCTAGAGCTACACGACTCTTGAACTAAAAAACACCCGCTCCTCCCCAGGTCTCCAGCTGCACGAACCTCAAACTAGAACAACACAGCACCAGGACTCTCAAACTAGAGCAACATCAGCTCTGGGTCTCCAGACCCAGAGGGTCTCCAGCTGCACAACCCTCAAACTAGAACATCAGCTCCTCTCTGGGTCTCCAGCTGCAGGACACTTATACAAGAAAAACGCCAGCTCCTCCCAGGTTCTACAGCTGCACAACCCTCAAACTAAAGAAACACCAACTCCTCTCTGGGTCTGCAGCTGCACGAACCTCAGACTAGAACATCAGCTCCTCTCCAGGTCTCCAGCTGCATGACACTCATACTAGAAAAATGCCAGCTCCTCCCAGGTTCTACAGCTGCACGACTCTCAAACTAAAAAACACCCACTCCTTCCCAGGTCCCCAGCTGCATGAACCTCAAACTAGAACACCAGCTCCTCTCTGGGTCTCCAGCTGAGTGACACTCAAATGAGAACATCAGCTCCTTCCCGAGTCTTCAGCTGCATGACCCTCAAAATACAACACCAGCTCCTTTCTGGGTCTCCAGCTGTAGGACACTCATACTAGAAAATACCAGTTCCTCCCCAGGTCTCCAGCTGCAAGACCCTCAAACTAGAAAAACACCAGCTCCTTCCAGGTTCCACAGCTGCACAACCCTCAAACTAAAGAAACACCTGCTCCTCCCAGGGTCTGCAGCTGCACGACCCTCAAAGTAACAAACACCAGCTTTTCCCCAGGTCTCCAGCTGCAAGACCCTGAAACTAGAAAAACACCAGCGGCTCCCTGGGTCTCCTGCTCCACAACTCCGAAACTAGAACAACACCAGCTCCTCCCCAAGTCTCCAGCTCTATGACCCTCCAATTAAAAAAACATCAGTTCCTCCCGGGTCTCCAGCTGCATGACCCTCAAATTAGAACACCTCTCCCCACTGGATCTCCAGCTCCACGACCCTCACAGAAGAACAGCAACACCAGCTCCTTAATTGGTCTTCAGCTCTACAACCTAAGATGTCAGTAGCAGCACCGGCTCCTCCGTGAACCTCCAGCTCAATGACTTTCAGACTTAAAATGCAGCACCATCTCCTCCCCAAGGCTCCATCTCCACTACCCTCAGATTTGAACAGCGGTAGCGCCAGCTCCTGTCCGGAACTTCAGCTCCATAACCCTCCCTGAACAATCCCTTTTCATGAAATTCAGCAGTCAAGAAAACTGCAGCGGAAGTAAATGAATAAATGTTTCATTTTCAGATCGATGTCTCTTTTATGTTCATGCAAGTCAGTTAACTTTTCTACTTTCCATTAACCTTGCAATCTACTTATGTCCAATGTGAAATACAAATGAACCATTTGAAATGACGTTTAAAAACTTAGTGATATTTTTAATATGATCATCACACAGCTATAGACATGATCTTATTTCTCTCTGCCTGTGCAGAAGTCTTATGAAAATTCAATGCATTTACTTTGTTGAGATTCCCAGAATACACATTAATCCCAAGTGTTACTCCCCTCCTTAAAATCTTATTTTATTTCTTTTGCACCTGTTATAAAAGGGATTGAGTTCTTGATTTGATTCTCAGCTTGGTCGCTGTTTGTGTATAGCTGTGCTACTGATTTTTCTACACTAATTTTGTATCCTGAAGCTTTATTGAATTCATTTATCAGATTCAGGAGCTTTTTGGATGAGTCTTTAGGGTTTTCTAGGTGTACAATCATATCAGCGAAGAGCGACAGTTTGACTTCCTCTGTATCAACTTGGATGCCCGTTATTTCTTCTCTTGTCTGATTGCTCTGTCTGGGACTTCCAGTACTTTGTTAAATAGAAGTGGTGAAAGTAGACATCCTTGTCTTGTTCCAGTTCTCAGGGGGAAAGCTTTCAGCTTTTCCCCATTCAGTATAATGATTGATTGTGGGTTTGTCAACGATGGCTTTTATTACCTTAAGGTATGTTGCTTCTAGGCTTATTTTGCTGAGGGTTTTAATCATAAAGGGATGCTGGATTTTGTTAAATGCTTTTCCTGCATCTATTGAGATGATTATGTGATTTTTGTTTTTAGTTCTGTTTATGTGGTGTATCGTATCTATTGACTTGTGTATGTTAAACCATCTCTGCATCCCTGGTATGAAACCCACTTGATCATGGTGGATTATCTTTTTGATATGCTGTTGGATTTGGTTAGCCAGTATTTTGTTGAGGATTTTTGCATCTATGTTCATCAGGGATATTGGTCTGTAGTTTTTGTTGTTGTTATGTTTTTTTTTATGCACATACAGGTGTTCATAGTAGCATTGAATGATTTTTTTGTATGTCTTTGTATGCCTGTGGTATCTGTTGTAATATCTCCCACTTCATGTCTAATTGAGCTTATTTAGATGTTTCCCCTACTTATTCTCCAACTCATTGCTTTGCTTAGTTCTCATGGTACTTAGCACAATAAGCACTTTGATTACTTTTTCACCTGTTTAGTACATGTACATTGCTTCCTAGAGAGTAAATTCCTTTGGGTAGAACCTTCTTTTGCTCTCTCTTATACCTTAAATGTGGTGTTGAATTTACAATTTTGAGTATAGAATTGAATAAAGAAATATT
Organism: Nomascus leucogenys; assembly: GCF_006542625.1. Lineage (NCBI taxonomy): Eukaryota > Metazoa > Chordata > Mammalia > Primates > Hylobatidae > Nomascus > Nomascus leucogenys. Next base: position 2,714,611 of record NC_044396.1, read on the forward strand.
GTTAATATAAGGATTCTAAAATCAAAATGTAAATGTCTAGCCAAATGGAAAACTACTACATGCTAGTTAATTAGACAAAATTTAATAAAATTAAAACATAGTCAACATAGCAAACTACAGGAAATAAAGGCAGGGATAAGTGAGAATCAAAATCAAGAAGCATAAATGAATCTGACACCTTTGTAACTAAACATATTAGTTATTGCAATGAGCAAAAATGGGTCAAATTACCTATGTGAAAGTTGACTTAGAATAAATTTTAAAAGTTTCCAGTTACATTTTGATTATTAAAGATACATGTCAAACTAAATGACGTGATTATTTCCTTTTATTCAGATTATAAAGTTTTACTTCATAAGTATTTTGAAAGGCCCAAAGAATAATTTCCTTTTGGAGTTATGACCTCCAAATAGATTTTTTTATTACAGAATTTTCTTCATTTGTGATCAAACTATTTCCTAATGTATTTGAACCCATTAGGCTTTAAGCAGGGTGGGTTATAGGAAGCTTCAACTCAGACTCAAGTATTTCTGATATGCAAGGGATGGACTGACTTGAAGGTGTGTAATTTTGAAGGTTTGGTAGCTACCTGTGAATGGGCAGCCCATCATTCTTCTGGCCTCTCTCAAGTAGCTCTGAAGCACCTCCCATAGACGTCCAGCCTATGAGATAACAAGGCAGGACCTCTCGCCCGTGCAGTTGTGTTACATTTGCTTGTACTCACAGGGCATATTTCTATCAATCCCTTGAACAACGAATGGGCCCAGGAATCTTTTAGGATTTAGGCTGCCTCCCTCACCCACCTTCTTTCTAGATGAATGGGACCTGTAACCCTTTACTCTCCCCTGGGCTGGAGAATCTATTCTTCCACTGCCAGATCTGTGGTTAGGAGGAGGCTTTGATCTTGAATTTCTTTTATTCACAAATTGGTGAGTCTGTGTTCTTTGTGTAGGGAGATACTCAGAGGAGATGGTGTTTTTAGTTGTTATTTTAGAAACAGTAGGCAGAATAATGTTCACCACCCATATCCCAAAGATGTCCATATCCTAATCCTGGAGCCTGTGAATATGTTAGGTTAGACAGTAAAGGAAAACTGAGGTTGTTTTTGGCTGACCATAAAATAGGAAGATTATCCTGGATTATCTGGGTAGGCCCAATGTAATCATAAGCGTCTTTCAAAGTAGAAGAGCAAGAAGGAAAAGGGGACAGTGTGAGAGACAGGTGTGACTACAGAAGGTTGGAGTGATGCAATGTGAGAAGAACTCGACCCAAAGTTGCTTTGAATATGACAAAAAAGGGCCACAAGCAAAAGAGTTAAAGGCAAGGACATGGATTCCCCTGTAGAGCCTTCAGAGAGGAAGGCAGCCATGCCAACACCTTGATTTTTAGCTGTCCTTGACTTGTAACCTACAGAACTGTTAAATAATATGTTTATTGTCTCAAGCCACTAAGTTCATGGTTGCTTGTTACTACAGTAACAGGAAATGAATATAACCTAGATTAGATAATGCTAACTTTCATTGGGAAATGTTCCCAGACTCAATGCTTAACTTTTCACAGTGTAAACTACCATTTGGTTTTTACTTACTTTTCATAGAAATATAATTGTTTTACAAAAACTGATGCTATCTTTTTGTAAGAAAACATGATTTCTATGGAAGCCTTTCTTTTTAAATTTTGGATTTTGTATACTGTGATAAGATGTGCAAGTGGAAGTATTAAGTTGAGATAGTTATCTACAGGTTTCAAATTTCACCTGGCATCTCTTGAAAATTGACACAAAAAAGTTACTTCCTATGAATGGTACACATTAAATGCTATTGCTTTAATTCCTTATTTTATCTTTCTAATTAGATAGTCATCTACAGAATAGGAAGAAATGAAGAGAACAGATGTTATGCAGCTAGTTTCCAGAGAACATATCCTACATATGTAATTTTAGGAGCAACAGGGGAAACTGGAAGGCCCATCCCCACAGGATCACACCTGCCCCGTGGAGCAGCTGTAACTCTATATTTGAAAAGCTCCACAGAAAAAGGTCACGTACCTAATCTTGGCAACTGAAGGGATTCTATCCTCATGTACCTTTTCTTCTCCAGTGTGTGTGAGTAAGCATGTTTCAAATTGTTCTAGCTACCATTACTTGCACCCAAGGGAATTTCTATTATGTAAGAGGCCATGCTTAATTAAAGTAGTACAGGCATGTTATTAGTTATGGTTACTGGGGAAAAAAAGAGGTAAAATAAGTCACCTGCAATTTTTCACAAACAAGCAATATGTTGTGTATATAGTGGCACATTGCACTTTTAAAACTGCAAATTACCCGTTGGAACCTATCTACCCAGAGTCTTAGGTTCCTCTCCTCCTGAGAAATTGATATGTGGATGTACCAACAGGTACTCATCTCACACTTGAAAGTGGTGACTTTTTCCCAGCTTCACCCTGAATTCAGAGTTACCTTTTTCTCTCATGCCAGGTCCTGCCCAGGCAGCAAGTCTAGAAGACTATCCAATGAAACAGCCCTTACTTTAGCACCAGGTTAACATCACTGCTGCGGCGCCTTTGATCCTTCACTCAGGCTTCCCTAATTCCCAGCATCCAGCCTGATTCTTACTGCCTAAGCCTGGTGACTACTCACTCTGTTTCCTGACCACTAGCGATAACTTTGTCTCTTGCCTTTATCTCCTGGATAACTTGATTTGTCCTGGGTTCCACAGCCTTGATGCCACCTGGGTCGTACATTCCTGATTGCTACTCTGGAGGTGACCATATACTTGAATGACAATGTCACAGCTCCAGAATGTCTCTCTCACATTCTCCTGGTAGCAAGAATATCTCATGGTAATTATGAATATTACTAGGTGTGTTAATCTGCCAGAGCTGCTATAACAGAATGCCAGATACTAGGCAGCATAAACAACAGAAATGAATTTTCTCACAGTTCTAGAGGCTGGAAAGTCCAACATCAAGGTTCCAGGAAATTCAGTTTCTGGTGAGGTCCCTCTTCCCGGCTTGCAGGTGGCTGCTTTTTACTCACATGGTTCATGCTCTGAGCACTCATGGGAAGAGAGAAAGTGAGCTCTCTGGTGTCGTCTTTTATAAGAACACAACTCCTATTGGATTGGTAGCACATAATTACAACCTCATTTTACCTCAGTTACCTGCCAACAAATCTGTCTCCAATACAGTCACACTGGGGGTTAAGACTTCAATATAGGACTTGTGGAAGAACAAAATTCAGTTCATAGCACTAGGATAATTAGTGTTTTGGTCACCTGTATGAAGAATTGTGTAAAATGTAGGCCTTTTAAAACAAAGCCAGAAATTTTTACTGGCTTCTAACAAATAACAATTTGAAACCATTAAAAAACAGTTATTTTCCACACACATATAACTTTTTGTTGTTTAATGCTGCAATAAAACTAGGTTCCTTTTCTAGATTACATTCATGCAGGAGCATTTATCTGCTTTGGTTCTGATATTGTATGAACAAACTCTGTAAATATGAGCTAACCCATGTCCCTTGTCCCTAGCATGTACCAAAGGGAGTCATTGCTTATTGATCAGGGTATTCTTCTCAATAGGGAACAGATGTAGCTTCATATCTGCACCCAGCATTGTAGGCAATCACTGCCAAATAATTGGAACTTGCACTCTTCTGAGGAGAAAGTATTATGGACTTTATAAGATCATAATTAATATATTTTATTCACACAGTGCTATAAATCTTATAAAGTGTTCTCATAGCTATGTTATTTGAATTTCACAAAAACAATGAAATAGAACAGTTATTACGAACTCCATTTTGCTGGTGGAAATTGAGGCTCAAAAGCTACTTTTCCAAGTCAGTTAGTACACTTCATAATTGGGACTGGAAACTAATATTTATAAACTCTGACTTCGGTGTTCTATCTACGACACCACTACCCTTATAAATATACTTGCATAAACATGTCCTGGGGGAAAAAAAACCCATGAGCACAGTGACGTCTACTTCAAAGAAAGGAATGTTTGTCCTCCAGGAGGCCTTTTATGACCTTGACATGAGAAAGCTGGCTCTGCTATCGGTAATGCCCGTGGGATCTTTATGGAACCCACACCTACAACACAAGATTGCATACGTTTGTGGATGTGTCTGTTTCTTCTGGCTAGACTATATTCTTCCTGAAGATTATGATCGTACTTCTTTAGGATTTGGCACTAGATGCTCAATAAATAAATGATAGCAGCTAACACTTATGGAGGGCTTCATATGTGCTGTGCCCTGTTTTAAGTGCTTTTACTTAATTAATTCAATCTTCACAAACACCCTATGAGTATGTGTACACTCCTCTGTACAAGGGAGGAAAGTGAGTCCCAGAAAGGTAAATTACTGTCCCAGAGACACAGCTAAGGGTGCAGTATTACCCTAGAGTCCCTGTTCTTAATCATGACTTGATGTTGCCAGTCAGTAAAGGTTTGCTGAGCACATGATGAGTGTTCTGGAAGGCCTCTTAGGCATAATGAGATCTATTTTGTGGGGGGCACGTTTACATGACAATCTTCTAAGATTCTCTCATAATCCCCTTTGTTGATGTCTCCACCAAAGAATAAAATCTCTTGGCAGTGAGATTGAATGCAAGCAAATCCAGCTTGCTGGAAAAGGTGAGTATAGATGAGGACAGAATTTGGCTACCAGATATGGTGTAATGTTAAATTCTCTAACTGAATCTCATCATTGCAGCTGCAGGTACTCAGATTAACCGAGGAGCTGAGTACAAACACGACTAAAATCTTGTTGTTCTGCTCAGGGGGCAATTCAGTGAGGGAGACTGGCACACAAAGATGGTTCTTATGTCTCCTTCCCTGTTAAGCTACCCTTGTGCTGACTTCATGTCACAGCTTCACAAGTATCTGAGCTGCCTGGCTCGACTCTATCTTCCTGTTTGGGCAAGCCCCAGTATTCTCCCTCCTCACAGATTCAGAAATGCTCTTCTGAGACATAAATGTACTTTGCTTTATCTTTTTCTTTCCCAAAGTTTCTTGCATTGATATCAGATTTCTTATTTGTAAAATCTAGATAATAGCAGTACCTACCTTTATTAATGAGGCCATAGGCTAAGCTGCTATCACAAAGAGACTCCCTCAAATATATCAATCAGCTCCAACATGGTAATGCTTACTTCTTTCTCATTTAGCAAGTGAGAGGGAGGAGGTTGTCTAGGATAGTTAGACAGCTCTGCTCTGCAAGGTCATCTCAGGGAACCAGGTTTCTCCTCTCTCATTATTTTACCATTATCATGAATGTTGTCCTTATTCCACCAACTGTGGCCATGTCATACTACATACAGCTCATTGGAGGTGGAGGAAGTGGAAGTAGAGGGCAAATAATTTCTTCATGAAGGATATGACCAGGAAGTTGCCTATGTCACTTCCACTTGTGTTCCCTTGGTTGGAGTTTAGATGCCCATATCTAGCAGCAAGGGAGCCTGGGAAATGTGCTTGGCATCCACATCTCTAGACAAAACTTGAGGTAGGGGAGTTCTTACTAGATGAATGAAGGGAAAATGGCTATTGGGGAACAATGAGCAGTATATTCTATGACAACTTGGAAGGTTGTTTTTTGAGGATTAATTGAGCTAGTATAGTTAAATTCCTTAGCATAGTACCTGATGCAAAGTGAATGTTTTCAGTATTTGTATAAATACAACAGTAGTTATTATCATGGAATGCCTACTGTGTGCCTGGCATTTATTCTAATGCTCAGAATAACCTAGTGTAGTTAATATCCTGATTTTATAGAAGGTACACACACACACACACACACACGCACGCACAGATATATATGAAGATCCAAGTTTGTCTAGCTTCAAACTTTAATACTCTTTTTAGTCTGCCACATTGTCTTCACTCTGCTATTAATTTCATCTCTCTTTGCTCACTCCCACCTATAGCCTTCCTTTTCTAATTATTTCAACCCAAGAGGAATCATGTTAGAGATAAATGAGGAAGTGGTTAGATAAGCAAGGAAAGAACAGTTGTTAGGTTGGAGGGTCAAAAATTTAGATTTGGGCTGGGCGCAGTGGCGCAGGCCTGTAAACCCAGCACTTTGGGAGGCCGAGGCAGGAGTATCACCTGAGGTCAAGAGTTCGCCACCAGCCTGACTAACATGGTGAACCCCTGTCTCTACCAAATACAAAAAAATTAGCTGGGAGTAGCAGCGCATGCCTGTAATCCGAGCTACTTGGGAGGCTGAGACAAGAGAATCCCTTGAACTTGGGAGGTGGAGGTTGCAGTGAGCCGATATCGCACCATTGCACTCCAGCCTGGGCGACAGGAGTGAAACTCCGTCTAAAAAAAAAAAAGAAAGAAAGAAAAAATTAGATTGGTCTCATGGTCAAAAGGTAGCCAGAGGAAGTTCTTGAATGAAGGGGTAATATAATAAGAGACTTTAAGGATAATCATCTCATGAGTTAGGTATTGGTCTAAAGGAAAAGAGACCAGATAGCCTTTCCCGTAAATCAGACGTGAACATCTGAAAAAGAAAGGGCAGTAATTGTCAGAATGGAAAGAAAGGGTTGAATCTGAAAGGCATTGTGGAAAACTTTTTGGAAAGAACTTATGGATTTATTTTATGGTATGTGGGAAACCATTTTCAATTTTTTGGTACGTTATTATTTATAACATAACATTTTGAAGATGACACATATCTTAACTGTGGGGATACATTTCAAGACTCCCAGGGGATGCCTGAAACCACAGAGAGTACCAGATCCTGTTTACACTACATTTTTTTTTTTGCTGTACAGTAATGGGAGGGATGAAGTGGTATTCTGTGAGATTTCATCATGCTACTCAGAATGGTGCACAATTTAAAACTTATGAATCATTTATATCTGAAACTTTTCATTTCATATTTTCAGATCTTGGTTGGCTTCAGATAACAGAAAGCTCAGGAAGCAAAACCTTGGCTTACAGGGGGACTTTTGTATTTGCCAACTTAACTCATGCTATGGTTCCCCAAATAGCAGCATTTTTTAAGTTCTCCAAGTTGTCAATGTAAGGGACTAGCGAAGTATTGATAAAATTAGCAGTAAAATGTGGTAGAAAGGAATGCTGATTTGGGGAGTAAAATAATGCTCTCAGTTTTCCACATGCTAAGTTCCATGAATTGGTATTGTTATATTTTTTATTTTTATTTTTGAGACAGGGTCTTGCTCTGTTGCCCAGGCTGGAGTGCAGTGGCGTGATCTTAGCTCACTGCAGCCTGTGCCTCCTGCATTCAAGGGATTCTTGTGCCTCAGCCTCCTGAGTAGCTAGGATCACAGGTGCCCATGACTATGCCAGGCTAATTTTTGTATTTTTAGTACAGATGGGGTTTTGCCATGTTGGCCAGGCTGGTCTCAAACTCCTGGCCTCAAGTGATCCACGCATCTTGACCTCCAAAAGTGCTGGGATTACAGGCGTGAGCCATTGTGCCCAGCTAGTATTGTTACACTTTGAATGTTCTCCCCAGTTCATGTGCTGGAAACTTGATCCCCAGTATGGTAATGTCAGGAGGTGGGGTCTAAACAGGAAGTGTTTGGGTCATGGGTACACCACTTTCATAAATGGATTAATGCCATTATTTCGGGAGTGTGTTCATGATGAGAGGATATGTTTGGCCTTCTCTTGCTCTCTCTCTCACCCTCCCTTTTTCCTTCCAACTTACACAGTGCGATGACGTAGCACAAAGGCCCTTGTCAGGTGCTGACAACTCAATTTTGGTCTTCCCAGACTCCTGAACTTTGAGAAATAAATTTTTGTTCCTTGTAAATTACCCAGTCTGCGGCATTCTATTATAGCAGCACAAGATGAAATAAGATGGTATAGACCATTCAGCTGAAGTATGGTTTAGGTGTCAAAAGGCATAAGAAGTATAGATTTGGAGTGAACACTCACATTTGATAATTGGAAGACTCAGAGTATGTAATCATCTTTGAAGAAAAGACTTGAAAGTCAAATTTTTCAGGCTAGCCTCAGTTAGGCAGTAGGAAGATGAGGAGAAGCCAGTAATGGAAAAAGAGGCAGATTAATCATAGAAACAGTGTAGTGGAAGGAAGATGGATTTGGAGTTAATTCTGTTTTTTCCATTTCCTGTTTGACTTTGGGCACTTGAAGAGAACTACCAGTGGTAAGTTTTCTCATAAGTTTAAGGAGTCGGACATGATGAGCTCTAAGTTCCTTTAGTGTTGGAAGAATTGATGTTCCTAATTAGAAAGTGTGGGAGAGTTTCAAGAATGAAATGGTCAAATACAGTGACACTCTACCCATATTATCCCTCCAGCCCCGCCTTTGCCACACTACTTCAAAATTCTAGTACCACACACAAAAAACGTGCTAAGCATATCAGTAAAAGTAAGTGCGTAAGAAATAATGTTGGATACTTCATCAGAGTTGAAAGAATTATTAAATATTAGAGTCTGACACATTTTATTTCTTTTACTTCCTAAGTCTAAAATGCATAAGCCACAGACTGGGAGGCATAATATTCCAAGGGCAACAAAAATAGGGAAACCATGTTTTCTACATTCGGGGTACTGCTCACTTGGAGATGTAGGGGAAGGCACTTGATACAGTAGAAACTTTGAGGATTTAAAATGTTGTCTTTTGGTTATAGAGAATTTTGTTTTCATCAGAATATATTTGACTTTGCTGGGCTATATCTATCTACAGGAGTTTCCAGATTATAGTGCATTAGATTTTATTCCCTTTTTAAAAAAAAAAAAATTCAAGGACCTAGTATGTAAACATGATATTGAATCCACCTACTGCCAAACCCTAGGGCTCTAAAACATTAATCCAATTTCCTTGCCAAAGGAAAACTCCAAACCCAGCTAGCATTAGTGTTTGATGGAAAAATTAAATTCTCTGCTAAATTTAAAAAAATCTTGTAAGCAACCAATTTAGCAATATGTTAATATTATAATATAATATTATGTATAGTATAATAAGTTCTTATGAGCCATTTTGTTCTTTTTTTAATAGAAGAACAATTTTTCAATTTAATTCCTTTTTTATTGGGGAAGAAAAATTTGACTTCAATTCCTCTGTTTAGTAAAAGGGTCTTGCTAATTAAAACGTTTCCCTCATAATTTATAAATATCAAATGGTTTAACATTTTTTAGGAGCCAAGAATGCTATCTTTGAGACAGTAAAAAGTAAAGTAAGCTTAATGAACTATTCTTTAAAAGATTATTTTAAAAGTCTCACCATTGGTACTTGAATCAATATAAAAATAATATTTGTTAGGGTTTATTGGGGTCAGAGATTTAATCACTGGCTCCATAACTTTCAAACTGGATAACTTTGACAAAGCTACTTAAATTCTCATAGCTTCATCTTTTGTATCTATAAAATAAAGACAATAATAGCATCTATCTCATAGAATTGTTTTGAGAATTAAATGAAAGAATACATGTAATGCAATCATCACAAAGTACTACAACTCTAATACCACTCCCCTGATTATTATTGTTATTATCTTAAGAAAGCAGAAAATTAAATCAAAAAATTATAAAACCCAGAAAGTCAAAGCTCAAAATAATCTCTTCAAGCTAAACTGAACATAAGCAAATATCTGAATTGGCCACAAAAGAGTAAATGTTTCACATTTAGATTTCATATTATGTTTGTCATTATACAAACATAATTTCTAGAGAAAGTCTCCAAAGATGCTATCATATATCTGAGAAAGAGAGAGCAAGGGTAATTGCATAATTCATTGGAAAATGTCTTAATAAGAAAAATATTTAAGAATATTTACCTGTTCTGTTTATTTGTCTATCTATTTATGTCTAGCCTCATTCTAAAAATAACATGAGGTGGTACTTAGGAGATTCAAGTGCAGTCAGTTAAACTTAATAACTGATGGAAATAGAAATAATATACTACACCAAAAGGGATTGGATAGGAAAATATATTAAAAATATAAATATAAAAAGTTCTAATTCACTTGGAACGACATACATTAAATTGCTCAATGGAAAAATAAAACTTAACAAAAACTAAAGAGGTAACTATCTTAACAGAGTTTTCTTAGCTTTGCAGCTGGAAAGATTAATTTAGAACAAGATAGTTTTCCTGGGCCCCAAGGAAAGTCAGTTATTGAAAACTAAAATACCCTATTACAAGGTATATACCAGCAAAGACCCTCAAATAAGTGAGATATCAATATAACAAATATTTGTGAAAGACAAGTTTTCTTTACCAAATGAACAAAAACTAACTTAACAAGAAGGAGGACTTGGTTGTACACATATTGAAAATTCATGTCATCTTTGTGATCAGAAATTACTAACAAGAAAACAAGCAAATAAATAAATAATAAATAAAAAGGATTAGTGATCTTATTTGTCCTAAAAATGCTTGTGAGATTCTTGGCATATTCACATAATCTATGTGCTTTTGTAGACAACACTGGCATAGGTTTTAGGGATTACAGAGATGAAAAATAGACAATCTATTGCTAACTTGTTGGGAACAACAACAACAAAAACAACAGCAACAATTATCACAGTGCGGTACATACTACAAAACTGAGGCTTGTACAAGGTGCTGCTCCTGCCACACACACACACACACACACACGCACACACACACAAATGTATGCAGGCATGCACATTAGTACAAATAAATTATATTGCTTCTGACTTCATTTTCAAATTTGAAGGTAAGACTGTAGTAATTTGCCTCTCAATCCTTTCAGTCAATTGCTGTCCTCCATATAGCATTTAATATTAGCAGAATAATTTGTAAGGGACATATTTTGAGTAGAAAGCTAAACAATTAATTATTCATGTGGTGACTACGGATTCCCGATTGCAGATTACAGATTACATCTCTTCCTGCTAAGATTTCCTAGAATTTCCTAGGTGAATTTCATCGGGCAGGTTTTCCACTTTAGTTCAAAACACTCTTGTCACCCAATCTAATGATTAGTTGTTAACAACATCATCACTAAGCTAGTGTGTATTTGGGAAATTAAAATCAATTAAAAAGTTTGCTAACTAATATATAAAACACTATTAAAATTATTTTATAATAGCATAAACCTGAGCCTAAGCCACTGTTTTCCAGCTCTGTACCATGGTCAAGTCAATTTGGTAAGCATTTCATATCACCTATCTCTTCATTCCCAAAGATGCATGGGCCACATAAGAATATGAAATGCTTTTATACTTATTTATTTTAGAATCTTATTTGCCATGGGTTTTCTCAAACATAATAAGCTAATAGCTTTTAAAGAACAGCTATTACTATGTTATGGGACTCTGAACTCTTGTGGATTGGCATCTGGGATACTCTTGCCAAAGTAGAACATAATGTGAAAATAGCTGCACTGCAACAGGATAAAAAGATGAATTTCAAGTCAAATATGAATGCCTTTTGAAAAGCATGCCATTTTCGATTATAGGCACCCCTTTCCCTTCATGATCACGGTTAATCAAATTGCTATAAACATATACAATTCCAGCCTGGGCAACATTGCGAAACCCTGTCTCTACAACAAATAAAAAATTAGCCAGGCATGGTGGTGCATACCTGTGGTTCCAGTTACTTAAGAGTCTGATGTGGGAGGATTGCTTGAGCCCAAAATATCAAGACTGCAGTGAACCATGATCACACCACTGCACTCCAGCCTGAGCGGCTGAGGGAGATACTGTCTTAAAAAAACAAAAAACATATTCCAGTTTATCAGTGCACCAGCTTCAGAATAATGAGCAAACATCTTTATGATGGGAGGCTGATAGAACCTTGTAAAGGAAGGTCCTTTGATGGATTTGCAAAGGGAGGAAAGCGCCTTCACTTATCCTCAGCATATGTAGAAGTGGATTTGCCTTGGTTGGTCCCAAGGGAACAATTTATTGTTCAATTCAGGAGAGTTTGAGAGTGAAAGGTACACTATTCCTAAATGTATAGAACCAGAACTGCCGTTTGCAAACTGGAAAGCATGGCTACATGCCCTTTGTACATGCCTGACCACGCAGGCCTGTGTGGGGAAGGTGAGATGACTTTTGTTCTCCTGGCCCCCTCAGGCCATAAAAATATATACATAAAATGAAAAAAAAATATATCTCTCTATATATCTATCTAAGAGAAAATTTATTGTGGGAATTGGCAGATATCATTATGGAGGTTGAGAAGTCCACATATGTCATCTGCAAGCTAGAGAACCAGAAAAACTGATGGTGTAATTCCCAAAACCAAGATTCCCAATGTCTGAAGGCAGGAGAAGATGGATGCCCCAGGCCAAGAAAAGAGCGAATTTGCTCTTCCTCCTGGTGGTGTGTGCCTGTGGACCCAGCTACTTGTGAGGCCAAGGCAGTCAGACGTTGCAGTGAGCCAAGATTGTGCCACTGCACTCCAGCTTGGGAGATAGAACAAGGCACTGTCTAAAAAAAAAAAAGAAAGAAAAGAAAAGAAACAAACTGGGCTTGACTACTTAATTCCTTGACTCCTGTGTATCATATGGCTATAGCCAAATCATTTTTTTAAATCTCCATTTTCTTATCTGCAAAATAAAACATTTCTTGATACCATGCAGGGTTGTTGTGAGGAATGAATGAGGCAATGTCTGTGGAAGTGCATTGAAAATCATAAAGAGGCTATATCAGTAGTAGTTATTTTACCTAGAATTTTAC